>NC_056743.1:69392241-69754741 GCF_019279795.1 Protopterus annectens
CCACATGCAAATGTGTGATTATTCCCAACAGTCTTCTGTTCATGATAATGTTATGGGAACAGCTGTTTTTTTTTGGTTAAAGATGCAAGTTAAATTTAGAGGCAGGGTTATCTTGAGTTACTACTGTGGCACAAGGAGGGTTTGCTGGTTATAATGGATCTAGTAATCCAAAAACTCTTATACATCCATAAGCCAATTAGCTCAGCTAATAGTAGAGCCATAGATGTAAATCCAGTACAAAAATAAGTGCACATGGTTGATGTATAGATTTACAGCATAGTGCTTATCTACTTCTGTAGAACAAACTAACTGTGCAAGTTAAACAGTGTGACAGGATAACTGGTTGGGTGTTCATAAATGTACTCCCTGGCAGGACTGGCCTGGCCCTTCTTGAAAAGGTTGGAAAGGCTTAAGGGTGGGTAATGGCAAAGGGGAAATCTCCTTGCAGCTGAATTGATTTGCACCTCCTGTGACCCTAGGACATACGACTAAGTCACATCCTTGTATTGAAACAGAGTTAGTGGGAATAACATGGCTTAGGCCTTCTTTCCTTGTGACTCTTGGGTGACCTGCATGGACTTGCAGTAGGAGTGGAGAAGCAGTTTGTGCTGTCTTGCCTGCACTGAAGGCTGAGATCTTTTGCAAAAGACAAAACGTATATGCATGGTATTTTTAGACAGTATGTGCACTAGTGAGTGCATTTCAAAACTATAACATGTGTACATGACTACAACAAAAAAGGTTTATCACTCAAAATGCTGTAATGTACTTTTTGCTTGTGTGTCAGGCCATCTTGAGATGCCAGTATCTGTAAGCTTAACCCAACTCATACAGTTATATGTTATGGTTCTTGCAGGGGGAGCTCATCATTAAACTGAATGTGTTTCATCTCATGCCAACCTCTGTTTCTCAACTGTCCTCTTGGGCAACTGATATTTGTGGTTCCCTTGATTTTCACTGAATTTTTTTTTCACATCTGTTGTAAGTGTTACAAGCCTATGAACAGGGCTCTTACAACTGTATACATAGCTTTATTATAATTTGCTTTAGATATCAGTCTCCACTGAAAATTAAGTTTCTTAAATTTTGTTATTCATTAAAACATTGATTAAATATATAGAAATAGTTACACAATTCTCAACTTGTGGTAAGAGAAGCCTCAGACAATTGGTTTGCATGTTAATTGTTCTAAAATTGCTACAGTCATCCTTGTATTTCTGTTAAGTGTTTGTGATCTTGGGCATGCAGGATTAAACAATGGGTGCCAGCAGAGGTGAAAATTGTAATATCCAACTTGATGAGGTGCTAAGTGCATTGGTTTCTGGCTTGGTATTGACTTTCATTTCATTGAATGAGAGGTTTAAATGCTGAGCTGTTTAAGATGTCTCATGCATTTCAGTGTTTGCATTTATCTGAATGTGTTAACCAGTGTAGTCTATTCATGAATTAAGTACAGAGTACTAAAGTCAGATATTGTGTAGGTGCATCATGTGGAGAGACAAGGCTTGGCTTAATTGTTTGGGAGTGTCTGTGCTGTTTTATAAAATGTGTGTGTCGCTCTCTCTAGAATTCTGCTCAGTTGTGGAACTCATAGTCATAAGAGAAGGTTTGAGAAGAGGTTAGTGCAGCTTTTTTTTTTTTTATTAAATTACTACTTTTTAAGAATTTTACTTTTTGTGTGGCTTACTAGTTACCTATTTTTTATACAATATTTATAGTGTTTTCCTTTTGCGGATAGTAACAGTATGTTTAGAAATAGTTTTGTTGAGGGGTTGTGAAACCAGAGTTGTCACTTCACCTCCTGTGATGTATGTGACAGTGATTATGGCCATGCTTTATTGCTCAGATACTGGGTAGGTTTCCCTGCTGGCTCAGTTGAAACAACAGTCCACTCCACACAACATGGCTCCCGTGAGACATTCTCGTACGTGCTTACAAGCCCAAGGTTAGTGCATGTTTTTATGTATGACATTATTTAAATTCAGTTTCATTGTTTATATCAAATATTGAATTTGGAGTATATGTTGTACAAAGAAATAAGTATGAATGATGCATTCAGTGTATAGTTGTGCCATGTTTTGTGCATAACTAGCACCACATTGGAGTCTTTACAAGTCCAAAATCACGTATAACTTTTAAGTATTACCCTAATTCACATTATAGGTTCATAGGTTCATAGATTAGTACTAAGCTAACTGCCCTTGCGAGCCATTTTAAGCCTAGCCAGTTATCCCTTGTGAGACTCAAACCCTGCACCTAGCGCTTGTAAGGCAAACACCTTAACCATTAGGCCACCCTCCAACTACTAGTAGGAGAATAACCTGACTGGCAACTAACTGTGACTTTCTCCTTATCTAGCTTGGTGATGTGTGTGTCTCACAGTGGAGTCTCTTATGACTAATATGTTGAGTTTATGGTAAACCCTTAGTGGTTGTAAGGCATAGGTGTGTAGACTATGTGGTGTGGAAGGCTGTGGAGATTGTATGTGTTTTTGCCTCGGAGGTCTCCTTTGTTTGTGTAAGTTTATGCGGAGGACCTCCACATATGTAGGTTTGTGTTGTATAGGTGTGGGTGGTGTTTGAGATGTAGTGATTGTGTTGACAGCCTTTTCAGTGCCAGATATACTGGCTTGACCTGGAGATAGCTTGGACTGTATATTCCTAATGTAATTGCATTTCTCACAAATTGTGTTCCTAGGTGCTAGTAGTAGATGGTTGTCCTTATACTTGCGGCAGTTACTACACTGTCTCATGATGCCCATATCAATCAGACTGGCAGGAGAAACTGTAGGAAATTGTCCATCCATATTTATCAGAGTCTAAGGGAAAAAGACCAGGGAGAGCTAAGGGGTGGGCCTAAAGCCCGAGTGGTTAAACCAAAACTAAGAGCTTAGAATAACACTTAATAGTAATTTAGACAGGCTATAAACAAGCAGTAATAAATGCAACAGAAAAGATGCAGTTGAATGCTTTAGAGAACGGGCAGCAAGTATCACGAAGGTTCAAAGCGCGATGAAGTAACAGAATAGTAGGAAGAAACACAAATTAGAAAATTATAAGTAGCTGAATAAAGTGGGTTTTTTTTAGAAAGTTTTTGGTTCACTAAGAGATTCCAAGTGTTTGGTGTTTTGTTTATGCATTATTTGTATGTGCATGTGAAATGTACGATTATAGGTTCATAGGTAAGGTAAGTGCTAGTTTAGGTGTTCTTGCTGGCAATTTTATCTAGCTAATTTCCGCTTTTGTGTTTGAAATAACCTGTCCAAATAGGCTTTTGATTGGCCTTACCTGTCCCAAGGTTTATAATTAAATATTACCCCCTAAAGAGAATAACTGGGTCATACCATAGATAATTTGAGTGGACCCATGCATACAATAAAGCATTTAGGAGCTGCACATGCCCATTGGTTGTACATGGGGCGTTATAGGGTAAATTTTCTGTTTCCCATCCATATACCTTGGTTGCAGTTGAAAATGGACAGGGATGAACTTTGTTTTATGTGGATGGGGAGTCTGTTCCACAGCAGTGGTATCCTCTGCAAGATATACATGTCCCTCCAAACTGTTCTATTAATGTTGCAGAAGAGGTTTAAATGCCTAGGCAAAATATTTCTGATGACATTTGACTTACTGATGTGCAGTAAATCCATTAGTAATAGATCAGAGGATGCCTTCTATGCCAGACACAGGTGACTTCTTTGGAGTCTGTTGGATACTGACTATACTGACAGGGGGTTCATTCAGTTCATGTGGGACATGTTGTTTAGGCCTTGTATCCTTTTAGTAAGATATCTTTGTGTGAGGTCCAGTCGTTGCATGTGTCTGAACAGATACATGCCAAAGGGGGCATTATGTGGAATGATTGGCCCAATCAAGGCTGAGTTAAGGGGGTCTATGACATCCCTAGATCCAGGCACAGTCTCTTTGTTTATAATCTGTGCAATATAGAAGGACTTTCTTACAACAGACACATGTTGGTCAAAAGTTAAGTCACTGTCCACATAAGTTCCCAAATCCTGAAGTGGGTCACATCTTAGGGCCATATTGTCAGTGTGTAGTTCCCAGGGGGTAGATGACTTCCCAAAACATACAGTAATGCATTTTTTGGTATTTAGTTTTAGACCATGATTTTGACACCATTTATTTATTTGACACAAACCTCGCCGCAGGATTGCCAAAGATATTTGAGGATTTATCCTAGCTTGCAGATATCTGCAAACTTAGTTGTCATCATTTACTTTTATCATTGCTATTAGTATTATTATCATTCTTATTATTCAGTATTACTTATAGTCATTCACTATCCTCCCTCATTATTTGCTATTCAAAGTTACTTCAGATGGTGTATTATTAAGTGAGAGGATTTTAATGCGAGAGCTCTAGGGGAAACAGTAATTTGAGGGGGCAGAGCATGAGCTGTTAGTTACAAAGTCATGCATGTTACAGCTTCCCCCCCCCCGAGTAATTTTTTGGCGATGTGCCAAGTTATCTGATACACTTATGAGTGTGAAGTCATCAGTGTATTGTATTGGGGAAGCCCGTTGTGTGGATCACGGGGGGGGGGGGGGTGCTGGTGTGTGAAAGAGAAGGAGAGCAAGGATAGAGCCTTGGGGTACACTGGTGGTGACTGCGAGGTATGGAGAGAGGATGTGGAGTGCCATTTTACTAACTGATACCTATTGGACAAATAGCTTTTGAACCATAGAAGGGTGCTCTGCGATAGACCTAATGTGAACATTTGAAATAGAAGTTTGCTGTGACAAATTGTGTTGGAAGGCTTTAGACAAGTACAGAAATAAGGGGGGACTAGTGTGTCATTATCTTTTTCTTTATTAACAGTATCTATAAGGGTTAGAGGTGCAGTGTTTGTTCCATTGAAGGTACGGAAACCATGTTTTTCCCGTATTTCAGATATGCTGGGTTTAGCATGATGGTTAATTTCTTCACCTCATAAACAGAGTACACGGTTTGGTTCAGACTTCATGGCAATTTGCCTACCATTCTCACATAAACCTAATATTACTTTCAGTCTAAGGTTAGTGAAGTCTGTTGAATTTCCTACTTTGTATAAATAATGTGTGACTAATTCCCAAGAAAGGGAATATGGGATTTCTAGACTGACCTATTTATAAGGATTGAGACAAAACGGGCAATGCTATTGGGTGCTCTTTTAAGTTACTCACATAGAAGGTCATCAACTGAAGCTGAGCATGGTTTGAGTTTGAGTTGTTTTATATCGAATAAGGGCACGTGTTTGAAGGTGAAAGTGGACGTAATGATATATGGCTACTAGGCAGGGTTGGGATTAGATGTGCGAATCCTTAGTTAGGAACACTATGCTATCTATGAAATAAGAGATTAATTATATTGCAGGTTTGATTGATGATTTTGTGGTAGAGGGATTAGGGTTGAATTTTTGGCCATGTTGCAAGAGTTCTTTAACAGTTGACTCTAATCATTTTATGGATGTGTTGGCTATTGTTTAGAGTGTTGTTCTAGTATAGTTTTTTGCCTTCATTTATTTACTTTTTATTACAGGTGTGGATCATTGGACTTTTGAGATATTGTGATGTTTTGTATTTCTACCTTTCTTTCCACTCTTTTTCTTTGTCTGGCATTAGCATTCTACTCTTTTTGAATAGCCAAATTGCATTACTTGTTTTTACTCTCATCCTTCCAGGAGTTGTAAGGATATTTAGAAAGTTGCATTGAATTCATTTAAATCATTTTTTTTATTATTTTATTATGAGGTAAGAATCTAAACATTCACGAAAGTCTGGACAGTTGAGAGGTCTGTTAAACAGCTTCTACAATGAGGTAGGGGCATCCTCCCCCTGAATATAGCCTAACCCCATTGTTGGAATGTTTCTGTGTCTTGATTATAGATTGTCATTTTTCCAATCCTGGAAACAGTGCACATATGAGGATTGGGCACATTTTTTTTCCTGGGATTTGTGAACCAGGTCTCTTTTTTTTTTTTTTTCCAACCTACTTCTGTCCATGATGTATGTTATATAAAATACATTGTATACGTCAGTGTCATGCCTAGTAAAGTATAGCTTATTTAAAGAAAAGCTCATCACTAACCAGTATCATACCCTTTCCTATATTCCACTATAGCTGCTATTGGTTATTATATGTATTTCTGGATTCCAGCATGTTCTTGTTACACAAATTTGTAAGTAAAGCAATTTCATGCATTTGCAACTCACTAGAAGAAATCCTCATTGGAGGTTACCAGTCTAATGGCCCTGGAGCCTTTTTAAGCATAGCCATTCATGCCACGGTTTTCTTAATTGTCAATGCCCAAGAACTACAATGACTTTGGTGTATGCCTGTGCTTACAGCATCTTTATGCTACTGTCCTTAAAGGCCACAGGTGACAAGCATAGGTGAATTTATGATTTCCCAGCTGTTGGTCCAAATGTTATTTGAACAGGCTTAAAGAAAAACTCTGTTTCACATAAATGGGGAGCCTTTTCCAGAAAAAGGGTAATCTCTCAAACACACACTTGTTCCTCCAACATGTTTTGCTCATATCACAGACGAGGTTTAGATGCTTAGATCGGGTAATTCTTGTGCTGTTTGTCTTGTGAATGTGTAGCATATCCGTCAGGACTGGATCTGAGAAGGCCTTGTAGGTTAAGTATAGATTGCCCATCAGTAGTCAGTAGGAAACTTGAGTACAGGGACAAGGGTTTTGGATTTTCCTCGTAGAACATGTTATTTACACCCTGTATTCTTTTAATGAGGAATATCTGTGGCCACTATAGTTGTTGCAAATGCCTGGTCAAGTACATACTGAAGAGTGCAGTGTACTCTCGATTTTTGGTCTACTGAGGGCTGAGCATAGTGGGGTTATGATCTCCTTACATCTAGATGCCTTGCCATAACTTATAACTTGCCACACATAAAAGGATTTTCTCAACACTATGGATACATGATGATCAAAATTCAGATTACTGTCAACCTGAGTTCTCAAGTCCCTTACCACTGGGTCTACTTTTAAGAGAGTGTTTTCGATGTTGTAATTTGCAGGGATGGCCATATTCCGAAATAGTATAAATGTGCATTTTTTCGCATTTAGTATTAGGCTATGTTTCTGGCACCCAGTTAGCTGGCTGGATTTTCCTCGTAGAACATGTTATTTACACCCTGTATTCTTTTAATGAGGAATATCTGTGGCCACTATAGTTGTTGCAAATGCCTGGTCAAGTACATACTGAAGAGTGCAGTGTACTCTCGATTTTTGGTCTACTGAGGGCTGAGCATAGTGGGGTTATGATCTCCTTACATCTGGATGCCTTGCCATAACTTATAACTTGCCACACATAAAAGGATTTTCTCAACACTATGGATACATGATGATCAAAATTCAGATTACTGTCAACCTGAGTTCTCAAGTCCCTTACCACTGGGTCTACTTTTAAGAGAGTGTTTTCGATGTTGTAATTTGCAGGGATGGCCATATTCCGAAATAGTATAAATGTGCATTTTTTGGCATTGAGTATTAGGCTATGTTTCTAGCACCCAGTTAGTTGGCTCTCAGACCCTGCTCAGGGATCTACATCTTTGGAGGAATAAGTCATTGTACCCAACTTGCAGTCATCTGTAGATTTGGTCATCCAAACACCCTCTATATTTGCTATGACTTGAGAGAAGTGTATTCCAAACAGGAGAGGTCCAAGTGCTGAGTCCTGTGGACCACCACTAGAACAGGCCTATTGGTGAAGGTGGATTCCCCCACCCTAACTTCATGTGTCACATCTGTGCTCCATTTGACTGTTCATCAGGTTACATAGAGATTTATGTCAACATTTTTGAGTTTGTCTATATTACCTAAATGAGGTATCGTGCAGAATGGCTTTACCAGATCGAGGTAGGCAGTATGCACCTTTTTGCCTATCATCTATGGCTCAAGTGGTCTTCTCAAAGTAGTCCACTGGGTTTAATAGGTGTGACCTACCCTTGACAAACCCAAACTAGTATGGGTCCAGTGTTTGAAGATTTCCTATGTAGTTATTAGAGCCAGTATAACTTTTTCCATGGCCTTGTATATAATACTAGTCCAACTTTTGGGTCTGTAGTTCCTGGGTCTGTTTATGGTCCACCTTTATATAGAGGGATGACCGGTCCTGCATTTCCTAGAGACGAAGCCTGGCTGGAGGCTGTGGCTGAATAGACATTGTAGTGGGCCTGAGGGGTCAATTTTCAATCTATATAGGAGGCATCCCTGGATGTTATCAGGGCTCATTGCTGCAGTATGTTTAGCTCTGGAGAGTGCAATGAAGATTCGTGCTTTAGTAAGAGTGGGGGGAGGGGCTAAGTGTAGAGGGTATTTCCTGGGGAGTAACTAGTCATCTTTGAATCATATGGACTCTGTCTTCTACTTGTACTTTATTGATGTTGTGTGACACTTTTCAGTAAAGCTTCTGTCGTCTACTCTTGTATCTTGTACTTTGGTAACTACTTTTGCCATTTAACTGTTTCTGTCAAGGCTTTCCTCTCTGCACTATAAGGTTGAGAGGTATGCCTTCAATTATAACTGAAATGCCATGAAATTACAATAAATTGATGGCTTTTATTACGTGTATATTTCTATAAAAATAAATAAACAGACACACCGGTTCCATGTGAAGTCATAGTTTTATTTAAATGACTGTTATATAACTATCATATCTAGGCATAGACAGATAAAATTTAACAGGTTTACAGTCTGTGTACATTTCAAATTGAAGCAAGTGTGATATTTTGTTGTAAGGAGACAATTTTCCAATAAATCACAACAACGCATGACATGTATAATACACATTCATTAGTTTAAAGAACACCTTTGCACATAAAACTAAATAATGGAGAGCTCCGTCTATACTTGACATAGCCACTGTTAAACAGCTTATTTATATTTATACATTTTACATATGTACATATATACAAGTATTTCAGGTGTGAGTAATAATGCCATTCTTACATGCAACCTGGTAGTTATAGTTGGACCTCATTTCCATTTCTTATATTTTTCAACTGCCATCTTGCTTGAATTCCACTTCCGCATTTTGCCAAACTGTTTGACATTCTTTCAGAAAATGGTATACTTCTTTATTCTGTTTACAATTTTCTGCTTGTGAGTTGCACCATGGAGCTCAGGTTGTGATTCAAAAGGGTCTGTCCACTTCCCACTTACATGGTTCTTAAACTGAAATTAATAAGTAAACAAGCAGATAAACAGTTGTATAAAGATGATTTGAAACAGAGGGCAAGTTTAATTCATGGTACCTTGGAGAGTACAGCACACATCTATTTGTTGTTTTCATTACTTATTAAAGTAAACAGTTAAATGCTTGTTTACAGGTGCCTTGTTATGTGTGTATATAGTTGGTACTCTTACAGGACAAAAACACAGTAGGGGGGTATTCTGAAAGGCAAAATAGTACAGTGTGTAAAGCTAAATTATGAAATAATGACATTCAGATGAGATGGATTATAGAAATACATTTGTCAATAAACTGATGGTTTTGTATGCATGTGTATATTCTATATGCAACATGCACATGTGTAAGATACGTGGTAATTATATTGACTGCCTTTTGTTGGAATAGATCATCTTGGTTCTGTTGCGTTTGGCTAGTTCCATGCGTTTATGTACATGTTCGTACAGTGCACTGTTGTAGGATTCTGCAGTCATGCAGCTGTTTTCCATTGGCTTGGGTGTCGTGAAGTTAACCACCTCTGTTTTTAGGAGCCCAAAGTCAAATTTAGAGAAGGTTTTTCAAGGTGTTTACCTTTATAGATTCCAAGGTGCTTAGGAACGTGCAGTGGGAGTCTAGGGACATGGCTGGGGACCTATAGCAGGCATTGACCTGGATCGCCATCTTACCCAATGTTAGTTGTACCGGAAGTATTTACCTTTTGGGGGGTGTGGGTGAGATGTGGATTTCCATGGTGATTAGTTTATGGTCAGATCTGACCAGGGAGGCATTGACTGCTGGTATAGAGCAACGGTTGCCCAATTCAATAATAACCAAATCTGGGATGTTGCTTCCTCCAGTGGGGGTCAGAATGAGCTGGTCCAGGGCATTGCAGTTGATGAATTCCAGGAAGCGATGGGCCAGTGTATTGGTGCTTGAGTAGTTTTTCCAGTTGATGGAGGGGTAGTTGAAGTCTCCTAGTGTGAGAGTGTTGGGTTGGACCTTGATAGATTCCAAGGTGCTTAGGAACGTGGAGTGAGAGTCTAGGGACATGGCTGGGGACCTATAGCAGGCTTTGACCTGGATCGCCGTCTTACCCAATGTTAGTTGTACCGGATGTATCTCTGATGTGTTATGCTGGGCTACTAGTCTGGAGGTGTGCATATCCTTTATGAATATGGAGACACCACCACGTTTGGAGCTTTGGTCCATGTTTCGGGACCGAAAGGTGTGGAATGAGTTATAGCCTGGTAGCACAGGGGTGCTTTATGCTGCTTTAAACCATGTCTCCATTACAGCATAAATGTCGATGTTCTCCATTTTGAGGAGTGCTTCGAGCAAGTGCCTCTTGGGCAAGTGAGTTACACCACAAGTAATTGAACCACTCAGTGGATGGCTAGTTAATGTTGCCCAACAGCCTGATTGGATGTATCTTGATGGACTCACTAGACAGAGTGGGTGTCTGGATTTATGGAGGTTGTCCTGTATCTGCCATTTACTTGATTAGGTGTCCTACCAACACTTAATTGCACCTGAACTATCTTGAGGCAATTCTACTATTGCACCAATCTGGAGGTGTATTTATCTGTAATGAATCATGCAACACTACCTCCTGCAGTTTTCATGCCTTCACTTTCTGTTCAGAATGTGTGGAAGGAGGTGTAGCCCGGTATGGCTGGTGTTCTCTCCACAGGAGTGAACATGGTCTCTGTGACTGCACAAATGTCCAGTGAGTGCAGTTTCATGTTAAGACTCCTAGCGTTTAGCAGCATAATCTTGAGGTTGTTTTTACATGGATTGTTTACATTAGGAAGTATGTCCTTGAGACACTGCGTAAAGAGGCACTACATGGGTCGCATAGCCTCAGCAATTAGAGGAAATCCCATGGGTAACAGATGAAGACGATCTCTGGCAAACCATCGAGGATGGTCAGTCATGTCATCCCAGGCTGACAGATACTGTATCCCCTTACAATGACACCAAAAACTAAGCCAAGTATTGAAGTCCATCATTTTTGGTTTGTACTGAGGCATCATCCTACTTGAAGGTAAAATACTGCTTACAGCTTGGGACATATATTTGCCTGACACATGGACTCTGAGATCTCAGTCGTGTCTGTCATCATATAATCCAGACAGGTACATGTCAAGTCATTGACACTAACATGGACTCTAAGAGAGTCATAATAGTGCCTGTTTTTGAGAGATGTGAGTGCATGTGTGATATGGTGGATCCGGACACCAGACATATAGCTGCCCCGGACTTGCTCTTTATCCAGCACTACAGTGTTACTAAATAAATTTTCTCCACCGTTCAGTTCAGCAGTCGGACCACTTTACATACGCACTTTGGTGCACTTACATGAATCATTTCACCAGTGATCACTTCAGTTGTTTGCACATGTATGCACAGACACTTTGTTGACACGTTCAAGAATAATTTCCACTGTCACCCTTTCAGTTGTTTGTCCATGTATGCACTATATTGACATATAAATGACTCATTTGCCCTAGAGATACCGTCAGTAGTTTGACCATGCATGCACAAGCACTTCCATGACACCAACAATCCCGGCAGTAGTTTGAGCACGTATTCATAAGCACTAACATAAACTCTTGTCTTGACGTAAAGTCAACATTCTAGCCTCCTATTAAAAAGTATGGCAGTAGATGTTCATTTTCTCCAGTAGTCAGCTAATCAGTCTGCAGCCCATCAGTGGTACTCCCCAAGTAAACTGATGTTTACTGGTATAACTTAGGGCTCGTTCTGTGTTTTGTATGCAGATGAGGCCAAGTTATGTGTATCACTATAAATGCTATTACTCAGATGTCTAATATCCCTTATCCTTATAAAACTGCTGTCTATAATACTTGTGCCTTAAGCACATTATGCTTTTGGGCTAGGAAGGTGTATGTACAAAAATGCCACCACAAATCCATCGACAGGCTGAATAGTGCCCTTGGACTTTTAACAGTCTTAGGGTATGCGATAACTCGCAAGTTTGATAGTAAGACATTCAAGAGTTTTCGAGCTGGAAGGAGTACGGAGACTGTCCTTTATTTATTTATTTTTTTTAAGTTGGACAAGGGTTACTAGTTGCTTGGCTTGAGTTAGGAGGTTCCTGTTGGTTTCTCAAACTTGGTTAACTGCCTGGCAGGTAACAGGTTCATAGCTAACTTTATGTGCCATGCTGTGTTGGACGCGGGCTGCCCAAAGTAGTTTGGCTTGTTTTTGATGAAGGCCATTTGATGTAAGAAATAGCATCTCCCATCACAATCAATCAATTTTCTGGCTTGGTAACGTAGCTATTTACTTTTTTTGGTCACTTTGGTCATATGTTATTTTTATGTATTCTCACCAGGCTAATATGTGTGTGTGTGTTTGTGTGTATATGTATGTATATATATATATATATATATATATATATATATATAATATGTATGTGTGTGTGTGTGTGTGTGGATATTTATATATATATATATATATATATATATATATATAGATAGATATAGATATAGATATATATATGTGTGTATATATATATATATATATATATATATATAAATATATATATATATATATATAGGAGAAGGCAAATAATTGCGCACACACAATCATGTGCTTCACCATCATCAGCAGTAGGCAACAGAGATGCAGGATTTAGAACAGGACAGTGGATCATAGAAGTAGATGGATCAGAAAGAAGTGCAAGTTCTAATCAGTTTAGATGTGCAGTCGATAGTGGTTGAGTTTTCATTTTAAGCAAAAGTGATGATGTAGAATGAGGGACAGCTACTGTGAGATCATGGCCAAGCAACAGCAATTGCGCAAGATTAACTATAATGACAGCAGCAGCAGCTGCCTTAAACTTGGTGGAAAATCTTTTGCAACAGAATCACGTTCTGTGCAGTAATAAGCTATTGGATGATAGCTGTCCCCATGTTTTTGTGCAAGTACTCGTTGAGCAAATTGCCAACATCCTAGCTGACAGGTTCAGCGCAAACTCCCCCCCCCCCCACCAAAAGGGCAAATATCTATCCCAGCAGAGTGCTGCCCCCCTGACATCTCAGATGCTCAGGTAAGAGCTGCCCTCTCCAAAGCAAAAAACACAGCATCAATGGGACCAGACGGTGTCCCGGGCTGCGTCCTACATGAACTCCAAGAAGAGCTAAACCCAAACATAAAACTGCTGTTCAATCTCAGCCTTACTACAGGATATGTACACAAAGAGTGGCGTACAGCAACAGTGGTCCCTCTTCACAAAGGTGGTGCCTCAACGGATCCTGGAAACTATCGCCCCATAAGCCTGACTAGCTTGGTCTGCAAAGCTATGGAAAGGATCATCATGGACCTCATAAATAAAGATATTGGGGACCTACAGACACTGGATCCTACCCAGTTCGACTTTAAGGGCAGATCCTGCCTCTTAAACCTGGTTGATTTCTTTGAAACAGTCACCAAGGCCATTGACGAGGGGAAGGTGGTCCACACAGCCTACCTGGACCTCGCAAAAGCCTTCGATACAATACCCGACTTGGGCATTATAGATAAGCTCATCAGCTTAAATATAAACCCCTATGTCACTAGATGGGTTGCAAACTGGCTCAAGGACAGAACCCACATGGTTAGAATTGCTGGAGCCATGTCAGACTCCAAACCAGTTACAAGTGGCGTCCCACAAAGCTCAGTCCTGGGACCTCTCTTGTTCGGTATATATTTCTCAGAGGTACAGGCCAACACGGAAGGACTGTGGCTGACCAAGTTCGCAGATGACTGCAAACTGGGCACCATAATCGACTCTCCAGCTGACACAAGCATCCTCCAAAAGGGCCTCATAGAAACAGACAACTGGTGCCAGAGCCATGGCCTCAAGCTAAACGCCAAAAAGTGTATAGTCATCCCCTTTGGCAAAAACAAAAGTGCCCACAAATTACTACATAGGTGGTAATCCATTAAGTACAGAAGAAGTAATTAGGGACCTGGGGACCCAAGTTGATAGCATATTCTCATTTGACAACCATGTGGCCAAAGTGGTTAGAAAAACATTTTATATAGCCCACCTAATCATGAAGGGATTCACATCCAGATCAGGGGAGGTCATCGTGCCTCTTTACTCATCCCTCATCAGGCCCATAATTGAGTACAATGCCCCTTTTGAGATGTACCTTACCAGACACCTGCAGCAACTGGAAAGACCCCAAAAGTACCTCACCAAGAGGATCAAAGGGCTCAAACAGATGCCATATGCTGCCCGATTAAAGAAACTCCAGCTCTACTCAGTGGCATACCGCCTGCTCAGAGACGATCTGTGCCTGACGTATAAAGCCATGTCCAACCCGGAATTAATGGACATGCTGCACCTCAGAAAATCCAAATCCCATCGAGTTACGTGCTCGAGAGACTTGAACCTCAGCACTGAAATAAATAGGACATGCTGGAGGGACAGATTCATAACCCAGAAGCTCCCTTCACTCTGGAATAAAATCCCAGTCCAGGTTAGGTAGAGTCCCCTCATTGACTCTCTTCAAGAGGAATCTTGATGAGTGGATGGGAGATCGTAGGTTTACCCTGGTTATCACTTCTGTGTCACTGTTAGAGGCACAGTATACTAACCTCGAAAAAGGGCATAGCAAAATTAATTTAAAATGGGTGGCGAAAGCCAAAACACACTCTGTCTAGGCTTATAAATGCCCTAGGGCAGATAGCCTAGTATGAACCTAAATCCATTTCTTTCATGACGGAATAAAATAAAAGTTTTATCATAGTCTGGTAACCCTAAAGATGGGGCAGTAGCTAAAGCTCGTTAAAAATTATGAAATTAATTTTCCTTTTCATTATTGCAAAGGAGAGTCTGTGGTGTATGCTGCTTTAAAAGATTAGTCAAAGGTTTAAAATTATTGCGTAGTTAGGAATTCACTGTCTGCAGTATCCTGTCATAAAGAGGAAAGACCTAAGCTGTCGCTGAGTAGTCGGATGTGGGGCCTTAGATATTGAATGAATACGAGATGGTAACACTAGCCTGCTACCCTGTGATATTAAATGAGCAGGATAATATACCTGAGATTACCACAATTGTAGTTTTTCTTTAGACACTTTGTGTCCCTTTTCTGCAAGGATACTCTGATAATACAAGGTATCCTGCTGACATTGCTGAAAGAAATTTGATGCTATTAGTAAACCATCTATGTAGTGTACTAACACAATCCCACCAGGAAATGTCACATTCCCCAAATCTTTTTTCTGACTTTGAGAAAATAATGAAGGATATTCAGTATATCCTTGTGGCAACCGTGTAGAGGTATATTGCTGTCCCTGATAAGTAAAAGCAAACAGAAAGTGATTGTCAGGTTGAACAGGTATATAAAAGAATGCAGAACATAAATGTATGCTAGAGTACTAACTAGCTGTAGGTGGTAAGCAACGCAGCATTGGTGGTGGATTTGGATCAACAGGAAAAGTAGGCAATACTCATTTATTTACAGTTGTTAAGTCTTGTACATATTTATAAGTATCCTTTCCTGCCTTTTTAACTGGAAAAAATAGGAGTGTTATAATGGCTTTTAGCTGATATTATTATTCCTTGCTGTATCAGAGACTGAATTACAGGTTTGATTCCCTGCTCTGCTTCGAGGCTTTAGCGGATATTGTGGCACTCTAGGAAGAAGTTTTGATGAGTCTAATTTTATTTTTACTGGTTCTGTTGATTTCAGTATACCTAGTTCATTTGCATGCTTTGCCTACAAGTTGGCAGGTACCTGCTGTAGTAATTCTTCATCCATGTATGCTTCCAACAGGGTGTTCCTCACCTTCTGCTAAAACTGCCAAAACTTCCCCATCTGATTCTTTCAGAACATTTTCAAACAGCACTTCTGGGGAACAGTAAATAGTAGAACCCAGCTTGCATAACAGATCTCTTCCTAGCAGATTTACTGGTGCAGTTGTACTCAAAAGAAAAGAATGCTTTTCTTCTATCAGGCCAAAAGAAATGGGGATAGGTTCCAAAACAGGAAACGTAATCGTAGTATTTGTAACTCTGACTGCCTTTACTTTATGCTCTGATACTTGTATCTGACTATCTGAAGTCTTTAACACTGGCCTAGTGCCTCCAGTGTCCACCAGAAAAGGTGCTTTTCTTTTAATTTATTTTGATCTTAATGTAGGGTCCATTTTGATCTATTGGCAGTAGAGGGTTAAAATTTGCTTCTGTGTTATTTGCTTGACCTAGTCATTATGGAGCTTCTTGACTCCCACCAATCCGAGGCGGTGGTCTTGGAAAAACTGCATTATTTTAATTTGGTTGTCATTCAGTCCAAGTATCTTGGACTCTCTGCATTTGCCTGTGTGGGGATTCCCCTCTCCAATGTGTTGCTTCTCTACAACTGAAGCAAGATGTGCTAGATGAAGCCGGAGGGTCACTGCCAGCTCGTGGTTGGCAACCAAACTGCATCTTGTTCCCCTCAGCTAGCACTTTTGCTAAATGCTCTAGCAATTTCTCTACCCCTCCCTCTGCTTCTGCCTCCACCATTTGGGTTTTCCAGCTGCCTGATTTGTAAAGTTAACTGCTTCCTCAGTAACCTTTCTTCATTTTTCCTGAAGCTATATACAGTGATTTGGAGCACTTAATAAAGATTCAAAGTCTTAAAGCTTGCCAATGTAAGAGCACTTGCTATATTTGATTTGATACATCCCGATAATGCTGTGGGCACATGAACTTGTATAGGGTATGTCCCAATCAGGGTTGGCAGACGTCCCGATTTGAGCGGGACTGTCCCGGGATCAGCAGCCTGATCACGTGTCCCGCATTGCCGGTTTTGATCCCCGGGCGGCCTCCGCTTTTTTTTTTTTTTTTTTATTGGCCCGTATACAAGCATACGGGCCAATTCATAATCGCTAAACATGGAGCTTCTTGTGTTTAATGCGGAACATCGCAGTTCCGCATTAAACAGAAGTAACTCCGTGTTTAGCGATTTTTGATTGGCCCGTATACTGGTATACGGGCCAGTCAAAAAAATCGCAAAACAGAGCTACTTCTGTTTAATGCGGAACTGCGATGTTCCGCATTAAACAGAAGCAGCTCCGTGTTTATTTATTTTTGACTGGCCCTGGCCAATCAAAAAAAAAAAATAAACACAGAACTACTTTTGTTTAATGCAGAACTCTGATGTTCCGCATTAAAGACCTAGCACGGAAGACCCCTTTTTTTTAGTCTTCACTTGCTGTGAAAGACTTTTTTGTCCCTACCTGGCCAGTCGGAAATCTGGCAACCCTGGTCCCAATCATGGTGTGGGCTCATGAATTTGTTTTCACAGCCTCACAGGTTCTCCGGTTCGATTCTCGGCTGGGGTGCCTTCTGTGCGGAGTCTGCATGTCCTCCTTTGGTCGCGTGGGTTTCCTCCGGGTGCTCCGGTTTCCTCCCACATCCCAAAGACATGCAGTAGGTGGACTGGACGCTCTAAATTGGCCCTAGGTGTGAGTGTGTGTGTGTGCCTTCTGTGGAAAGTTAGGCGCCAGGCTGGCAACTCAACACCATAAAACACCACTGCCAATCATGAGGGGACGGATGATCTGCTGTGGCAACCCCTAACCGGAAAAAAGCCAAAAGAAGAAGATGACACTCTACGTCCCTGTCATGCGGTGGGGTCATGAACTTGTTTTAACTTTTAACTTTTTTTTTCTTTTGCTTTCTCTCCTACATTCATGCATTGACAGAATAAAACATCTCTCATACCTCTTACCTTTCAGTCACGAGGGTACTGCCCTCGACACAAGGTGCTTCCTTGTGTTAATTTTTCCTTTACTGTATGTGCACATACATGTACTACTCTTATTTGCTGTGGGGTCCACCCACTATTACTTTGAATACCTTACAAACAACTCAGTCAAACAAAAACAGTCATGCACTGATTCTACATTTTGCTAAAATTTTTAAAACAGAAAAAACAACCTAACCCATTTCTCCTTTAGAAAACATTTCCCTGCCAAAGCTATTAGGTTGCACAACCTGAACAGTTGCACATCTGAGTCTCTGACTTTTCCATACAAAGCAGTGTGTAGTATGCGTAATGCAAGTGATACTTTATTCCCTAAAATATTCAGTAAGGAACCACCCAGCCCCCCCCCACCACCACCACCACCACCAAAAAAAATATGGACTGTAGACTAGAGTAAGATTTCAGTACATTCTTTTACTGAGCCAGTATCATGAAGTCAGGTTTGCACATTACTGTTTTGTTGTAATTTTAAAAATGTGGAGATGAGTAGAATGTCAGGAAATTACCAAAACAGCATGTCACAAGACAGATGTACCCCAAAAAGAAATGCACACGCAAAAATAATAATAATGGCTTGTATACTGAAATAGGGTTTAATCAAAAGTTACTAGTAATAAAACTCGCTGAAATAATCAAGAATGTTCTGAAACTTGCTTGCAAAAATTAAATTGAAAGTGTTTATATAAATATTTCTTTCTACTGCTGGCAAAGTGATTAAATAAATACATAACTCTTACTGCAAGCAGAGGGGAAGAAATTTAGACTGGACGTCCCTTCCTTTCAGTTCTGAGCCGACTGTTGCAGTGACAGTTTTAACACCTTTGCAGTAGTGTTGGGGGAGGGGACGGTCAGTTCATGTTGGACTACAAAAGAACACCTAGAACAAAGGCCTCTAATTTAGCTACTTCTGTGGCTGCAGCTAGATAACTTCAAAGTCTAGTGTAAAAGAAGCTCTGAGCAAAACATAAATGAGGGTGATTAGCCTTGTTTGGGAGTCGGGGTTCTGGTGAGCTCCTTCCATCTTCCTCTGTAGGTTTGGCTCCAAGGGAGCTCAGGAGGATCTCCACAGAGCCCTCAGTTTTCCAGGTTATAGAAAAGGATTTCTCTGTTAGCAGGGAGCTAGGCCCTTTGACTGCTGATCCACCCCATGTACCCGCCCTGGATTGGGGCCTTCGATCTACCATTTCTGTCCAGGATCAGCCTGTCTCGAAGGACCTTCTGTCTTTTCCACCTGAGGTGGCCCCTTCCTCTTCTGAGTCCTCCTCTGAGTATCCCACAGAGGAGATGCTGCAAAAGAGGATGTGCAAAAGGAGGCACATTGACTCCCCTATGAAGTCCCTCACCAAGGATACAGATTACGATGAGGGAGAGGGGTCTCCCAACTCACCATCAGACGATGTGCCTATTTCTGACATCCTAGAGATCTTGAAATTAAAAGGTGGTTGGTCTTCCAAACACCCCTATTTGGAGGAATCTGTATTCTTCAAGGCCTGTCAGATGGGACCTACTGTATGTTGGTTAGTCCCCCTGATGGATGCTCTCTCAGACCTCGTAGCCTGTCCGGCCAAGAAGGAGTCTGGGCACCATAGAACCAGTACCTAAACAACAGGACAAAATACTTCTACATTCAGAGGACCATGCTTTCCGGAGTAAGGGCATTTCAGTGGATGCTGTGGTGGTGGCAGTCGCTACCAAGAAAGAGCTCACCCAGCTGAGCTCAACTATCCATCCGCCGAATAAGGCGTCCAGAGTATTGGACAGGTTCAGAAAGTGTGCTTATGCCTCAGCAACATTTTCACTGAGAGCTGTTAATTATCTGGCACATTTTGTTCACCTTCAGAGAGACGTGGTCAAAGAACTCTCTGATTCTTTGGTGGAGTGCATGGCTAAGGAGGAGTTTAATAAGATTTCTCCAAAGCTGACCACTCTCACTTCCATAGCAAACTCTTCCATGAGACTTGTTTCCCACTCAGCAGAGGGTTCTTCTAGGGCAGCCTTCACCGGTATTGTGATACTTCGCCATGCTTGGATGAGGCTGTGTGATTTTGCGGAGTTCTTTAGGGTGTCTTTTGTCAGCTCTCAGTTTGATGGTTCCTCTCTGTTTGGATCATCTGTTAAGAAAACCCTGGCCCACAGCGAGCAAGAAGGCAAGACGTTGTCTGCCGTGGGGATCAAGTTTCCACCCCTCAATGAACATACTGTAGTAATCAACGAGGGGCTAAACTGTAGTAATCAATGAGGGGCTAAGAAAGCTTGGTTCCATAATTCTCAAGGTTGTTTCCCTGATCAAAGTGGAGAGTACTCCTCCAGAGACAGAGGAGGAAGCTTTAATGGGAGACAGCACCCAAGAGGCAGAGGGGGCTCGCAGAACCATGGCTCTAGGGAATCCTTTCCCGACAAGCCCTTTCAGTGCTCCTGAATCACAGCCCAACTGTCCTGCTCTGGAGGCAGTCGGGATGTTTTGCTCTGCACTAAACCGCCTGGGCCCAAATTACAACAAATGCTTGGGTGCAAAACATTATGTCCAGAGGCTGTTACATTCCCTTTTCTCTTCCCCTTCCAAGAATACAAATGAGAATCCCTGAAGTTCCACCCAGTCAGAGATAGTTGGCAGTTACCAAGATCATCAAACTGCTGCAGAAAAGGAGTGATCCAAAAGGTCACAACCCCTCAGAAAGGGGCTGGAATTTACTCGCGTTTCTTTTTGGTTCCAAAGAAAACGTGAAGTATGGTCTATTTTTGACCTAAGCAATCTCAACTTGTTTTTTGACCTAGGCAATCTCAGCTCGTATGTGAAAAAGGCCAGGTTCCGGGTGGTGACAGTACAGTCCATCCTCCTATTGCTAAGGAAGGACAATTGGATGTGCTCAGTAGGCATTCACTATCACACAAAAATAGACAGATGCTCCACATGTCATCTGCGCTTCTGCCTGGGGCCAATAACTTCCAATTTCGAGGCCTGACCATTGGTCTCATCATAGCCTTCTGGGTGTTTACCAAATGTATGGCAGTGGTGGCAGCTCATCTCCGACTGCAAGGGTTCCAAGTACTCCCATATTTAGACTATTAGTTCCTGACTGCCCCCCATTCAGCGTCAACTTTGTCAGGCAAGAAGCTGTCTCTACCAACTGTCTCAATTGCTAGGTATTACCATAAACTCAGATGAGTCACAGCCAATGCCAGTTCAGTCCTTGGAATTCACTGGAGTCCAGCTGAACATCATTACTCAGAAAACGGCTTTGCCTCAACATCGAAGTGACGCCTTGAAATGTCAGGTTCAGGCCATGCTGAATCTACCATTCCTTCTGGCTATGCTGATACTACGAGCTCTGGGTTCTATGGCAAATTCTATACTTTTAGTTCTTCTAGCTAGGTATTATGTGCGCATTCTTCAGTAGATACTATCTGTTCAGTGGTCTATTCTGCTTCTTCCCCTGTCTGCTCCTAACAGGCTGAGAAACATTTGCAGGTCCCATCTATGGTGGTGGATTTAAGCAGATTTGATGATAGGCAGGCCTTTCACTCCCCCCCCCCCCCTCTCTGCCACTGTGACTACGAAAGCTTCCCACTTGGGAGGGAGGGCATTTTCAGGGGAAGATGGTCCAAGGCACATGGACTCCGATAGAGACCCGTCTGCATATCAGTGTCTTAGACATGAGAACTGACCTTCCAGGAAGTTCTCCCTGTAGGGACAATTGCTATTCACACAGGCAACATGTCAGTAGTATGGTACATCAACAAGCAAGGAGGAACCTGTTTGTACCCTCTCTGCAGACAGGCCATGAGGATTTGAGAATGAGGGATCTCTTCAAACTGCTTTCTGCTTGCAACGCATGTACCGGGGAAATCCCAACATGTTGGCAAACAGACACAGCAGATCTATACTGATGCCCCATGAGTGGTCCCTCAATCAGTCAGTAGCAGACGAGATGTTTGACTGTTGGGGTCTTCTCTGTTGCAATCTTTTTGCATCCCCTTACAACTACAAATGCAGCAGTTACTTTGCTCTGATTCCCCCTTCAGGGGGGTCCCTGAGGGATGCTCTCGTCCATGATTGGCCTCCCGGTCTCCTTTATGCTTACCCTCCTCTTCCTTTGACTGACATTTCTCCAGAAAGCCAAACGGTTGAATAGCACAGTAATCCTCATTGCTTCCTTTTGGCCTCATCAGGTGTGGTTCTCCTTCCTCTTGTCTCATCTCAAACATCCTCCATGGATGCTGGAACCCAAACCAGACCTCCTTTCTCACCCGACCCTAGGACTCCACCCAGATCTCCACACACTCAAATTAACCGCATGGTTTTTCTAGCTACCATGATCACTAGAGGGTCCAGGTTTCCTCCCCAGTCAAAGCTGTGATTTTAGTCTCTCAGAAAGCGTCGGCCAAGAAGATGTGTAAGAATAAGTGGAAAAGATTTACTGTTTAGAATGCCAATAGTAACATTGACCCCTTTTCATCTAAGATTCCTTCAGTTCTGTCCTTTCTGGAATTTTTGTGTAACCAGGGTTCTAGTTGTGCTACTATTAAACTTCGGTTGGCAGTCGTATCCATTCAGGATTATCTTCTGGGTCTGTTGCTTCTACCAGGTCTGAGACCTCCAAAGACCCTACTCATCCATGGGATTTGACTCCTGTTCTGCAAGTCTTATCCCAAAGCCCCTTTGAACTGGCCAATGTTTGTGAGTTGAAGTATTTGTCTTGGAAATCTGACCTTCTTGTTGCTATTATTTTAGCCAAGAGTCTCTGAATTGCAAGCTCTGTCTTCTAAACATCCCTACATAATTTTTCAAAAGGATAGGGTTTCTCTACGTACTAATCATGCCAAAGGTAGCCGCTTCAGATAATATAAATGAATGCATTCGGTTACCAGTTTTCATTCCTAACTATTCCAACAAAGGGGAATACCTTTTACATTCATTAGATGTTCACAGACCACTACATTTCTCCCTCCACAGGACTAAGCAATTTAGAAAATCATAGCAGTTGTTTGTTTCCTTTTCTCCTAATCGCAAGGGTCAAGCTGTGTCAAAGTGAAAATAGCAAGATGGATTACTAAGTCCATTCTGCAAGGTCCATTGCCATGACTGCAGTCTTTCCTCTAGAATTCCCACTGATGACATTTGTGCTGCAGCCACCTGGTCTATTTCTCATACCTTTGTGACCCATTACACATTAGATGTGATGTCCAGGAGCAGGACATCCTTTGGTTCATTGATGCCCCAGCATATCCTTCCTTGAGGACACCCAAGAAATCATGTAACTGGGGACTTTGACCCATGAGTGAGGCAGAATGAGAAGGACAATGTCAGATTTATTAGTAATGTACTTACCATAACTTGCCATCTGTGTTGTCCTCTTCTCATTCTTCTTCACCTTCCCGCCCAAACATCCCTCCAAAGCAGTTTGTGCTTCTAGAGGATCTGGAATAGCCACTGATGGACCTTGGGTCCAGGTTGAGCTCTTGGTTACCATTCTTTCTGTCCCTTGTTTATAAGGGGCAGCAGATTTGATCTGAGGAAGTTAGGCTAAGGGTGGAGGATTGTGGGGGGGGGGGCTCGAGCCTGGATGCTTAAGTCTGTAGGAGGTGGCTAAGTCAGATCCGAGGATCGGCTCCAAGACCCGTCAGTGAAGCAGAATGAAAAGAGGACAACACAGATGCCAACTTATGGTAAGTACATAACTAATAATTTTATTTCACATTGTATTGTCAGTGGCTCAGACTTTTGGTTTTGAGGGCAATCTGGTAAAACTATTACCTTGTTACTTTCAGGTCCTGTCAGGTTATTTTGCTGACTTGTCTATGCTCTGTTAACTACTTGTCAGGCATCTTTTGACTGTCAGTCAGATGTTCTTCGTGTTTCACTGTTGCAGTCCTCACATATGGGTTATCCAGCTCCCGGTAGCCCTCAGTCGGCCCGAATACCGGAGTCCTTGGTACATGACGTTGGCTGCCGCCGGTTGTAAAACTGTTGTCAGTATGTCAGGTATAAAGGGAGGCAGCCAACGCCATTTCCTCTGTCTTTCTTGCTGCGGAGCCCGAAGCAGGTGCAATTCACACTAGTGCCGATCGGCCCTTTACCTTCGTTTCGCTTTCCGACTACCAAGTTGAAGATGCCTTCAGATAAGTACACTGTTGGGATCCTCTTTTCTTGCTTTAACAAATGTCAGATAAAGTTAATAACTGTCTTGCCTGTGGAAAACAGATTCTGCACCGTGATTTCCATTCCTATTGTATAACTTGTTTGAGCCTTGAGCATGACGTCCCTAACTGTGATCTCTGTGCTTCCTTTAACCTGCGTACCATTCACTGTAGAGCTAAGATTTTGTATAAGCATTTCGGAGTCTGGCCTAAGTTCGTCGGTATGGCATCTTCTGGTCTCCCGACTTCGGATATACCTAGCAAACACAAAGACAAGGAGCGCGACAGGCCTAGGGTTAAATCTACTGATGACACACCGGTGAAATTGGTCATCAGCACAGCGGTAGTCAGTGAGGCATTTTCGTAGCCCCTGCAGTCCGCAGATTTTCAGCCGCAAGCCTCTGCCAAGACCTTTACGGAGTCCTCCGTGCCACAGGTTGCTATTTCTTCTTCAGACCCTCTGCCTGTCACCACCTCAGATGGGTCCGGAGCTGCTTTGCAGGCACTGGCTTCTGACGCCTCTTCTTTTTGACATGAGACCAGAACCAGACCGACTACCTTAATTCAGACTTCTGCAGTTGCTAGGCCTCCCGAGTCCCTCCAGATTGCTAGTAAACCTTCCAGCCACAAATCTACTCACAAGCAGTCATCTGCCTCCCCTCCTGTACCTCAGTCCCAGTTGGTAAAGATGGCTGGTGATCTTCTTTCTCTGATTAGGGGCTCTCATCCCCCCTTCAAAGAGGGCTAGGGAATTATCTCCTGATGTTTTGTCTGTCTCAGATTCTGAGATTTCCAGTATGTCTGTTGGTGAAGAAAGAAATTCTCAACTTTTGTCTGGCTTTGAGGATTTTGATGCTGAGGACTCTATCCCTTCTGCCTCCCCACCAGAAGATTTTTCCTTTGGGAATACTTTAAATACTCAGGGAGCATTTTAAATGGGAATGTCAGGATTTTCCACATTCTAAGAAAAGAATCAGGGAATTTTTAGATTTGCTACAGCATAAGCCTCTGGCTATACCTCCAGTTTTGGAAGTTGTGGATGATGTTTTCATGGAAAATTCTTTAACTCCTAATTCTGTCCTTCCTGCCCCCAGAAAACCAGACAGGTATTACATGGTTCCTGAATCTCATCAATTCTTTTTTAAAAAACCTTCTGCTGATCCAGAAATTATTTCTCAAGGCCCCAAGGGTGTTAAGGCTACTGCTGCTCAAAAATAGACAATAGGAATCAGATCCACAATAAAATTTATTACACTGACTTAGCACCTTGGCCACAGTAGCCTTCAAGGAGTACAAAGTTACAAAAAACACGTTCCCCTATATATACATCCTCAGCAATCAATTAATAAAACAATCAGATCCACAATAAAATTTATTACACTGACTTAGCACCTCGGCCACAGTAGCCTTCAAGGAGTACAAAGTTACAAAAAACACATTCCCCTATATATACGTCATCAGCAATCAATTAATAAAACAATCAATCAATTAAATAAATACTTTAATAACATTTAAAGCAAACTTCTCCAATTTACTTCTCTATGCAAGCCTCTTGGTGTTAATGTATCAAACTTCAGTATGAAAACAGTTTCTTTATACACTAAAATGTTTTTAATTAATCTTTCATCCCCCTTCCTGATAAACACTTCTTCCAAAATTGTAGCTTGTAATAAACTAATGTCATTATGATGTTTTTCCAGAAAATGAAATGCTACAGGACTTTCAAGTCTCTGTTTCTTAATGTCTGTTATGTGTTCCTGCAGTCTAATTCTAAATTTCCTGTTGGTTTCACCAATATAGAATAGTTGCAGGGACATTTCAAACAGTATATTACATCTGCTGTGTCACATGAAAAATGATTGTGGTCTAAATTTTTTCCCATTAATCCTAGGAAAACTCGATGTTATGTGACAACATATGTTACAATTATTACAAGGTGTAGTACCCAGAGGCAATAGGGAACTGGAAGGGCTTGCTACCAGTAAAATAAAGTACATTAACACCAGCAGGCTTGAATAGAGAAGTAAATTGGAGAAGTTTGCTTTAAATTTTATTAAAGTATTTATTTAATTGACTGGTTGTTTTATTAATTGATTGCTGATGATGTATATATAGGGGAATGTGTTTTTTGTAACTTTGTACAACTTGAAGGCTATTGTGGCCGAGGCGCTAAGTCAGTGTAATAAATTTTATTGTGGATCTGATTCCTATTGTCTTTTTTTGGACATTTCCATTTGGTTTGCTGCTGGTTGTGTTTTTTTTACTGTTGCTCAAAATCCTGTGCCTTCTGATAAGGAATCTAGGGCCTTGGACAGGTAGGGTAAAACAGTCTATACCTCTGCAACTCTTGCCATTAGATCCGTGAATTGTCTTTTACACATGCTTAAGTATCCGCAGCATACTTTGGAGGTTATTAAGGCTAAACTTGGAGACATTCCTTCCATGACGGAGAACAAAGATTTACAAGACTTACTGAATTCTGCCACTTTAGTTAATAAGCATTCACTTCATTGTGGCTTTCACACTTTGGAAGCTTCTTGCAGAGCAGCAGCCACTGGTTCCGTAATTAGAAGGCATGCTTGGCTCAGGGAGCAGCCTCTTTCTGAACCAGTTAAATCTAAATTGCTGGATGTTCCTTTGCACATGGATAATCTTTTTTGTAATAAGGCTGAGGAAGTACTAAAGAAGTTGGAGGATAAGGCAAAATCTATGCAAGATGTAAAAGATTTCCTTCAGGTTCACCCTCCTTGGTTTAGTAGGCATTATCATAGGTTCATAGGTTCATACTAGGCTATCTGCCCTAGGGCATTTATAAGCCTAGCCAGAATGTGTTTGGCTTTCGCCACCCATTTTAAATTTATTTTGCTATGCCCTTTTTCGAGGTTAGTATACTGTGCCTCTGTCTAACAGTGACACAGAAGTGATACCCTGGGTAAACCTACGATCTCCCATCCACTCATCAAGATTCCTCTTGAAGAGAGTCAATGAGGGACTCTGCCTAACCTGGACTGGGATTTTATTCCAGAGTGAAGGGAGCCTCTGGGTTATGAATCTGTCCCTCCAGCATGTCCTATTTATTTCAGTGCTGAGGTTCAAGTCTCTCGAGCGCGTAGCTCGATGGGATTTGGATTTTCTGAGGTGCAGCATGTCCATTAATTCCGGGTTGGACATGGCTTTGTACGTCAGGCACAGATAGCCTCTGAACAGGCAGTATGCCACTGAGTAGAGCTGGAGTTTCTTTAACCGGGCAGCATATGGCATCTGTTTGAGCCCTTTGATCCGCTTGGTGAGGTACTTTTGGGGTCTTTCCAGTTGCTGCAGGTGTCTGGTAAGGTACATCCCAAAAGGGGCATTGTACTCAATTATGGGCCTGATGAGGGATGAGTAAAGAGGCACGATGACTTCCCCTGATCTAGATGTGAATCCCTTCATGATTAGGTGGACTATATAAAATGTTTTTCTAACCACTTTGGCCACGTGGTTGTCAAATGAGAGATTGCTATCAACTTGGTTCCCCAGGTCCCTAATTACTTCTTCTGTACTTAATGGATTACCACCTATGTGGTAATTTGTGGACACTTTGTTTTTGCCTTTTGTTTTTGTTTTATCCTTCCAAGAACTGGTCTTTACCTGATCCTGTCAAGCAGAGTCGTTCTAGGCCTAGGGGTTTCAGATCTTCCAGAGGGCAGGCTTTTGCCCCTAAAAGGGATAAACAGTGGCATTCTTCTTCTGCTAAATCGGGGAGCTCTAAGCCAGCTTCCCAAAGCAAACATTCTCAATGACTCTGGCCTTCTTGTGCCTACCCCTGCGGACCCTTTTGGGGGAAGGTTAGCCAGGTTTACAGAGGTATGGTCTACCATCACAGATGACATATGGGTTCTCAATATAGTAAACCAAGGTTTCAAGTTTTACTTTCACACCTTCCCTGTTTTACAAGGATACCCAGACATACCCAGAACTCTCAGGGCAGAGGTAGAAACTCAAATTTCTTCTGTACTGACTATGGGGGCTATAGAGCCAGTTCCTGCAAATCAGGCAGGCCTAGGTTTTTATTCAAGTCTTTTTCTGGTACCCAAGAAAGGGGACACCTGGCGCCCTATTCTGGATCTGTCCATTCTAAACACTTTTCTGGTGATTCCCAAATTCAGAATGCTCACCCTTCAACACTTACTACCAATGCTGGTCAAGGATTCATAGTTGGTAACTTTGGATCTCAAGGAGGCTTATCTGCACATCCCAATAAGGGAAAGTTGCAGGCATTTCCTTCTCTTCAAGGCTGGGGAGCAACACTTTCAATTCTTTGCATTGCCCTTTGGCTTATCTACTGTTCCCAGAGTTTTTACGAAGTGCCTGACTCCAGCCATTACTTTTTACAGGCAGAGAAACATTCAAATTTATCCTTACCTGGATGACTGTCTCATTCAGGCAACCTCTCCAGAACAACTAGAAAAGTATTTGGATTTCGTGAAGAACATTCTCACCTCTTTGGGTTACACTCTCAACGAAAAGAAGTCAAAGTTGTTCCTTCAAGGGAGATTGTTTTCATGGGAGCGAGTCTGAATACAGCCACCCAGATGGTATTCCTCCCTCAACAGAAGCAAGAAGATCTTTCTGCTTACTTCATGTATTTGGCAAGCATGACCCAGATGTTCTTTGTGTTTCACTGTTACAGTCATCACATTTGGGTTATCTGCCTACAGGTAGCCCTCAGCCGGCCTGAATACCAGAGTCTTTGGATTTCTGCATCGGATGCTGTCTTTTCTTCCATGACGTCAGGTCATCAGGGGTATAAAACATGCAGCTAGCGCCATTACATCAGTCTATCTTGCCATGCGGTGCCCGAAGCAGAAGCAGTTGCAAGTGCCAGTCGGCCATCTCCTGAAATTTTCATTTTCGAGTTTCAGACCCGAAGTCTTCAAAAAAGATAAAGTAGCCCGTAGGGATCCTTTTTCTTGCTCCAACCGATGTCAGTAAAAGTTAACAATTGTCTTGCCTGTGGAAAACAAATACCTCATAGAGATTCTCATTCTTACTGCATCCCATGTTTAGGCCCAGACCATGACGTCTCTTGCTGTTGGTTTTGTGCCTTGTTCAACCCCCCAAACTATTCATAGTCAGGCTATTTTTGAAGCCAATTACTTTCGTACTCGATCTCAGTACTCTGAAATGGCTTTGCTAAGCCATCCGACTACTGATCTTCCAAAAAAACATAAGGATAAAGACAGAGACAAACTTGGAATCAAAACACCAAAGCGAGCAGGAAATACGTGACAAAAGACAGTTTAATGTTGTTAGCGCTTTCGGAAATAGACTGTGCTTTTCCTTCTTCAGACATAAAACACTCACATTCAAATGTTTTTAAAAGAACAAATCTAGTGTTAATTAATTAATTAGCTGAAGTGAAAAATCAAGATTTAAAGTGAATTTAAAGTGAAAGTCTGCCTGTACTCAGTGAGGTGCTTTCGCAGCCCCTGATACCCGCTACTTCAGATTCGCAGGCCTCTACTGTGACACATTCAGAGTCCAGTATGCCGCGAGATGCTTTTTAGACTAAAGAACCTGCGGGTGTCTCTACCTTGCTGGTGTGCAGGCACCAGCTTCTAAGGGTGTATTCAGGCCCACAGACATTCATATTAAACCGACGCCATTGTTTCCATCCAGAAGTTCTAAATCCCTCAGGCCAAAAACTCGCACTGCGCCTAGAAAACCAATGACCAAACCGCAGGCTCAGGCCCATATGCCTCAAAAACAAATGTTTAGAATGGCTGAAGACCTTACCACCTTAATTAGGAGAAGCCAGCCTTCCCCCTCAAAGAGACCTAGAACTGAATTTCTTTCTGATTCATCTGATCAGGAATCTGATATTTCTGCTCCTTTTGATTCCAGGATTTACTCTTATCTACTTATGAGGATTCTGATGCAGAGGATTCCATTTCCTCTGCTTCCCCTCCAGAAGATCTTTCTTTTGGTGAAACATCGCATACTCTTAGGGAGCATTTCCGCTGGGAAAGCCAGGATTACTCTGAGTCCAAAAAGAGACTTGGGGAATTCTTACTCCTTCCTCAACACAGGCCTTTAGGCTATCCCTCTTATTCTGGACACTGTAGATGATGCTTTCTTGGAATCTAGTCTTATCCCAGACACTTTACCTCCAGCTCCCAGAAAACCTGACACGTACTACAGAGTACCTGACTCTCACAAGTTCCTCTTCAAGAATCCTTCTGCGGATCCAGAGACCATCTCCCAAGGACCAAAAGGCATTAAGGCTACTACTGCCAAAAATCCTACCCCTTCTGATAGAGATTCTAGAGCCTTAGACAGATGGAGTAAGAAGGTATACACTTCTGCTACTTTAGTCATTAGGGCTTTATATTGCCAATTTCATATGTTAAAGTATCAGCAGCATATTACGGGACTACTTAAACAGAAAATTATGTTGATTCCTAACTGTGCTGAACACAAAGAATTGCAAGATTTAATGCATTCTGCAGAACAAGTTGGTAAACATACTTTGCAATGTGGTTTTGACTCTTTAGAAGCATCTTGCAGGGCTGCTGTCACTGGGTCTGTACTTAGAAGGCATGCTTGGCTTAAGGAACAAAACTTGCCAGATCATGTTAAAGCTAAATTACTGCATGCTCCCTTAAACCAAGACCGCATTTTTGGCAACAGAGCAGAAGTAGTCCTCAAAAGGATGGAGGAAAAAGCTAAATCTGTGCAAACTGTTAAAGATTTCCTACAAGTACAGCCTCCCAGATTCAGTAGGCATTGGCCTTCAAAGAACTGGTCCTTTACAGTCCCTTCCAGGCCTTCTCAGTCCAAACCAAGGAACAGCAGACCACCTAGACTACAGTCTCAGGCTACGCAAAGACCTAAGCAGTGCGGGGCTCCGTCTTCCAAAGCAGGTTATAGTAAGCCACCCCCTATGGGGGTTCTCTCTCTTCTCAGTATCAGGGCTGTTCAACCTGTCCCAGCAGAACAAAAGGGCCAAGGTTTTTATTCAAGACTTTTTTTGGTACCCAGAAAAGACAACCCCTGGCGTCCTATCATGGACCTCTCTATTCTCAACACCTTTCTGGTAGTTTCAAAATGCTAACCCTTCAACAGCTTCTTCCTATGCTAGCCAAGGATGCCTGGCTGGCAACCCTAGACTTAAAGGAAGCTTATCTGCACATCCCAATAAGGGAATCTTACGGGAAATACCTTCGCATCGTGTTACACTGCTGCAGTCATCACACTTGGGTTATCCTGCCGTCAGGTGGTCCCGCATTCGGCCAGAGTTCCAAAGTCTTGGTCTGGTGTTGGTTGCTGTCACTTCTTCCCTGACGTCAGTGCACCAGGGGTATATAAGATGCATCCGAAGCCATTTTCTTCAGTCTTTCTTGCCGCGCGGTTCCCAAAGCAGAAGCAGTTCGCAAGTGCCGGTCGGCCGACTCCTGAGATTTTCGAAGTCGGATTTCAGATCCGAGGTCTTCAATAAAGCTAAGTACCCCATTGGGTAAACTTTTTTCTTGCCTCAGACCGATGTCAGAAAAAGTTAATGATTGTATTTCTTGTGGAAAGTAAATACCTCATAAGGACTTCCACTCTTTCTGCATTCCATGCCTAGGCCCTGATCACGACGTCACTAGTTGTCGGTTTCGTACTAGATTTAACAAACGTACTATAAAAAGGTGTTTTGATTTTGCTTTGCACTACTTTGGCCGAAGGTTTAATTATACTATGCCGTCAGATCAACCGATGACCGCAATACCAAAAAAACGCAAGGACAAGGATAAAGACAGACATCCGAGTCCCAAAACCGACGACAAAACCTCTTCTAGGCCAGTCGCCGGTTCTCAGTGAGGCGCTTTCGCAGCCCCTGACACCCGCTACCTCAGAGCCACAGGCCGCCTCCGACTCCCACGTGGAGACAACTAGGCCTCTGGATACTCAAGCTATTGGGCCTACGGAAACTAATCCCTCAGATGGGTCCAGAGCCGCTGAGCAGGCATCGGCTTCTGAGGGTTGCGTTCATCGTGCATACAGCTGCAGTCATAACAGATGGGTTCTCCTGCCGTCAGGCGGGTCCTCGGTCGGCCGAATTCCAAAGTCTAGGTCCGGCGTCGGATGTCGTCGCTTCTTCCCTAACGTCAGTGCGACAGGGGTATAAAAGAACCAGCCAACACCATTTTCTTCAGTCTTTCTTGCCGCGCGGTGCCCGAAGCAAAAGCAGTTCGCAAGTGCCGGTCAGCCAGATCCTGAGATTACTAATATTTTTCAACCGAAGTCTTCTTGAAAGCTAAGTACCCCGTTGGGGAAACTTTTCTTGCCTCAGACCGATGTCAGACAAAGTTAATAATTGCATTTCATGTGGGAAGCAAATACCGCATAAGGATTTTCATTCCCTCTGCATTCCTTGCTTAGGCCCAGACCACGATGTCTCGGCCTGTCGTTTTTGTGCTACATTCAACAGACGCACTATTAAGCGTCGGGCGGAGTTCGCCCAACACTATTTTGGCAAAAAGTTTAATTACATTATGTCGTCGGATACTTCGACTCCAGTTTTGAGTAAAAGACGCAAAGATAAGGACCGACATACGAGGTCCGCGACTTCTACCGACACCACGCCAAAGCCGACTACAAGTGGTCCGGTTCTCAGCGAGGCGCCTACGCAGCCCCTGACTACCGATGACACTTCATTGGCGGTGTCTTCTGTGCCCGAGGTCGCAGGCTCTTCGGCCCACACCCTGACTACAGATACCGAAACCACTCTTGGCGGTGAAACTCAGAGTTTAGACAGGCCTGCCACCTCTCAAGGTGTCTTCAGGCCTTCCTCTTCTTTTTCCATCAAGGCTTTCACTAAGTCTAAAGCAGCCATGCATACTAAAAGACAAGCTCCACAGGGCCCCTCTCAAGGCCCCATGCCTAAAAAGCAGATGCTCAAAATGGCTGAGGATTTGATTACTCTTATCAGGGGTTCTCAACCCCCCCCGGACAAAAGGCCCAGAGTGGAAGAAGAATCCCCTTCCTCGGACCAGGCCTCCATTATTTCAGAACATTCTGAAGACTAGGAACTTTCATACTCTCCCTTTGAAGATTCTGATGCAGAGGAGTCCATTCCCTCTCCCCCCCGAGGATTACTCTTTTGGGGAAACCTTATATACCTTGAGGGAATACTTCCACTGGGAAGGCCAAGAGTACTCAGACTCCAAAAAAAGGTTTAGGGATTTCCTCTTGCTCCCTCAGCACAGGCCTCTGGCTATACCTCCTGTCTTAGACATACTAGATGATGTGTATTCGGAGGCCTGCTTTAACCCAGATTCTTTACCTCCAGCTCCAGTCAAGCCTGACAGGTATTACCGGGTTCCTGATTCACACCAATTCCTATACAAAAGCCATGCGGCTGACCCAGAAACTATTTCACAGGGTCCCAAGGGAATTAAGGCCTCCACTGCTAAAATCCATTACCTTCAGAGAGAGATTCCAGAGCTTTAGAAAGGTGGGGGGAAAAGGTATACACCTCGGCCACCTTAACCATGAGGGCATTAAACTGTCAGTTTCATATGTTAAAGTACCAACAGTTTCTGTTATCACAGTTGAAAAGCAAAATGTCACAACCTGAACAACCAGACTTGAAGGAGTTGCAGGATTTGTTACATAGTGCAGAACAAGTGGGTAAACATACCTTGCAATGTGGTTTTGATGCTTTAGAGGCCTCATGTAGAGCTGCTGTTACAGGATCAGTCATACGTAGACATGCTTGGCTCAAAGAGCAAACCTTACCAGATCATGTCAAAGCTAAATTACTAGATGCACCTCTGCAAAAAGATGTATTGTTTGGTGTTAAAGCTGAGGAGGTATTAAAGAAAATAGAGGAAAAGGCAAAATCAATGCAAACAGTGAAAGATTTCCTACAGGTACAACCTCCACGTTTCAGTAGAAATTGCCCTTCAAAAAATTGGTCCTTTCCAGCCACGGACAGACCCCAAAGAGGTAGATACAGGCGCCCGAGGGGTAGAGGGCAATCTCAAGGATCGTTTAGAGGCAGACAATGGCAAGCACCGACACAAAGAGGTAGTGAGGATAGTTCACAGCCATTCAGAAAGCAGAACCAATGACTTTCCCCTTTGCATGCCAAGCAAGGCTCAAATGGCAGCACCTTTAGGCGGAAAACTGGCATTATTTTCGAAAAATTGGCATATTGTCACAAAAGACAAATGGATTCTGGACATTATAGACAGAGGCTACAGATTCCACTTTCACACACTTCCAAAAATGAGAGGCATGCCAAACCTGCCACACAATCAAAGGGCAGAGGCACAAAAACAAATTTCAGATCTCATGGACATGAAAGCTATTCAAGAGGTACCTGCACAAGAACAGGGTCAAGGTTTTTATTCCAGACTATTCCTGGTACCAAGGAAGGGCAAAGATTGGAGACCTATTTTGGACCTATCCATCCTAAACACATTTTTACTTGTGCCAAAATTCAAGATGCTCACATTACAGCAGCTTCTTCCCATGCTGGGCAAGGAGTCTTGGCTGGTAACATTGGACCTCAAGGAGGCATACCTGCATGTCCCAATCAGACAAGATTGCAGAAGATACCTCAGGTTTCTTGCAGGTTCAACACATTATCAATTCTCTGCATTGCCCTTTGGCTTATCTACTGCGCCCAGAGTGTTCACAAAATGCCTGGCATCAGTAATTGCCTACTGCAGACTTCAAGGGATACAAATATACCCATATTTGGACGACTGCCTGATCCAAGCGGACAGCAAGCACATACTTCTGAAACATCTGGCGTTTGTAATAATGTTGTTGAATTCTCTGGGATACACAGTCAACAAAAAGAAATCAAGGCTAATACCCTCTCAAACAATAATTTTCCTGGGTGCCAGCTTGGATACAAACACCCAGATGGCCTACCTCACGCCAGAGAAACAAGGGCAACTAACTCAATACTTCAGAAAACTGGCAACTTTCACCAGGCTGACTGCAAGGAAAATCCTGCAGGCTCTGGGATTCATGGCATCTTGCATCCTACTAATCCCATGTGCAAAGTTGCATATGAGGAAACTTCAATGGTACCTAAAAAAACCTATGGTCTCAACACAGCCACAGTTTGGAAACAGTAATACCACTGATTCCATGTCTTCAAAAGGAATTCCTGTGGTTGCCTCAAGGATGCCAAAGAAACACAGGTTTCCCATTCTGCAAGCCTCAAGCAAATCAGGTCATCACAACAGATGCCTCGGACTACGCCTGGGAGGGCGCACATGACAGATCGGTGCATTCAGGGCAAATGGTCCCAAAAAGAAAAGCACCTACACATCAATCAAAAGGAAATGCTAGCAGTAATAAATGCTATTATAGCTTTCAAAGACCTACTGCATCCAGGCCAGCTATTGATAAGGACAGACAACACCACAGTAATGTGGTACATAAACAAACAGGGAGGAACCCATTCATACCCCCTATGCAGGCCTAGCCATGTCTCTTTGGAACATGGCTCTGGAATTACAAATTGAACTTCAGGCACAGTACCTGCCAGGAAAGGAAAACACGCTGGCAGACAACCTAAGCAGAAATATGACAGATCCACACGAATGGAAGTTACATCCTCAAGTTTTTACAAAGATAATTCAAGCATGGGGAAGGCCAGACATAGATCTCTTTGCCTCCCACAGAAATCACCAATTGGCAAAATTCTGCTCAAGGACCTTTCATCCACAGGCCTGGAAAGTGGACGCACTCTCTTTCAGTTGGACAACAATGACAGTTTATGCCTTTCCACCTCTTCCTCTGCTGCCCAAAGTTCTATTAAAAACCAGAGCAGACAGACCAAAGATGATTCTCATTGCTCCAGACTGGCCAAGACAACACTGGTACCCACTCCTGAGGAGCCTGACGCATTCCCCACCATGGATTCTGCCTCTAATGCCTCTTCTACTGACTCAGCACAACTTCAAAACTCTTCACAGTCAACTGAAAACACTCAATCTAGCCGCATGGAAGATTCCTTAACATCACAACAGACCCTACTCTCCAAGGAGGTGCAGGATGTCATTTTGGAGGCCAGAAGACCTTCTACTAGAAAAGCCTACTCCGCAAAATGGAAACGGTTTTGTGCCTGGAATGAGAAAAAGGGTCAGAATCCTGGAATACTGAATTTACCTCAAATATTACAGTACCTAGCTGAGATGCTAAGCAGTGGACTTTCATTCTCCTCCATCAAAATCCATGCCTCAGCCATTTCTGCAGAATACAACACTGATCCTCCTTTATTCTCTCACCCCCTCTTAAGACAGTTCCTCAGAGGGGCTAAGAATATAAAACCCCCAAGGAAACAACCAGTACTGCTTGGGACCTCAATTTCATTCTAGAAAAACTGACCTTACCTCCTTTTGAGCCAGCTGCTTCAGCAGAACTGCAATATTTGTCCTGGAAAACAGCCTTCCTGCTGGCTATCACCTCAGCTCGCAGAGTTTCGGAACTACAAGCCCTCATGGCTGTGCAGCCTTTCATCATTTTCCATCAGGACAGAGTTTCCTTACGAACCAATCCTTCCTTTATGCCAAAGGTAGTATCCAGGGTAGCCTTGAATCAGGCTATCCACTTACCTACCTTTTACCCTAATCCTCAAAACAAAGGGGAGAGGCTACTACATTCCTTGGACATTCACAGACAGCTACGTTATTATTTGGACAGAACAAAGCCTTTCAGAAAATCAGAGCAACTCTGTGTCCTATGCTACAGGAGCTCAAGGGAAGCCCATTTCCAAACAGACAATCTCAAAATGGATAGCCCACTGCATACGCTTTTGTTACTCTTTTCATGGTAAAACTGTACCTGCAGGCATCAGATCTCACTCCACAAGGGCCACAGCTACCTCTGCAGCTTTCCTCAGGGGGGTTCCTACCAAAGATATTTTGGAAGCTGCCACTTGGAGTTCTATACATACTTTCTCCAAGCACTATCACCTACCATTATACTCCAAATCTAGAGCAGGCTTTGCCACTGCAGTCTTGCAGGGCATCCTGGCTCCTCCTAGTTCCACCTAGTGCCTACCACCCCTTTTTTTAGCTTTGGGATTCTACCCATCTGTTATGACTACAGCTGTATGCTCGATGAACATAGTACAGTTTTGTACCTACCATAAATGTAGATGTTCAAGTGCTAATACAGCTGCAGTCCAGGTTTCCCTCCCTCCTTCCCCTCTTGGGACAGGCCTAATGGCTAACACCTCCTCCTACAACCTGATTGGGGTATTCTTTTATGGTGTATTTGCTTGCAACTACTGTTTTTTGATTATATTGCATTGCATTATTACATAAATTTATGTATTGCCTTCCTTCTGGGGGCACCTGACATCTGGGGCAAGAAAAACTGAAGAAAATGGCGTCTGCTGGTTCTTTTATACCCCTGTCGCACTGACGTCAGGGAAGAAGTGATGACATCTGAAGCCGGACCTAGACTTTGGAATTCGGCCGACCGAGGACCCGCCTGACGGCAGGAGAACCCATCTGTTATGACTGCAGCTGTATTAGCACTCGAACATCTACATTTATGGTAGGTACAAAACTGTACTTTTTCCGACCTTCACAACTTACCATTAAAACAACAGCCAAGACAAAAGTACCATTAAAGACAAAGAAGCAAGTACAGCATTCTCCTGGACAAGCCACCATGCCTAAGAAACAGATGCCTAAAATGGCCGAAGACCTCATTACTCTAATCAGGGGTTCCCATCCCCCTCCTGAGAAAAGGCCTAGGCAGGATACAGACTATGATTCTTCTGATCAGGTTTCCATTTCCTCTGACTCCTCTTCAGACCAGGGGTACTATATTCCCCCCTATGAGGACTCTGATGCTGAAGAATCTATCCCTTCAGCCTCTTCTCCTGAGGATTATTCCTTTGGGGAAACTTTACATACCATGAGAGAGCATTTCCATTGGGAAAGTCAGGATTACTCAGAATCTAAGAAAAGGCTCAAAGATTTCCTTTTACTGCCTGAGCACAGGCCCCTGGCTGTTCTACCTGTGCTAGATATTGTGAATGATGTGTTCTCTGAATCCAGCTTATCTCCTGATTCTTTGCCCCCAGCACCAGCCAAGCCAGATAGGTAATACAGAGTCCCTGACTCTCACAAGTTTCTTTATAAAAACCTTTCTGCTGATCCAGAAACTATTTTCCAGGGTCCAAAAGGGGTTAAGGCTTCCATTGCAGAAAATCCAGTACCCTCTGACAGAGATTCCAGAGCTTTGGATAGATGGGGGAAGAAAGTGTACACTTCTGCAACCTTAGCAGTAAGAGCTTTAAATTGCCAGTTTCACATGCTTAAGTACCAACAATATTTAATGGCTCAGTTAAAACAGAAAATGCTTGCAAGCTCAGAAGCTCCTGACTGTAAAGAAATGCAGGATTTGTTGCATGCAGTTGAACAGGTGGGAAAACATACTCTGCAATGTGGTTTTGATTCTCTAGAGGCCTCTTGTAGGGCCGCTGTTACAGGTTCAGTGATTTGAAGGCATGCTTGGTTAAAAGAACAGAGTTTACCTGATCATGTTAAGGCAAAATTATTGGATGCTCCTTTACAGCATGATACCTTGTTTGGTGTTAAGGCAGAAGAGGTGTTAAAGAAAATGGAGGATAAAGCTAAATCTATGCAAACAGTCAAGGATTTCTTACAGGTACAGCCACCTCGATTTAGGAGAAATTGGCCTACAAAAAATTGGTCCTTTCCAGTGTCAGACAGGCCACAGAGAGGCAGATACAGACGCCCAAGAGGCAGATCTCACCCCCAAGGCTCAAACAGACAAAGACAGTGGGGCACCTCAACCCCAAAAGGAGGTGAGGACAAGTCTCAACCTTACAGGAAATAGTCACAATGACTTTCCCCTTCATACGCCAAGCACTTCCCTTTTGGAAGCCCTCTGGGGGGAAAACTAGCACTTTTTTCTGAAAACTGGCAAGCAATCACCCAAGACAAATGGGTTCTGAGTATTGTGTCTCAAGGTTACAGGTTCCACTTTCATACTTTACCAAAGCTAAAAAGAATGCCAGACCTGTCACAAAATCAAAGGGCAGAGGCACAAAAACAAATTTCAGCCCTCATGGACATGAGAGCTGTTCAGAAAGTACCACAGCAAGAACAAGGACAAGGATTTTACTCAAGACTCTTCCTGGTCCCCAGAAAGGACAAAACCTGGAGGCCCATACTAGACCTTTCAATTCTAAATACTTACCTGGATATTCCGAAATTCAAAATGTTGACTTTACAGCAGCTTCTTCCCATGCTGGGAAAGAACGCTTGGCTTGTTACTCTGGACCTCAAAGAGGCATACCTGCATGTCCCTATCAGACAAAATTGCAGAAGATACCTCAGATTCAAAGCTGGTTGAATGCACTACCAATTCGCTGCAATGCCCTTTGGCTTATCTGCTGCGCCCAGGGTCTTCACAAAGTGCCTGGCACCAGTAGTTGCTTTTTGCAGACAAAAAGGAATTCAAATATATCCATACCTGGACGACTGCCTCTTTCAAGCATAGACAAAGGACATCCTTCTACAGCATCTGGCATTTGTAAAAAGGTTGCTAACTTCTCTAGGGTACACAGTAAATGAAAAAAAGTCAAAACTAGTGCCCTCACAACAGATTACATTCCTGGGTGCCAGCTTAAATACAATGGCCCAGATGGCTTACCTCACGCCAGACAAACAAGTTCAACTAACTCAATATTTTCATTTACTGGCAAAAAAGTCCCATCTCCCTGCAAGAAAAATTCTGCAGGCCCTGGGATTCATGGCATCCTGCATACTACTAATACCATTTGCCAGGCTACATATGAGGAAAATACAATGGTACCTAAAAAGTGTTTGGACTCAACACTCTCACAGCTTAGAAGCGGTAATAACAATGATTCCTTGCCTACAACAGGAGTTTCGATGGTGGGCACAGGCATGTCACCTAAACAAGGGTCAGCCTTTCACCCTACCCACAGCCAGGCAGACTCTAACAGTTGCTTCGGATTATGCCTGGGGAGCACACATGGCAGGAAAATGCATTCAGGGCAAGTGGACCACAGACCAGATGCATCTACACACCAATCAAAAAGAGATGTTAGCTGTTCAAAATGCCCTAACAGCTTTCAAGGACCTTTTGCATCCAGGACAATTATTATTAAAGACAGACAACACCACAGTAATGTGGTACATAAACAAGCAAGGGGGCACTCATTCTTACCCCCTATGCAGGCAAGCCATGACCTTGTGGAACACAGCTCTAATGTACCAAGTTCACCTGCAAGCACAATTCCTGCCAGGAAAGAAAAATACTCTGGCAGACGATCTAAGCAGAAATATCACGGACCCTCACGAATGGAAATTGAATCCACAAATCTTCAGCATGGTAACGCAAAAATGGGGATACCCAGACATAGATTTTTTTGCCTCCCCACTGAATTGCCAACTGCAAAATTTCTGCACAAGGACTTATCACAAACAAGCATGGAAAGTGGATGCTCTTTTGTTCAGCTGGAAAAACCTAAAAGTTTATGCATTCCCGCCTCTGCCTGTCCTTTCAAAGGTACTCCTAAAAGCCAGACAAGAAAAAACACAGATTATCCTAATTGCTCCTGACTGGCCACGCCAGCACTGGTACCCTATCTTAAGGAACCTAGCTCGAGGCCCACCATGGATTTTGCATCAAATTCCACACCTGATTCAACAAAACAATCAGATCCTGCACGGTCAGCTCAAAACCCTAAACCTGGCTGCATGGCAGATTCATTAGTCAAACAGGCAACACCTTTCTCTAAAGCGGTTATGGATGTCATTTTGGAGGCCAGGAGGCCTAGCACCAGGAAAGCTTACTCAGAAAAATGGAAGAAATTCTGCGCCTGGAATCAGGCTGAAAGCCTTGACCCTCTTGTTCCAAACATTCCTCAGATTTTACAATACTTAACTGAGATGCTGGACAGAGGCCTATCCTTCTCATCAATTAAGATCCAAGCCTCTGCCATTTCAGCACATTACAACACTTTATTCTCTCATCCCTTGCTAAAGGAGTACCTCAGAGGGGCTAAAAACATAAGACCGTCCCGGAGAGCACCAACACCAACTTGGGACCTCAATTCCATTTTGGAAAAACTGACCCTGCCACCTTTTGAGCCAGCCAATGCAGCCGATCTAAAATTTTTGTCATGGAAAACAGCTCTGCTCCTAGCAGTAACTTCAGCACAAAGAGTCTCAGAGCTACAGGCATTAATGGCAGTAGAACCTTTTGTAATTTTCCATCAGTACAGGGTTTCTCTAAGGACAAACCCTACCTTTATGCCAAAGGTGGTATCTAGTGTGGCTCTTAACAAAACCATCCATTTGCCAACTTTTTATCCAAACCCCCAGAATAAAGGGGAGAAACTTTTGCATTCTTTGGACATACACAGGCAGCTACGCTTCTACTTGGACAAAACAAAAGCTATCAGAAAAACTGAGCAACTGTTTGTAGCATATGCTGCAGGATCACAGGGCAAGGCTATCTCAAAGCAGACTATATCCAAATGGATAGGACACTGTATTCTGTATTGCTACACACAGCATGGAAAATCAGTCCCAAAAAACATTAGGCCACATTCCGCCAGGGCTACAGCCACTTCAACGGCCTTTCTCAGAGGAGTACCTACCAAGGAAATTTTGGAGGCTGCAACTTGGAGTTCAGTGCACACCTTTACCAAACATTACCACCTGCCTCTTTACTCCAAATCCAGAGCAGGATTTGCCACTGCAGTTCTGCAGGGCGTCATAGCCAATCCTAATTCCTTATAGACCAGCCACCCAACCTTAGCTTTGGGATTCTACCCAAGTGTGACGACTACAGCAGTGTAACATGATGAACATAGTACAGTTTTGTACCTACCATAAATGTAGATGTTCGAGTGTTCACACTGCTGCAGTCCTGGTTACCCTCCCTCCATCCCCTCTGAACTAGCTGGCCTTATCTATACCTTTCTATCCTATACAACCTTTGTGGTGTATTTGATTGTAACTGAAGGTATTGTTTTTATTCTATATGTATACTTGTTGTTAGCAATATGTATTGCCTACCTACTTGGGGACACCTGACATCTGGGGCAAGAAAAACTGAAGAAAATGGCATTGGATGCATCTTATATACCCCTGGTGCACTGACGTCAGGGAAGAAGCGACAGCAACTGACGCCGGACCAAGACTTTGGAACTCTGGCCGACTGCGGGACCGCCTGACGGCAGGATAACCCAAGTGTGATGACTGCAGCAGTGTGAACAGTCGAACATCTGCATGTATGGTAGGTACAAAACTGTACTTTCTCTGCACTTCCCTTTGGCTTATCTACTGCGCCCAGGGTATTCACAAAGTGTCTAGCTCCAGCCATTGCATTTTGCAGGCAGAGAAATATTCAAATTTACCCATACTTGGATGATTGTCTGATTCAGGCAGAAAGCCAGGAGTTGCTATTACAACACCTGGCATTCGTAAAGAAACTTCTAACCTCACTGGGGTACACCATCAACGAAAAGAAGTCTCACCTAGTACCCTGCCAACAGATTGTATTCCTGGGAGCAAGCTTGAACACAGCTTCCCAGATAGCATTCCTCACTCCGGAGAAACAAGTTTGTTTGACAAACTACTTCAAACTATTGGCCACAAAACCCCAGCTATCTGCAAGGAAAATATTGCAAGACCTAGGGTTCATGGTTTCTTGCATTCTACTAATTCCATATGTAAGACTGCATATGAAGAAGCTCCAATTGTATCTAAAAAGCTTATGGTGTCAACATTCTCAGGACCTGGAAACAATGATTTCTATCATTCCTTGTATCAAGACAAGAGTTCCTTTGGTGGGCAGAGGCCTGCCACCACAACAAGGGACTCCCTTTCACTCTACCCCCTGCTGCCCAAACCCTAATAACAGACACATCAGACTGTGCATAGGGGTCTCACATGGCAGGGCAGTGCATTCAGGGCAAATGGAACCCGAGACAGATGCACCTGCATATTAATCAGAAAGAAATGTTAGCTGTACAGAATGCTCTGACAGCCTTCAAAGACAGTATTCTTCCAGGACAACTATTGGGAAAGACAGACAACACCACAGTTATGTGGCACATAAACAAGCAGGGGGTAACCCACTCTTACCCTCTCTGCAGACTAACCATGGCTTTGTGGTACACAGCCTTGAGCTACCAAGTACACCTACAAGCTCAATTCCTGACAGGCATACTAAATTCACTGGCAGACAACTTAAGCAGAAATCTCATGGACCCACATGAATGGAAACTGGAACCCAAAATATTCAAGCTCTTGAGGAACAAATGGGGGACTCCAGAGGTAGACCTGTTTGCCTCCCCTCAGAACTACCAATTGAACAAATTCTGCACAAGAACTCCCACAGTCAAGCTTGGAAAGTGGATGCCCTGTCCTTTACCTGGGAAAGCCTATCGGTTTATGCCTTTCCCCCTCTGCTTCTCCTCTCGAAGGTCCTATTAAAGATCAAACAGGACAAGCCAAGGACAATACTGATTGCACCAGACTGGCCACGCCAGCACTGGTACCCCCTCTTGTGCAGTATGACACTGCTGCAACCATGGCAACTGCCTCAGACCCCTTCCCTGCTGGCCCAGCAGGCAGGCCAGATTCTGCACCCTCAGCTTCAAACCCTGAACCTTGCAGCCTGGCTAATTCATTGAGCTCTCCTCTAGGATCCCTCAGTAAGCAGATGTTGGATGTCATTCTGGAGGCAAGGAGGCCTAGTACTAGAAAATCCTATGCTGAAAATTGGAAGAGATACGGTTCCTGGAGCCAGGCTCAGGAGATGGGCACAATGGTGCCCAGTTTACCTCATATTCTATAGTACTTAACAGAAATGCTCCACAAGGGCCTATCCTTCTCGTCAATTAAAATTCATGCCTCTGCCATTTCAGCACATTATAATACTGAGCCCACCCCTCTTCTCTCACCCCTTGCTAAAACAATTCTTTAGAGGGGCCAAAAATTTAAGACCCCCCCCCCCCCCCCTGTACCTGTCACTAAAATGTATATCTCAGGAAGGAGAGTTTTTTTCTGATATGGTAACACCAACTTATCTAGACTCTGTTATTTGCTTGTGAAGCTTCTTTTTCAAGTAAGACATGGATGTGGGTATCAGTAAATATGTTTATCCCTCTGTGGTCCACAGGAAGAAAACTTTACCTCGGAAGGCTTTGGCTTTCACTCTAGTTTGCATCAGGCACAAGTAGGTCACTCCACTCTGGCCACTAGTTGCTCCTCAGACCACTCATCTTTTTTTCTTGGTCCCTCAGGTGCTGCTCCTTAGGAAACAGTTAAAGACAAGGAGGCAGGCTTATCCTCTGTGGCTGTCCATTTGCCCTTGTTGGGCAAGAAATCATCACCCTTACCAGCATCAGAGAAGGAACCGGGGGGTTGCTACTTCACTAAGCTGCTCTGAGGAGATTACTTTCCAAGGAAGGGATCATCCTTTTACCCTCTGTTTTTCCATGGTGTGGTCCCCCAGAAAACTAGGCATTTTTACCTTCCTAAACCCCCCCAAGAGAAGCTTGGTTTATGTAGAACTTTTCAGTTTTTTAATGCCAAGTCTTGTCATACTTTTAAAATGAGATTTTCCTCTCTCTGTCAGACACTGATTCCCAGTTAGGGGGACAGGATTTAGATAGAGGACGTGTTTCTCAAGTTTCCTTCTTTTATGATTCTGAGGTAAGTTATTCCTTAGATTCTCTTGAGCTTTCTTTTTCTCATACCAGTTCCAGAATGAAGGCCTTGTTTCACTGGGAACAAAAAGAAAGTCCAGATTCTCAGCAGAGATATTATGTTTTGATCTGATGTGGTCAGTTTTCATTCCATCCTTGACTGATGGGTTCAGATCCGAGCCCTCGGATCCGACTCATCTGTTGTAAAAGCTCGTGGCAACCTTGAACTTTCGAGCTTCTCCCTTACCCAGAATGCACCACCCCCTTTACTTCAGATCTCGTTTGCCGTTTCCAGCAAAAAGACGTGATATGTTGTTCTGTCGAGCTTGGGTGATAAGTAGGATTTCAAAACTTAAAATTTTTGTCTTCAATTGCTTTAACTTACTTTAGCTAAATGTGTTTTGTTTACTGGTTAATCTTTCTCCCTTACTTTCCGGTAAATCTCTGCTTTCTTTCCTTGTTACTGTTCATGGTATTTCTGGTTGTTAGTAATCCTCTTTCTCTCTTCTACGATTATCATAGTCTTCAGTACCATTGTTGGTACTTTCTTCCTTTCCTTCTGCTTCCTTCTGTTTAAAAAAAAAAAAAAAGAGACTTTCTCCATTTAAGTTGTAACTCAGTTTGATTGCTGCTGCTGTTAAGGTGGTCACTGTGCTTGGCCTTTCGCTTTTGGTGATGGCTTAAAAGGAAAAGAGCCTTGCTAGGATCAAAATGTGTGGGAAATGTGGTCAGAAGATCCCTATGTTTGACATGCACTCCTTGTGTGTTTTTTGTTTAGGTCCACTCCACCTCCAGGAGAATTGCGTGATCTGTTATGCCTTTAATCCTAGGGTACTGATAAATTACAGGAACAAACTTATTCTTAAGGGTCTCTTGCCTTCTTCCTTTGACGAGGCTATATATGGACCTTCCAAAGAAAAACCTAAAAAGGCAATTACTTCTCTGAGCACCTCTTCCGTATCCTCAGAAAAATCAATCAAGAGAATTTCTTCTGATCCTATTGTTTCTTTGGATCATATGAAGAAGAAGCAAAAATTATTGGATCTACCCTTATTTCGGATTCATCTAAGACCAAATTCAAGCTCTTGGAGCTGATGATTTCTTTGGATCCAAAGTCTCTGACAACTAAAAATTTTTGGATATGAAGACCTCAGATCAGATGTCCTCCTTACCAGGTCTGCCTAGAACGAGGTACTGTCCTTCAGCGGTTCCATCTAGAGTGCCTTTTCTATTTTCCATTGGCTGTGTCCACTCATTCATCCAGAAGTCTCACCAAAGAAGACATAGAAAGGCTAATGATAAAGATCCAGTTGATGCAGAGTGAGCCTGCTCCTACCCCATCGGGTCAGGAGGTCCATGTGTCCACTACCCCTCCCCTACCAATTCCTCCGTTGACTCCTGTCCAGGTCTCAGACCCCTTAGATCCAAGTCATCCAGCACTGTCTCTGAGCAGATTCTGCCATGTTGGGTCCAAAGTGTTGCAGTTAATTCCGAGGGTTTCGGAGCTGTCTCTGTATTTCAGAGACTCGGTGATGGTCAGTTTGGATCTGACTTCAGCCTTTAGGCAGCTGTCCTCGGAGCAGAGCAGGACCAGGGATCAGAGGCTTGGCCTCTTAGACCCATGTTCTTATCCCTTTCCAGGATAGTCTACCTCCAGAATTCTGGAGAGAGCTCTGTATGCACCTCAGACCCTGGCAATGCCTCCCCCTTCAGATCCTTTGTCTTCTTCTGCTCCACCTCTGTGCCTCGAGTCTCAGCTGTCATCTTTCCAGGGACAGCCAATACCAAAACCCCAGGCTTCCCAACAGGGTTCCCCTCCTCTTCTGATACCTCCCAAAAGTATCCCACCGAGGAGGTCCCTAAGAAGAGGACATGCAAGAGGAAGCATATCAATTCCCCTGAATCAGTCACCTCCTGAAGATGTCTCATTCGGTCACATCCTTGACATCCTGAAACAGAGGGGTGGCTGGAAGTCCAGCAACCCTTAGTCGGAGGAATCTGTACTACTGGAGGCTTTTGGTACAGGTCCAGCTACTGCCTGGATATTCCCACCCACTAATGATTTCCTGGAGTTGGTAACACAGAAGGCATGGAAGGAATCTCACTCCGTTGAGCCTGTTCCCAAGAAGCCAGATGGGATTATGATCCTTCCAGAGTCTAAGCAGTTTGGTCAAAAGGTCATCCTATTGATTTTATGGTTGTGGCAGTGGCCACTAGACAGGAACTTGCTGTTGAAAGTACCTCTGTCCATCTTCCTGACAAGGAGTTGCGGGTGATGGACAAATTTAGGAAGCTTAGGAAGCCTGTTTATGCTTCAGCAACCTTTGCTTTAAGGTGTCTGAACTACTTGGCACATTTTGCTAGACTTCAGAGGGGATCTGATTAAGGCACTTTCAGGTACCCTCAATGGAACTGTGTCTGAAGAGTTGAAGGATTCAGTCCCTTCTCAGCTGGTGACTCTACAGTTGATTTCTAACTCATCCATGAGGTTTATTTCTAATATGAAAGAAGGTGCCTCAAGGGCAGTGGGTTCCGATTTAGCCATTAGGAGACACACCCGGATGCATTTGTGTGATTTTGTGGAGGCTTATAAGTCCATGCTCATCAATGCCCCCTTCGATGGCACCTCTCTTTTTGACCCCAAAGTAAAAGATACGTTGTCCAGGTGTGAGAAGGATGGAAAGAGACCCTTTCTGCTATGGGTGTATGTCCCCCCCCCCCAAAGATCCTTTTTGAGGAATCATCAAGGTGATGGAAAGATGTGGTTCAAAAAATCATAAGGATCTTTCCAGGGCACATGTGCAACATCTTCTTCCAGAGGCATAGGGGGGAATTCAAATGGTAGAAGCCACCCTCGCTGCAGCTGAATCCTGCAGCCTCGGGGGTCCAGAGAATCCTTCTTTGGCAAACCCTTCCAGCGCCTCCTGAAAGGAGGCCTGATTGTCCCCTCTGGAAACAGTCAGGGGTAATTTGTTCCCGCACTGGAGATCCTGGCTAGTAATAAAAGATACTTGAGTGCAGAGGATTGTATCTAGAGAGTATATAATTCCATTTTCCCTTTGATGTTCTTCGTGTTTCACTGTTGCAGTCACCACCTGTGGGTTATCCCTGCTGTGGTAGCCATCAGCCGGCCCGAATACAGGAGTTGGGATTTTTCTGCATCAGCTGCTGCCACTTGTTGCCTGACGTCAGGTCGTCAGTGCTATAAGGGAAGGCAGCCGATGCCATTACATCAGTCTTTTTTGCCGTGGAGTCTGTAGCAGAAGCAGTTCGCAAGTGTGCCGGTCGGTGGCTACCAGACTTTGAATTACAGCTGAAAACATCTAAAGCTAAGTACCCCATTGGGGATTCTTTTTTCTTGCACTAACCGATGTCCGAAAAAGTTAACAATTGTCTCGCCTGTGGAAAGCAAATGCCACACCGAGACTTCCATTCATACTGCATCACTTGTTTAGGCCCAAACCACGACATCCCCCATTGCCGGTACTGTGCCCTCTTTAACGCAAGAACCATTCATCGTAGAGCTCTTATGGTAACCAGGTATTTTCATTCCAAAATGGCGTCCGTCAGCCAACAATCCATAGACATTCCAAAAAAAGTAGGGATAAAGACAGAGACAGACCACACAAGGCTAAGCCTTCCGACGACTCTACTGCTAAGCAGGTCATCACTTCTCTGGAAATCAGTGAGGCGTCTTCTCAGCCCCTGATGCCCGATTCGATACCTTTGCAAGCCCTTTCGGACTCTGGTATACCGCAGAAACCTTCTTTGTCTTCCGAGCTTTTGGTTGTCTCTGCCTTGGTTGGGTCCAATTGGTTGGATCTAGAGCCGCGACGCAGGCACCGGCTTCCGAGGGGGGGTTTGCACTACCGAATCTAGACAAAAACTGATATCTTCTCCTCCGACTAACATTTCTCTCCGACTGATGAATACTCTTAGGTCTAAAGGCAAGGCCACTCCTAGGATAACTACCTCTAGCCACCATTTTACTCCTGCTCCACCACCCCAAGCTCAAATGCTTAAAATGGCGGAGGATCTTATCACCCTTATCAGGGTGTAGTCAGGCCACACCTTCTAAAAGGAAGAGAGATCTTTCTCCTGAAATACTGACAGAACAGGATTCTGAGGACTCCGACTTTTCAGATTTTGAAGAGGAACAACAACCTCTGACTGCTTATGAGGATTCAGATGCAGAGGAATCCATTTCTTCTGCCTCCCCACCAGAAGATGTTTCCTTTTGGGAAACCCTTCACACCCTCAGGGAACATTTTCCACTGGGAATCCCAGGACTTCCCTCAGTCTAAGAAAAGACTAAGAGAGTTTCTAGATCTGCCCCAGCGCAGACCCTTGGCCATCCCTCCAATCTTAGAGGTGGTTGATATCTTCCATGAATCCAGCTTAACTCCTGATGCCCTCCCACCTGCACCCAGAAAACCTGACAGGTACTACAGAGTACCGGATTCTCACCAATACCTGTGCAGAAATACGGCTCCAGACTTGGAGGTCATTACACAGGGACCAAAAGGAGCTAAGGCTAGTTCTGCAAAGAATCCTATTCCTTCTGACAAGGACTCCAGAGCTCTGGAGAGATGGGGTAAAAAAGTATACACCTCTGCAACCTTAGCTATCGGAGCACTCAACTGTCAGTTCCACATGTTAAAATATCAACAACACACTTTGGAACTATTAAAACAAAAGATTTCAACCTTTCCTGACTGTGCCAATTCGAAAGACTTGGCAGATTTACTGCACTCTACTTATCATGTGGCTAAACACTCATTATATTGTGGATATGACGGACGCCCTAGAAGCCTCAAACAGGGCAGCAGTGTCAGGATCTGTCATTAGGAGACATGCATGGTTGAAGGAACAACCTCTCCCTGATCATGTCAAATCCAAATTACTTGATGCAGCCTTAGATAAGGACCACTTGTTTGGAGTAAAAGCAGAAGAGGTGCTTAAATAGATGGAAGACAAAGCAAAATCTATGCAAAGATTAAAAGATTTCCTTCAGGTACAACCTCCTAGGTTCAGCAGGAATTTTCCCTCAAAACACTGGTCCTTTCTTGCACCTAACAGTCCGCAGGGACAGACCACCCAGACTCCTATCCCATGGACAGCAGAGAACCAAACAGTGGACAACATCCGCTCCAAAGGCAGGGAGTTCTAAGCCACCCCTCTATGGCAAAAGCTCTCAATGACTACCCCCGCCCTCTTTTCACTCACCAAAAGCTAGGAGGAAGGCTCTCCCTCTGCAAAGAAAATTGGCTTTCTGTAACAAAGGACCAGTGAGTCTTAAGATAATTTTTCAGGGATACAAATTCTCCTTCAGCGAACTTCCAATTCCAAGAGGGTACCCAGACTTGCCTCCAAGTCAGTGGGCAGAGGCATTGAAACAAGTCAAACTCTCATATCCCAAGGGGCAGGATTGATGTCAAGTCGTCAGTAGCATAAAGTAAGGCAGCCAACGCCATTACATCAGTCTTTCTTGCTGTGGAGCCCAAAGCAGAAGCAGTTCGCTTGAGTGCCGGTCGGCCACTACCTGAGTTTCGTCTTCCAAATTGAAACTGAAGTCTTCTAAAGCTAAGTACCCCGTTGGGGATCCTTTTTTCTTGCTCTAACCGATGTCAGAAAAAGTTAACAATTGTCTCGCCTGTGGAAAGCAAATACCACACCGAGACTTTTATTCTTACTGCGTCACTTGCTTAGGCCCAGACCACGATGCTCCCAGCTGTCACTTTTGTGCTTCGTTTAACGCCAGAACTATACATCGCCAGGCTCTTATTGTAGCTTGATATTTTCACTTACAGCCCTCGATTTCCGATATGGCTTCGGTAAGCCGTCCGACAGCAGATCTTCCGAAAAAACATAAGGATAAAGACAGACAGACTGCACAGGTCCAAACCTACCGACAATGCCTCCGTTAAGCTAGTCGTCAGTTCTCTGGTCCTCAGTGAGATGCTTTTGCAGCCTCTGATGCCCGCTTCTGTGGATTTGCAGGCTGCTACTGAGACCCTTTCAGAGTCCGGTATGCCGCAAAACTCTTCTTCAACTAAGGATCTTGCGGTTGTCTCTACCTTGGATGGGTCCAGAGCCGCTGAGAAGGCACCGGCTTCCAAGGAAGTACTTCCCACTACCGAGTCTCAACACAAACTGACAACTTCTTTTGCATCTACCGTTCTTTCAAAAACTACCAACTTTCTAAGGCCCAGGGTATGAACCACACTTAAGAAACCGATGACCCAGTCTCAGGTACCTGCTTCCTTGCCTCAGTCTCAAATGCTTAAAATGGCGGAAGACCTTCTCATGCTCATCAGGGGAAGCCAAGCTACTCCTTCCAAAAGGAAAAGAGAGCTGTCCGCAGTAGTTTTATCAGAACAGAAGTCTGATGATGCTGATGCATCTGAATATGAAGACATGCAACCCCTCTCTGCTTATCAGGATTCTGATTCAGAGGAATCCATTCCTTCAGCCTCTCCACCCGAGGACTTTTCCTTTAGGGAAACCCTTCATACCTTAAGGGAGCATTTCCAGTGGGAATGTCAGGACTACCCTCAGTCTTAAAAGAGACTCAGAGAATTCTTAGAGCTTCCACAGCACAGACCCCTGGCCATTCCCCCAGTCCTGGATGTTGTGGACGATGTTTTCCTGGAATCCAGTTTGACTCCTGACACCCTCCCTCCTGCTCAAGAAAGCCAGACAGGTATTACAGAGTCCCTGACTCACACAAATTTATTTTCAAAAATCCTGCTGCTGACCCTGAGGTAATTTCTCAAGGGCCTAAAGGAATTAAAGCAACCTCTCTTAAGAATCCCACCCCCTCAGATAGGGATTCCCGAGCACTAGATAGATGGGGTAATAAAGTATACACCTCTGCTACTCTTTCTATCAGAGCACTAAATTGTCAGTTCCATATGCTAAAATTTCAGCAACATAAAATGGAACAGTGTCTTCTTTTCCTGCTTGTGCAGAATCTAAAGAGTTACAAGAGTTAATGCATTCTGGAACTCACATAACTAAGCACACCTTACACTGTGGTTTTGACGCCCTAGAAGCTTTTTGCAGGGTAGCAGTCACCGGTTCTGTCCTTAGAAGGCATGCTTGGCTTAAGGAACAGCCCTTGCCAGACCATGCCAAATCTAAATTATTGGATGCACCCTTGCGCAAAGACAGCTTATTTGGCACCAAGGCAGAGGATGCCTTAAAAAGATGGAAGAAAAAGCTAAATCTATGCAGACAGTTAAGGATTTCCTACAGGTCCAGCCACCCAGGTTCAGCAGACATTGTCCCTCCAAGCACTGGTATTTTCCTGCCCCCACCAGGTCAGTTCAGCCCAGACCCTGGGGAAGGAGACCTCACCCCCCCCAAGACAGCAGCCACAGGGAATGCAGAGATCAAAGCGATGGCGTTCCTCCACTTCAAAACCAGGGAGTTCTAAACCTCCCCTCATAAGAACTCACAGTGACTCTCCTCCCCCACCCCCTCCCTCTGCCCACCTGCACTTGCCCCTAGGAGCAAAACTTTCCTTCCACGCAAGGACCTGGGCCACCATTACCAACGTCCGCTGGGTCCTCAACATAGAGTCCCAGGGATACTAATTTTCGTTCCACACTCTTCCAACCCCAAAAGGGTTCCCAGATCTACCACCAAACCAATGAGCAGAGGCATAAAAGCAAGTCCTTTCCCTGCTCTCCATGAGAGCAGTAGAGCACGTTCCTGCAGAACAGATAGGCCAAGTTTTCTACTCCAGACTTTTTCTGGTACCCAGAAAAGAGGGCACCTGGCGCCCCATCCTCGATCTATCAATTCTAAACACCTTCCTGGTGATACCAAAATTCAAAATGCTCACCCTCCAGCAACTCTTACCCATGCTTAACAAGAATGCTTGGCTAGCCACCCTAGACCAAAAAGAGGCCTACCTCCACATTCCTATCAGGGAATCAGGCAGGAAATATCTACGTTTCAGGGCAGAATCTCTGCACTTTGAGTTCTCTGCTCTTCCCTTTGGCTTATCTACTGCTCCCAGAGTTTTCACAAAATGTCTGGCTTCCACTGTTGCCTTTTGCAGACAAAAGAATATCCAAATTTACCCATTCGTAGATGACTGCCAAATTCAGGCAGACAGTCAGGAAAAGCTGATCAAGCACCTGACCTTTGTAAAGTCCCTACTGACCTCTCTAGGGTACACTATCAACAAAAAGAAATCCAAACTAGTACCCACCCAAAGGATTATATTCCTGGGAGCAAGCCTGGACACAGCATCCCAGATGGCATTCCTTACACCAGAAAAGCAAACTTACCTGACAGCCTACTTCTCTCAACTAGCCACCAGACCCCAGTTATCTGCAAGGAAAATCCTGCAAGCTCTGAGGTTCATGGCGTCTTGCATTCTACTCATTCCATATGCCAGACTGCATATAAGGAAACTACAGTGGTACCTAAAAAGCCTTTGGTGCCAACACTCTCAAGACCTGGAAACTCTTATACCAGTGATACCTTGCCTAAAGAAAGACTTTCTTTGGTGGGCAGCAGCATGATCCCACAACAAGGGACCACCTTTCTTGCCACCCCCTGCTGCCCAGACCCTCACCACAGATGCATCAGACTATGCCTGGGGTGCACACCTGGATGGCAAGTGCATACAGGGCCAATAGAGCCCACAGCAAATCCATCTGCACATTAACCAAAAGAGATGTTAGCTGTCGAGCACGCATTGACAGCTTTCAGGCCCCTTCTCTCCCCAAGGGCTCTCCTGATCAAAACAGACAACACCACTGTGATGTGGTATATCAACAAGCAGGGAGGGACTCACTGCTACCCTCTATGCAGGCTGGCCATGACCCTTTGGCACACATCCTCTACCATGTAACTCCACCTGTTAGCACAGTTCCTGCCATGCTCTCTAAACTCTCTGGCAGACCACTAAAGCAGAAATCTTCTTTACCCGCACAAGTGGCAGCTAGACCAAAGAACCTTCACCCTGATAACTCAGAAATGGGGAACCCCGAAGGTTGACCCCTTTGCCTCTCACACCAATCATCAGCTCAACAAGTTCTGCATCTGGGAGCATCACTGCATGGCTTGGAAAGTGGATGTCCTATCCTTCCCCTGGGTCATTCTCTCAGTCTATGCATTTCCTCCACTACCTTTCATCACTAGGGTACTGCTCAAAGTAAGGGAGGAAAACCCAAGGACAATTCTGATTGCTCCAGACTGGCCTCACCAGCACTGGTACCCACTGCTGCACAGCCTGTCCCCACTGCCACTTTGGCATATCCCTCAGACCCCAACCCTCCTGACCCAGAGGGAATGAGAATTTATGCATCCCCAATTGCAGACCCTCATCTTGGCAGCTTGGCTTATTCCCTGACCTCTGATCAATCTGCCAACCTCAGTAAACAGGTTCTAGATGTTGTACGTGAGGCTAGACGCCCTGGCACTAGAAAGTCTTATGCTGACAAATGGAAAAGGTTCTGCTCATGGATTCAGGCTAAGGGAGCCGATATGGCACAGCCCTCCCTACCTCTCATCCTAGATTACCTAGCTGACCTGCTACACAGTGGTCTCTACTTTTCTGTATTAAAATTCATGCCTCTGCTATCTCTGCTCATTTCTACATGGAGCACCCCCTTTTCTCACACCCTCTGATCAAACAGTTCCTAAGAGGGGCTAGCAACTTGAGGCCACCCAGAAGAGCACCCACCCAGCTTGGGACCTAAACTTTGTGTTGGAAAAGCTCACCCTGCCCCCCTTTGAACCAGCTTCTTCAGCAAAGTTAAAATTTCTCTCCTGGAAGACAGCTTTTCTTCTGGTCATCACTTCAGCCAGAAGAGTCTCCGAGCTACAAGAACTCATGGCTATAGAGCCCTTCATCATCTTCCATGCTGACAGGGCATCCCTCAGGACTAACCCATCCTTCATGCCCAGTGGTGTCTAGTGTGGCTCTCAACCAATCTGTTTATTTGCCTACCTTTTTCCCTAACCCACAAAACAAGGGGGAAAGGGTCCTACACTCTCTAGATGTCCACAGACAGCTCAGATTTTATGTAGACAGGACTAAATCATTCAGAAAGACTGATCAATTTATGGTCAGCTTTGCTGCAGGGGAAGAGGGCAAAGCCATCTCTAAACAAACCATTTCCAAATGGATAGCACACTGCATCCATTTCTGTTACAAGCTACATGGAAAACCTCCCTCTAAGGGGGTCAGGACTCACTCCACCAGAGCAGCCTTCACCTCAGCAGCTTTTCTCAGAGGAGCCCCCCTCCACCAGGGACATCCTGGAGGCTGCCACCTTGGGCATCTGTTCACACTTTCACCAAGCATTACCACCTGCCTATCTTCTCCAAATCCAGGGCAGGCTTTGCCACTACAGTCTTGCAAGGCATCCTAGCTAGCCCCTAGTCTCCTTGACTGCCTCCACCCTTTTCCTCATCTTTGCAAATCAACCCAAATGTGATGATTACAACAGTGAAACACAAAGAACATAGTACAGTTGTCTGTGTCTCTCTCTGTGTCTGTTATATCAGGGGTCTGTCAAACAACTTCCTGCAGGAGAAGCAGGCAAAGGATTCTCCTCATACCGCTTCCTAGTCCGCAGAAAAGAAGGAATCTGTAGAGTGGATCTAAACAAGCACAGACTTAGAATAACACTGAAAGCATGAACCAGTGCCAAATCCACAAAGTATTTTATTTTAGCGCTTTCATCGCAATATAAACCAGGACTTCATCAGAATGACAAACTCACTCATTCATACCCCTTCTATAACAGACATAATTGCAACAAATTAAATCTCATTCAAAGTTTTTATTACAATACTTTTTATGTAAGATCTCAGGGTTATGTTCTGAGAAGGTGTTTTAGATTTATACTGGTTGTCATGGTGCTGTTGATTATAGGGGATGGGTTTTGAATGAGATTTAATTTGTTGCAATTATGTCTGTTATATAAGGGGTATGAATGAGTGAGTTTGTCATTCTGATTAAGTCCTGGTTTATATTGCAGACAAAAGTGCTAAAATAAAATACTTTGTGGATTTGGCATTGGTTCATGCTTTCAGTGTATGATTCTAAGGAATCTGGAGATCAATTTTGGACCTTTCAAGACCCCAGAAATTCCTGGTAGTAGAAAATTCATGGCTTCTTGTATCTTAATCATCCCATTGGCAAAACTACACATGAGGAAGCTACAGTAGTTCAGGAAAAATTGCTGTACCCAACATCAGTACTCCCTAAAAACATCAATTGCTCTCCGACCTTGCCTAAGAAAGAAATTCTATGGTGGAAGTATCAAAATAACCCAGGAGCCCCTTTCTAAATCCCAGAGACCACAGACAGCTCAGATTTGGCTTGTGGACTGCACCCTGGACAACTTTGGGACTTAGGACAGGCATTTAGCAGTGCAGCACAGCACATCACTATAAGGGAGATTATGGCAGTTTTTCAGACAGTAAGAGCATTCCAAGAGAAATTTGCTCCATGAGTAATAACAGACAACACCACTGCGATGTTGTATATAAACAAACTGGGAGGAACTCATTTCTATCACATGTGCAGATTAGCAATGGAACTTTTGCCAAGTATCTAAATGATTAGGACTTAATCTCTTAGCTTCATACATACTGGGTTAAGACAACCTGCAGATTCCTCCTAGACCCCATTCAATAGACTTTGAAAGAAGATGTCTTCCTAGACCTGACATACAAATAGGGTATGATAGAAGCAGACATTTTGTTTTCACAGAAAACAGGCAAATCGGCAAATTCTGCTCAAGGACTACCCAGAGAGAGGGGACACAGAGAACAGATACCTTCTCCTTCAAAATGGCCAGGCCTCTTTCTCTGTTCTTCTCCTCCAGTACCACATATCCATAAAGTTCATAGGTTCATAGGTTGGTACTAGGCTATCAGCCCTAGGGCCTATACAAGCCTAGCCATAACAATTCCCTGGCTATTTCTTCCCACACTATTACAGTATTACAGAAAGTGAGGCCAGACAGGCTTAGGAAGATACTTATGCCTCTTTACTGGCCAAGCCAAGACTAGGCCTTCCTCTTCCTAGTAACACTCTGTGAAGGGAGAATCATGAGACTCCCCATCTTCATGGGCCTTCTAATGCAGAACAAGGGGCCTGTCATCAATCCCATCCTGAAATCATTCAAATTTACAGCTTGGATGATTGGATGCCATCAGTAACCAATCTTTTTTCAGAAAATGTGCTATGTGTGCTGAAAGAAGCTGTAAAACCTAGTACCTGGAAATGATGTGGCTAAATGGTAAAGGTTTTCTGTCTGTTGCAGGGGGGAAAGGTGTTCTACCCACCCAGGCTACATATTAACAGGTAGTAGAATACTTTTTCTCCTCTGTAAAGGACTGTCTTATTCTAGTCTGAAAGGGCATGCTGTAGCTATATTTGCCAACCTGTCTTCCTATGCCCCCACTTATATATGCTCACCCCCTTAGAAAACAATTCTTAAAAGGGGTCTTGCATCTTAGGCCACCCAGACATGAACCTGCATCCTCCTGAGATCTACATTTTCTGCTGGAATGCTGCCTGTTAAGTTAAGCAGCCTCAGAACCCCCCCCCCCCCAAATCACTTACATGGAAAACAGCCCTGATGCAGGCAGTCTTCCCAGCCAGGCATCTCTCTAAACTCTGAGCTCTAATGTGCAAAGAGCCCTTCCTCATATGTTTGGGTCTATGTTATGACAACGAACGCACAAAACAGCGAACGCTGTTATATTGACCACAAAAGAATGAAAAGAAAAAAAAGAGTGAACAGCAAGAACAGTGAATTTTTTTTCCCAGGGAAAAAATCTGCTGTTCCCACAAAAAAAAAAAAATACACACTAAACACTATTTGAAGTGAGGGGGCTTCACCCCCCACCCCCCTACTTAAATATATCAACTCCGAGATCACACTACAGTTTCAAAAACGGCAAAGTGACGGAAGCGGCCAAGCAACTTCTTTCCCAGGGAAACAATTTGCTTAAAAGCCGCTTCGTCATTTTGCGTTTTCGTCATTTACAGTTCGACAAAGATGCATTCGACATAATGCATCTTCGTTCTGACAAGAACCCATATGTTCTACAGGAAAAAGTTACCTTGAGAAATAACCTCTCCATTTTGCCCAAAGTGGTGTAACAGGTATGTTAAACCAAATTTTGCATCTCTCTGTATTGGTTTCTAATCCACAGAATTAGGATTGTGTGTGTGTGCGTGTGTGTGTGTGTGTGTACACACACATTTTATATATATATATATATATATATATATATGACACACACACACACACACACACACACACACACACACACACACACACACAACACACACGTATATGTACAGAGAGATGGATGTCAACAGCAAACTCATTTCAAGACTTCTCAGCAGGACAGTGTACTTGAGTTTGTCCATGTCCATATTTCTATAAGCTAAGTCCCATATTATATTCTTGCAAGCAGTAGATCACTCTCTATGACCCAAGAAACCCTTAACTATTATTTGGACTTATTGGAGGCCCTCACCATTGATCCCAATACCATATTCTTAGGTGACTTCAACTACCACCCACTATAAACTTGGGGTACTTACACGAAGGCCCAGAGATTCCTGGACTTTGTAAACAAACATCTTTGACCAGATACTCCATATGGCTACTAGTGGTGCAACATACTCAACCTCATACTGTGAAACATGGTAGAATGATGAACCCCCAATTTAGTGCCCTTTCTGGTAAGGTCACACCTGTGACGCCAGCTAATCCATTAACATTTAGGAACTATTTTAAGAAAAACTTACTACTACTAAGAGGTAACCTGTCAAACTTTAAAGCGCCCTAAGCAACTAACTTGGCTGCCTATGTGGGAATGTTCATAGGTAAGTACTAGGCTAACTCCCCTTGCAGGGCATTTTAAGCCTAGCCATTTTCCCTTCACAAATCAAAGTAAAACCCTGTACCTTGTGTCTGTGAGGAAACCAAAACCCTGTACAATCATGTCTATAAATGCATATAGACAACTGGACCCACCAGAAATGTGAGCAGAACTAACTAGCTTTTATACAATTCCACCCTTTCCTCTGATATGTAGGGTCATTCTGAAGGCACTCAAGGGCTCTGCAAAGATCATTGTGATGACTCCCATTTGACCAGGCATGTTGTTCAACCTTCTTATGGATTTGACAAGGGCAGTTGCCACATACTTCCTCACAAATTATATCTAATCAAACAAGTCTGGGGGAGTTGATACATCCCACTTTACAGCTAACTGCCTGGATGATTCAGTTTTTTTACTTTTCAACCCATCTAGTCCAGGGACTGCCCAGGTGGGTTACAAGTGCACTTCAGCATTTGTCCACTAGATGGCACTCTCTTACCACTATCCTGACTTCAATACTCTCACCACTGGTTCTCTCTTCAAGCTATAACTTTTCCAGATTTATTCTGTCTCACATATTTTTACCCACTCTATCCTATTAACTATATGTTCCCTGTACTCACCCTTCTGCAACTCCACACTTTACTGATTGGCTCTTGATCTTCTCCTGCTCTCCTTGGTTCTACCCGCTCCGTTCGCCTAGCGGCTCACTCCACTCCCCTACCCTGCCCCCAAATCTCACCCGCCCCCAGCACCTCTTCCTTTATTCTCCCATAACCACACCCACTGCCTTCCCACACCAGTCTCCACCTCACTAGTAACACCCATTCCCTTTTCCCGCTCAAATTATGCAACCCTCCTCACCTATTGGATCCCATCGATCCAATTAGGCCTCATCATCCTCTCCACAACCACTCCCTACTATACCCACACTAATCCCTCACTTAACTCTTCACATCTCCCCCTCCATTAGGAACATACTAGCTACTCTAGATATATCCTCTCTTGACCACTAACACTATACAAAAATAGTAACCCTAAGAATCCTATTCCATCATGCCCTCTATACACTCACAAATCTCCTATCTACTATTTCTACTTCTCAACCTATCCTAACTTTACTACCTCATCCAGCCCCACACTCCATACCATTCACACTCCTTCCATGTAACTAACCATCTTACCTACTCTCTACCACATTCTTGCACCCCAGTCTCCCCCCACCTTTATCCTATAACAAACAGCCTACTTTTTCTATACAAACTTATCACCACACATAAACCTTCAACCCCACTGATAACTAGCAAGCCCTTTTAAAGTTTCACGCGAATCCAACCTACACTCCAAACTGTGCTATTACCGCTCTAACCCAGTCTCATATCTGATCTGCAGTCTACTATCAGGTGACATCCATCCCAACCCTGGCCCACCCAACCCATCCACTACAGACAAGTCCATATTACTTACTTCTTTAAATTCCCAAAGTATAGTTAATAAAATCCCAAACCTCCATGCCTGGCTAATTCATAACAAACCTGACATCCTATCCATCTCAGAAATATGGCTAAAACCCCATATAAAAGACTCTGAAGTTATACCACCAAATTACTCTATCATTAGAAAAGATAGATCCCACAAAAAAGGGGGAGGAGTAGCTCTCCTATACTCATCCTCCTTATTAGTCACTCCCTATAATAAGCCTATTCCACTCTTTAATAACGCCAAACTACTCCTAGCAATACTTCAAATTAACAAACACAAGCACATATGTATAGCTTCCCTCTATATCCCCCCAGGGGATAATATTTCTACACTTGAACACATCCTCTCCTGGCTCTCCACCAACATCAGTAACAAAACAATAATCTTATGAGATGTGAATATTAACTGGGCTTCCATTCAATCTCCAACAAACCCACTTAACATCAACCTCTACAATTTTTCACAACTAATTAACTCTATAACACACCCCTCAAAAAACCTCTCCAGTGGCAGTATTTTGGACTGGATTCTAGTCTCACATCCTCAATACTTCTCTGACAGTGGTACTCTTTCTGATCCTCTTAGTGATCATCTTCCCATCTTTACATGTCGACTCCCTTTATCCTTACATCATTCCCATAACTATGTTACCATTCGTAACCAAAAAAACTTTAACGCAACATCCTTCACTAACTCTCTAAAAGCTATAAACTGGAACTGTCTAAAAACATTACCTCTCGACAACGCAGTTGCTCACTTCAACACCTCATTCTTAAAAGTTCTAGACTACCATGCTCCCATAAGGACAGAGAGAATAAAAACTAAAACAGCTGCTTGGCTTACTAAAAACACACTAGCTACTATGCGGCACAGAGATAAAGCCTGGGCTCATTACCTAAAAAACAGGTCACCCCTCACCCTTCATGAATACAAAATACTTCGAAATAAAGTAAAAAAGCTCATCATTTCCGACCAACAAAACTATTTCTCTATACTACAAAACAACAACAAAACAAACCCTCAGAAATTCTGGAAAGGTATCTCCACTCTCCTTAACCCCGGCAAACTAGACACCCCCTCCCCTGACCCTAATGCTCCTGACTCTGACTTAGCCACCCAATTTAACTCTTTTTTCATTGACTCTATTTCTAAACTTACTTCATCTTTCTCTAATACCACCACTCTCTTCACATCACCTCCTTCCTCCTCTACCACCACTCTTCCCTGTACTTCCACCACTCCTTCATTCTCCTCCACTAATGCCCTATCCTTCACCCCTTCTCCACCTCTCACTCCCCCCTCTCCATCATCACCCGCAAATACCCCCCTTCCCAGTGTCCTCTCTTTTCATTAAAACCTATACCCACTTCTACTATAAAAAAACTCCACCAGAAATTGAAGCCATGCTCCAATGCTCCTGATAATATCCCTGCTTATTTTCTTAGCCTAGCTGCTGAAGCAGTCGCCTACCCCATTAGCATTCTAATTAACCGTTCAATCCAGGAAAACATAGTACCCAAAATTTGGAAAAAGGCCTTCATTATACCATTACATAAAGGAGGCAACAGTAAAAATGTTACCAACTTCCATCCCATTGCTATCCTGTCTCCCATCTCTAAACTCTTAGAAAAATGCATACAATTACAACTTCTTCCACACCTCTTAGATAATTAGCTACTAACACCCACACAACATGGATTCAGGCCAAATCACAGTACTATGACTGCCCTCCTCTCCTTCCTTGAAACTATTAATAAAGCCCGGGACTCTGGCCTTATTGTTTCCACCCTACTACTTGACCTTTCTAAAGCCTTCAATACTATCTCACATAGCCTGCTTTTAACTAAACTCTCTAAACTTAACCTATCCCCTCCTTCCTTGAACTGGTTCTCCAGCTACTTATCTAACCGATATCAAGCAGTAAAATGGAAAAAGGCCACCTCCTCATTTCTTAATACCCCAACCGGAGTTCCCCAAGGTTCCATATTAGGTCCTCTTCTTTTTAATATATTTATAAATGATTTCTGGAACTCTATTCCTTTCTCAAATATCATTCAATATGCAGATGATTCAACTATCATCTGCTCTGCCACATCTACCCCTACACTCCTAAAATTTACTCGAGGCTTTTTCAGCCACTGAGCTATGGATGAAAAGAAACCACCTTGCATTAAATGCCTCTAAAACCAAACTAATGGTATTTACTCCCTCTAAAGCTACCTCATTCAACTTAAACTCTTTCACTATTACTAGCCAAAACAATATACCTCTGGAACTGGTATCAGAGACCAAATTACTCGGGATCCAAATCAATAACCAGCTTAAATTCCCAGCTTAAATTCCACTCCCATTTACAACTAAATATAAAAAAAACCCATCAAAAACTAGGCATGCTCTACCGACAGAATCATTACCTTACACCTGCCACTAAAGTAACTCTCTCTACTTCCTTTCTTATCCCCTCTCTTCTCTATGGAACGCCTCTTCTCACTAACCTACAATCCTCTCTAAAAACACAACTTTCCTCCTGCTACAATAAAATTGCCAAATTTGCTACCAGCCATAAGTCCTCCTCCCATCACTGTTCTTCTCTCCAAAAACTAAAATGGCTAGAACTTCCAAATCATCTCATCCATACTCAACTAACTCTTGCACACAAGCTCATTTTCAGTCCCTCCCTCTGTCCCTCCCTCTCTTCTACCTTTAAGATGCACCTACCTGATCGAGTATTAAGGTCCAATAATCAAAATCTAATAGAAGTGTACAAACCATCCCGTCCACCAGGCAAAAATCTTCTATCTTATGGTCCAGCACGTCTCTGGAACTCCCTACCACCTTCCATTCGTATCACTTCTAACCATTAGTCTTTCAAAAAATCTCTTCACTCACATCTAATATCCCAATGGGAATGCTCCTCCTCTCTCCCCACATAACTAATGATGGCATACTCCTTCTTCCATCATTCCATGCTTCACTTTCCTTCTCTCTCTCTCTCTCTCTCTCTCTCTCTCAATCTCTATTCTCATCAAAAACTTTCTCCTTCTATCAACTCTCCATATATTTATATTCCTGTTACTTATATGCTATTTGTAAATAATGCATCAAACTGTAACTGTTATCTGTATATTCCTAATAAGAAATGCCTCTCAGCTGCCACAGTGCAATGTTCCATTGCCAGTCTGTTTCAATTTCAACCTCATCACTAGTCTGCATTATTTGTAATGTTTGCTGTATCAATTGTAAATGTTTTGCTCAAAACTACAACCTTTGTATAAATATCATCTTTAAACTATTGTAACCAAGATTGTTATTGGAGCTTTTCTCCCCAGGACTCCATTGAAAACTGGTTCAAATGGCCCAATGGACTATCCTGGTAAACCAACTGCAAATAAATAAATAAGCACTGTTTCTGAGGATGTGCTGCAGGTACTAAGGAGGCAATAAATCATGGTAACAGGAAATCTTATATTAGTGTCATGAAGAGATTTTCTGATTGGTGCCACTCTAATTATCAGGGCCCATTTAGGGAGTATGTCCCATTGGTGTATGAGTGACTATCCTCTGTCCAGTCCTAGCTGCAGTAGCTGTACTCGGCCTCCATCTGCTTGATTTGCATTTTTTTTCTAATGTAGTAGTTATATATTCTTCCTTATATTTTCCCCCTCTGGACAACAGCCCCCCCTTTTTTTGTGGCCAAGAAAGTCCTGAAATATTTTGCCAACTGGGCTGCTATTTTCTCCCACAAGAGATCGGGACTCAGCAGTCACAGTGCATGTGTTTAGGGGAGGAGGGTGAGTGAAAGCTTTTGGAAGACTAGCCAGCCATGATATCCCTGGCAAGATATAACCCATGTAGCCACAGCTACTGCAGCAGTGATTTAATCAAACATCTGCTGTTGTGGTAAGTGCATTGTATATAACTGAACTTTCCAAGTTCTACATGGCCAAGCACATTTAAAACGTACTGTAATTCATTTGATGATGCTCATATTGGTCTTTAGCCTTACTAGTATAGTAGGTATGTGTAGCCTCCTAGAAGGAGGCATTTCTGATGTAAACTGTAATAAAAGGCCACACTTCTTTCCTTCCCCACAAAATTCCTTAATCTGCCAGTGGGGAAGGAAGAGGAGCAATTTTGGAACCAACCGTCAAGGTTGTTGTTCATTCAGCCATAACAGCAGCTAGATTCTACACTTCTAAAACTGTACTTACAAGCTTTAGTCTGAGCAAATAAAAGTACCTAACCTTACTGTTGAGGTCACCTCCTACCATTATCTCTTTAGTCCATGACAGGGTTCACATGATTCTGACACCTTGCCTTCAGGGAAAGAGTCTAAATCTCTGGACATATGTGAAAGAGATATACCCTGTGCCTTCCTGAGGATTGTAGCCCACACTGTGTGGCTGTTCAAATTCTTTTCCTTTCTAGTGGATCTAGTACTGAAAAATAGTACCTATCGATTTGGAGCCTGATATCAGAGAAGAGGTAATGAAGGCTGTGTCTGTACCTTCAGGTGTGGGCTTTAAGTGGACCACTTCAATTTCAGGTAGCTGAGTCCACAAACTTGGACATCTCCCACTTGGAAATGTGAAGCTCAATAATGCAAGTCCAGACACACAGAAAACGAATCTCTGATTTTACTAAAGCTAAATAAGTTAATTCCAGATGCTACTGTCACACTTTAAGACCCCGGGTCTGAGATGACTATATTTTGTAGTGTGGAAAATGCTGTGATGGTCTCAGCATTAGTATGTGTACTGTTATGAGGAATGCCAGATGTTCTAACATTAGAAAGTCTTATCTGTCCAAATGAAATATGTTCTCCTTATGTAGGTTTACGAATATTTAACTTATATTGTCCACAGATCCAGAAGTTTTGGTAGTACTTAAAAAAGTCTCTATGGTGGCATGCCTTTATTAAGGTACACCTTTTTAGCCTTTAGGGTGTGCCTCCCTATGGACTCCATGTCTGGTAACCATCATCAGTCCCCTTTATTCCCATTTTCTACATGGGGTCAAGGTGCCATATCAACTGTCACCATCTCTCTCTGTTCAGTGCCACTCTCCTGCCTTCAACACTCATGCTTGACTGTTGCACATCTTCTCTCACACAATCCACCCACCTCTTTGCTGGATGCCCTTTTTCCTCTTGCCACCTTCCTGTCTGTCCCAAATCTTCTTCACCAGATTGTCTTCTGTTTATCTGCACATGCACCCAAACCACCATAGTCTGTTCTCTTTGCCCTTTTCTGCAACTGGAGCTACTTTGGCTTCTGCTCTTATGTCCTCATCTGTACATCTGTCCCACAGTGTGCACCCTGCCACCCTTTTCAGGCAGTTCATTTCCATCACCTGTAGCTTCCTGAACTGCTCTGCCTTTATTCCCCAGGTTTCCATACCATACAGTAGCACTGGTCGCACTACTGTTTTGTACACCTTAATTTTCAGCTTTTTTGGCATTCTTCCTCCATCTACTACATAATGACACTCTGCCAGTTGGTTGTAGCCCCTCTGATTATAGCTTTGATTTCCTTATTCAGACATTCCTTCTCCTCAACCACCCCTCCCAGGTACATGAAGCTGTTAACTTGTTCCACTGTTTTCCCTTCTATTGCAATACTCAGTTTTTTTAGAATAAAAGTGAAAGGAACTCACAGGTGATGTAAGAACAAGTTTAATAGCAAAGCTTTCAAGATAAAACTCTTCTTCAGTGCTTAAAATCATACTAAAACACATTTTCACATATGTACCACATGAACAAGTTCAAACCAATAGAAGCGCAGCAATAAAATAATTTAAATAAAAAGTTGAGTGCTTGTTTCATGGAAAAAGAGACCTTGTCTTTAGAACAGGTTTTAAACTCTCAGTATCATTCAGCCCAGGGAGCACATCTGCTTGAAAGTTATTAATCCATCTATATTCAACATTCTCAGTTGTTGTTTGTATCGAACACAATATCCCCTCCTCTAATACTTCTTTCCATGGTTTTTATAACCCTAAATGTAAAACTGCGTGTTTTATCTGAACTTATGATATGTTTAGCTTGGGCATTACTCTCCACCTCCCTATATATGTCAGATAGGTGTTGGGCTATCCTTTCTTTTAACATCCTTTTCGTTTTCTAACATAAAATGAAGTACATTTTTCACAGGTGCTGAGTAAACCACATTCTTGGTTTTACAACTGGCAAACATGAAAATAAACATGTCTTACTTGTGTTAGGGTGTACAATAACATTGTTCTTATTAATATAGTGACAAAACTGACAATCATAGCAAGGCACAGTATTTTTAGTTTTAATTATAGCATTCTTACAGTGCGTTTGTAGGTCTTTATAACAGAGCATATGTAGTTTCAATTCCTACATTTCCTAAACACAAAACTAGGGGTGAGGTCTCTTTTCCCATGAAATACGCTCTCAATTGTTTATTTTACTTATTTTAATGTTGCTCCACTTGTATTTGTTCATGTGCCATATATAAGAGACTGTATTTTAATATGATTTTAAGCACTGAAGAAGAGTTTTGTCTTGAAAGCTTTGCTATTAAACTTGTTCTTACATCACTTGAGTTCTTTCACTTCTATTCTTGGACTGTTTTGGACTGTTTTGTTTGGAAGTCTGTACTGGGTGTTCACTAGTTTGTAGTTTGTTTTTGCTAATACTCAGCCTCTTCTGAACTCTACTATTTGCTGCCATAACAATGGTCTTATCTGTTCTCAGTTTCATCCCATGTACGTTCAGTTTTGCATTCCATCCCCCTATCATTTGCTGAAGTTCTTATTCAAAGTCTGCCCATAATGCCACATTGTCTGCAAACCGCAACTTTGTTGATCTGTCCCCTCTTACCTGCTTGCTAATGTATTCCTTCACCAGTATGAACAGCAGTGGGCTCAGAGCTGAATCCTGGTGTACACCCACTCTCACTGGGAACCCCTCTGTGAGACAGAACACTGTTCATACTTGAGTCATTGGGTCCCTGTACATAGTTTGCACTAACTCTACCAATGATGTTCATCGTGTTACACTGCTGCAGTCGTCACACTTGGGTTATCCTGCCGTCAGGCGGTCCCGCAGTCGGCCAGAATTCCAAAGTCTTGGTCCGGCGTCGGTTGCTGTCGCTTCTTCCCTGACATCAGTGCGCCAGGGGTATATAAGATGCATCCGACGCCATTTTCTTCAGTCTTTCTTGCCGCGCGGTGCCCGAAGCAGAAGCAGTTTGCAAGTGCCGGTCGGCCGACTCCTGAGATTTTCAAATCGAATTTCAGACCGAAGTCTTCAAATAAAGCTAAGTACCCCATTGGGGAAACTTTTCGTGCCTCAGTCCGATGTCAGAAAAAGTTAATAATTGCATTTCATGTGGGAAGCAAATACCTCATAAGGATTTTCACTCTTATTGTATCCCTTGCCTAGGCCCAGACCACGACGTCACAGGTTGTCGGTTTTGTGCTAGGTTTAACAAACGAACTATTAAATGACGGTTTGATTTCGCCCGACATTATTTTGGTAGAAAATTTAATTATACCATGCCATCGGAGCTACCGACGACCGGGATGCATAAAAAGCGCAAAGATAAGGACAGGCAGCCGAGACCCAAACCAGACACTGAGGCCTCTGCTAGGCCAGTCGCCGGTTCTCCAGTATTCAGTGAGGCGCCTACGCAGCCCCTGACGACCGCTGATTTAGAACCCCAGCCTGCTTCCAACTCCCAAGCGGAGGTTGCAGGGCCTCCAGAGCCTTTATCATTAGGCCCTTCCGACTCCATGGCTGAAGGGGATCCCGTTGCAGTTGAAAGGACGTCAGTTGCTGAAGGTGTCTTCAGACCGACTACACTTACTATTAAATCTTATGCAAAACTGAAAACTCCATTAAAAGTAAGGAAACCAGTACAGCAGTCTCCAGTGCAAGGCCCCATGCCTAAGAAACAGATGCTTAAGATGGCCAAAGACTTAATTACCCTTATTAGGGGTTCCCATCCCCCTCCTGACAAAAAGCTTAGACAGGAGGAGGACTACGCTTCCTTTGACCAGGTTTACATTTCCTCAGACTCTTCTGAGGAACAGGAGTACTCTTTTCCCCCTTATGAAGACTCTGATGATGAAGAGTATATTCCTTCAGCATCTCCACCAGAAGACTACTCTTTTGGGGAAACTTTACGTACCATGAGGGAACATTTCCACTGGGAAGGCCAGGATTACTCTGATTCTAAGAAGAGGCTACGAGAGTTCCTCTTACTACCCCAGCACAGACCCCTTGCTATTCCACCTGTGTTAGACATTGTGGATGATGTTTATTCAGAGTCTAGCCTTAACCCAGATTCATTACCTCCTGCACCAGCCAAACCAGACAGATACTACAGAGTCCCTGACTCACATAAATTCCTATATAAAAGCCCTGTTGCTGACCCAGAAAACATTTCCCAGGATCCCAGAGGGGTTAAGGCCTCTATTGCTAAAAATCCTGTACCGTCTGAAAGAGATTCTAGAGCACTAGACAGATGGGGAAAGAAAGTATATACCTCAGCTACTCTAGCTATGAGGGCCTTAAATTGCAAGTTTCACATGCTGAAATATCAACAATATTTGATGTCTCAATTAAAACTAAAAATGAGCACACACACAGGGCAGCCTGATTACAAGGAAATGCAAGATTTGTTGCATGCAGCAGAACAAGTGGGAAAACATACTTTGCAATGTGGATTTGATTCATTGGAAGCTTCTTGCAGAGCAGCTGTAACAGGGTCTGTCATTCGTAGACATGCTTGGCTAAAAGAACAAACTTTACCTGATCGTGTTAAAGCAAAGTTATTGGATGCACCCTTACAGCAGGATGTTTTATTTGGTGCGAAAGCAGAAGAGGTTTTAAAGGAAATGGAGTATAAGGCAAAATCTATGCAGACGGTTAAGGATTTTTTACAGGTTCAACCCCCTCGTTTCAGCAGAAATTGGCCAACCAAGAACTGGTCCTTTCCAACTACTGACAGACTACAGAGGGGCAAATGCAGACGCCCAAGGGGCAGAGGTCAGCCACAAGGCTCTTACAAGCCACGGCAATGGGGTACTACAACACAATCACAATGACTTACCCCTCAGACTGCCAAGCAAATCACTCTTGGCATCTCCCTTGGGAGGAAAACTTGCACTTTTTGCAGTCAATTGGCACATCATCACAAAAGACAAATGGGTCCTAAATATTGTAACTCAAGGATACAGGTTCCACTTTCACACTTTACCAAAGATAAAAGGAATGCCAAACCTGCCATCAAGACAATGGGCAGAGGCTCAAAGACAAATTACAGCACTCATGGACATGAGAGCCATTCAACAGGTTCCTACACAGGAGCAAGGACAAGGATTCTACTCAAGACTCTTTCTGGTTCCCAGAAAGGACAAAACCTGGAGACCCATTCTGGACCTTTCAGTTCTAAACACATACCTGGAGGTACCCAAATTCAAGATGCTCACACTACAGCAACTTCTTCCCATGCTGGGCAAGAAGGCTTGGCTAGTAACGTTGCACCTCAAGGAGGCATACCTGCATGTCCCTATCAGACAAAATTGCAGAACATACCTCCGATTTATAGCAGGTACATCTCATTACCAATTCTCTGCACTGCCCTTTGGCTTATCTACTGCGCCCAGGGTCTTCACAAAATGCCTGGCACCAGTAATTGCATACTGCAGACAAAGAGGAATCCAAATATATCCATACCTCGATGACTGTCTTATTCAAGCAGACAGCAAGGACATTCTTTTAAAACATCTGGCGTTTGTAAAAAACATACTAAGTTGCCTAGGGTACACAGTAAACGAAAACAAGTCAAAACTAGTGCCCTCACAAGACATAATATTCCTGGGTGCCAGCTTAAATACAACGGCCCAGATGGCTTATCTCACGCCAGACAAACAAAAACAGCTGACTCAATACTTCAAAATGATGGCAACAAAGACCTAACTCCCTACAATAAAAAGTCTGCAGGCCTTGGGATTCATGGCATCTTGCATACTACTAATTCCATATGCCAAACTGCATATGAGGAAATTACAATGGTACCTGAAAAGCGTATGGACTCAACACAGCCAAAGCTTGGAAACAATAATACCATTAATACCCTGCCTTCAATAGGAGTTTCTATGGTGGACTCAGGCATGTCACCTCAACAAGGGTCAGCCTTTCACCTTGCCCACAGCCAGGCAAACAATGACAACAGATGCATCAGATTACACCTGGGGAGCACACATGGACGGACAGTGTATTCAGGGCAAATGGTCTGCAGATCAAATGCATCTCCACATCAATCAAAAAGAGATGCTAGCTGTACAAAATGCCCTAACAGCTTTCAAGGACCTTCTGCACCCAGGACAACTATTAATAAAGACAGACAACACCACGGTTATGTGGTACATAAACAAACAAGGGGGCACTCATTCTTACCCCCTATGCAGGCAAGCCATGACCGTATGGAACACAGCTCTAACGTACCAAATACACCTGCCAGGCAAGGAAAATACTTTGGCAGACGATCTAAGCAGGAATATCATGGACCCTCACAAATGGAAATTGGATCCACAAATCTTCAGCATGATAACACAAAAATGGGGATGCCCAGACATAGATCTTTTTGCCTCCCCACTGAACTGCCAACTACAAAAATTCTGCACAAGGACTTACCACAAACAAGCATGGAAAGTGGATGCTCTCTTGCTCAACTGGAGAAACCTGAAAGTATATGCATTCCCACCTCTGCCTCTCCTCTCAAGGGTGCTCCTAAAAGCCAGACAAGAGAAACCACAGATGATACTGATCGCCCCAGACTGGCCACGCCAGCACTGGTACCCGATATTAAGGAACCTTACTCAAGGACCACCATGGATTTTGTCTCAAATTCCTACCCTTCTGACTCAACAAAACAATCCGATCCTGCACCAGCAGCTCAAAACCTTAAAACTGGCAGCATGGCAGATTCATTAGACAAATAGACAACACCTCTTTCTAAAGCAGTTATGGATGTTATTTTGGAGGCCAGGAGGCCTAGCACCAGGAAGGCTTACTCTGGAAAATGGAAAAGATTCTGCGCCTGGAACCAGGCTCAAAACCTTGATCCTCTTGTCCCAAACATTCCTCAGATTTTACAATACTTAACTGAGATGCTGGACAGAGGCCTATCCTTCTCATCAATTAAGATCCACGCCTCTGCCATTTCAGCACATTACAACACGGATCCTCCTTTATTCTCTCATCCTTTGCTAAAACAGTACCTCAGAGGGGCTGAAAACATAAGACCGCCCAGGAGAGCTCCAACACCAGCTTGGGACCTCAATTTCGTTTTGAAAAAACTGACTCTGCCTCCTTTCGAACCAGCTTGTACAGCAGATCTAAAATTTTTATCATGGAAAACAGCTCTGCTCCTAGCAGCAACTTCAACACGAAGAGTCTCAGAGCTACAGGCATTAATGGCAGTGGAACCTTTTATAATTTTTCATCAGGACAGGGTTTCTCTAAGGACAAACCCTACCTTCATGCCAAAGGTGATATCTAGTGTGGCCCTTAACCATACCATCCATTTGCCAACTTTTTATCCAAATCCCCAGAATAAAGGGGAAAAACTTCTGCATTCTTTGGACATACACAGACAGCTATGCTTCTACTTGGACAAAACAAAAGCTATCGGGAAAACTGAGCAACTGTTTGTAGCATATGCTGCAGGATCACAGGGCAAGGCTATCTCAAAGCAAACTATTTCCAAATGGATAGGACACTGTATTCGTTACTGCTACAGTCACCATGGAAAATCAGTCCCTAAACACATTACGCCACATTCCACCAGGGCTACAGCCACTTCAATGGCCTTTCTCAGGGGAGTACCTACAAAGGAAATTTTGGAGGCTGCAACTTGGAGTTCAGTGCACACCTTTACCAAGCATTACCACCTGCCTCTTTACTCTAAATCCAGAGCAGGATTTGCCACTGCAGTTCTGCAGGGCCTCATAGCCAATCCTAACTCCTTATAGACCAGCCACCCAACCTTAGCTTTGGGATTCCACCCAAGTGTAATGACTGCAGCAGTGTAACACGATGAACATAGTACAGTTTTGTACCTACCATAAATGTAGATGTTTGAGTGTTCACACTGCTGCAGTCCTGGTTACCCTCCCTCCATCCCCTCTGAACTGGCTGGCCTTATCTATACCTTTCTATCCTATACAACCTTTGTGGTGTATTTGCTTGTATCTGAAGGTATTGTTGTTTTTGTATATGCATAACTGTTTATAGCTGTAGGTTTTGCCTACCTACTTGGGGGCACCTGACATCTGGGGCAAGAAAAACTGAAGAAAATGGCGTCAGATGCATCTTATATATCCCTGGCGCACTGACGTCAGGGAAGAAGCGACAGCAACTGACGCCGGACCAAGACTTTGGAATTCTGGCCAGCTGCGGGACCGCCTGATGGCAGGATAACCCAAGTGTGATAACTGCAGCAGTGTGAACACTCGAACATCTACATTTATGGTAGGTACAAAACTGTACTTTTCTGGGACTTCGAAACACTGCAGGACTGTCCAGATCAGCTTTCTTGAGACCTTGTCATATGTTCTGTCCCAGTCTAGGAATGCCCAGTTGGGCTCTTTCCTTATCTCTAGATTCTTCTCATCTGTTTATTAATACTACAGTGAAACAGTTCCCAATAATGGTCCTGCATCTCAAGCCTCCTATGAAACCTCTACTGATTCTGCAGTACTTTACTTTTGTGCCGGAAGAATTAACCCAAGTCACTTTTAAACCCAGTGTTTGGATGGCACTCAGATTCTTGTCTTGGAAGAGTATATTTTTGTGAGCCATTACTTAAGACACTGTGCTGCCTGAGCTTCAAGCCGTTATGTACAAAACTGTTCATAGTCTTTCTTGATGACAGAGTGAGCCTTGGATCTAACCTTTCCACCGTGCCCAAGATAGTACTAGTATTGTTACTCACTTGAACCATTCAGCTGGCTATTTTCAACCCTGTCCCCAAAACAGGGTGGAAGGATATTACACTCTTTAGATTTAAATTGGCAACTCAAATATTAGGTAGAAAGAAAATTTTACACAGTCAGTCATCCAAACAGGTTAGGCCATTTTCCAGGCAAATATGATCTAAATGGCTGGTTGACTACATAATTTTCTTTTCTGGGAAAACATAGAAAAGCCCGAGAGGAGCCTTCAGGAACCCCCACTGCTAGAGTAGTGGCTACTTCTACAGCCTTCTTTATAAATGTATCTGTCAACAGTGCCTGCCAGTTAGCCACTTGAGGCACTGCATACACCACCACCACCAACATTTTGCGGACATTGCGTGATGGATCTTCAGTGCAGGAACACAATGGTGCGGTCTGATGCAATCCTACAAGACATGACAAAACTGTTACTACCCATAGGGCTAACTGACTTTGTATGTTGGATTAGAGTCTTATTGCAGTAGTGATGCGTATTATTGAACTGCAGTGGGAGGGCGCACTTGGCACAAAAATACGTGTTCGATTAGTAGAAGTGCTGCTGCAATTAAGGTCTCACTCCCACTATCTCTTCATTGTCTAGACCATGTCCACCTGTGTGTGTGTGTGTGTGTGTGTGTGTGTGTGTGTGTGTATGTATGTATGTATGTATGTGTTCTCTCTTTGTGTATTATATGCATTAGTGGTCATTGCTCAGTTATGATAAGCGTACTCTCCACACACACATGCCCATTAGTCCTCATTTGAAATGTCATAATATTAGATAGTTAAGGACTTTGTAGACTAAGGATAGGACATTATTTACCCTAGCTGGGCCGAACTTGCTAGCTTCCTATATTTGGAAAAAGAACCAAAGTGACTCTTTTATTTAGCTGTACATTAGGACAATGTTCTGAGCTACAAGAGGAATCTGCCTGTAGTCTGGGGACCTGTGAAAAGCTCTGGAAGTCAGACCAGTCTGGGAGGGATGATTAAGGAGAAAGGAAGTCTGAATGAGGAGATCATCTACCTGGTTAGGGAATTGTATTGCAGCAGTGACTGCAGTACTCAAACAGCTTCTGTTATGAGTGTATTTTCTTGTTGTGGGTATAGTTACAGACAGGACACTTTTATTACAGGGGTCAATATGTGAATCAGAGGGGAAGGGGGGGTATTGAACATACTTTCTGTAGAATTACAGGACACTGGTGAGTTAAATACATTTTCTGAAGCAGAGGTCTTGAAAATTATTTTTAATACTGAAGGGGACTTTAAAGTGTATAATTATAGTGAGGTGAATATCACAGAGTCTTGTGCAAATTTATTTGAAAAGGGGTTCACCTTTGTTCCCTGTAGAAAAGCTGGAATTGAGGAAGTTTTAATAAACTTTAAGTTATTCACCAGGAAACTTAATCTGGCTTTTTATTTTAAAGAGACTGCTACAAGTAGTGCACCTAATAGAGGTTGTACTAGACCTAGCACATTAATAAAGCCCTCTTTGCCAGTCATTTCCATCTTTGAAAAGCTGTGTGAAAGTGAAATTCGTGAGTTATTACATCAAAAAAATAACCAAGTAAATTCCTTTAACTTAACTAGGGCAGAGTCTGATTTACTCAAACAACTGCGTAACAATGGTGACATCCGAATCATGAAACCAGAAAAGGGAGGGGGGGGGTCATGATTATGAACAAAAATGACTGTTAATAAAATGTTTTCCATTTTATTTACTGACATGTATGAGGAATCTTCAGTTAATGAAATGAATATAGCTTATCACAAGGTGGATGTGTGTCTAGAAGACTTAAGGTTAAATGACCAAATCACCACCACAAAACTGAAATTTCTAAAAGTGTCTTGCCCAAAAATCCTTACGGTATTTGGAATACCGAAAATACACAAGGGACTAAGAGATCCTCCACTTCTTCCAGTAGTAGATGTTAGAGCTTCTAAAACATTTTATATTTATTTTATTTATTTTATTTTACATTTGTTGACCGGGCTAGTCTAGCTGGATGCATGTCCGTTTTCAGTAGAGGCCCGGGTAGAAAAGCTCCATGTTGAGTAGAACAAGCCATTAACAAATGATATACAAACTAACATTATAGAATAAAAAACACCAAAATTAAGTACAATCATGAAAAAAGTATACAGAAGAATACAGCAAAATAGAAGGAAGTAACAATTAGTTGTATACAAAAACAGAGCATAACATTTTTTTTTTTTTGTATAAGGCATGGCCAGAGCAATAAACCTAGATGAAATATTGATATCTAAGTGGAGACTTCAGTAAAAAGCTATATCCTGAGCAGAGTTAGAAGAGAAGGCTATTTAAACCAGGAGGGTGTAGGTGGGAGGAAGCAGCAGTTAGTCAGGGATAGAACAGGAGCATAACCAGTGAGTCATGAGATGAAGGCTATTTAAACCAGGAGGGTGTAGGTGGGAGGAAGCAGCAGTTAGTCAGGGATATAACAGGAGCATAACCAGTGAGTCATGAGATGAAGCTTAAGCTTCTTTTTGAAAAGAGTATGAGAGCAGAGAGTTGTAAGTTCAGAGGGAAGAGCATTCCAAAGTCTACCAATGGAATTGCAGCAGAGGGAGTCTCCTGCCAAATTGTTGGACCTGCAGGTGTTAATCAGAAATTTGTTGGAAGAGCGTAGTTTTTTTGGATTTTGGTAGAGGGTAAGGAGGCTTGCAAGAATAGGAGTATTGGAGGATTGGTGTAGTGTTTTGTGGGCAATAGTAAGCTGAGAAAAATGGAGATGGTGTAGAAATTCTAACCAATCAAGTTGTTTAAGATTTAGACAGTGATGAGTTTGATAAGGAGAGGCAGCAGCAAATCTAGCAATATTATTATAGGATACAGTCAGCTTGTTAATGTTGGCTTTAGAAAGGTTTGTATAAATGGGTGAGGCATAGAGTAATGTAGAGATTAGATGTGTTCTGGCTATAGCAGTCCTGGCTGTTGGAGTAAGAAAGGGTTTGATTCTATAGAGGGATCCAAGTTTCTTGTTGATTGTTTTTATTGTACTGTTAATATGTGTGTCAAAGTTGAGGTTGTTGTCTATAGTTATTCCTAGGAGTTTGGTTGTGAGGTCTGGAGAGATAACAGTACCATCTTTAGATGCAAGTGTAAAATTGATGGGGGTGGACTTACGGGTTGGGGAGAAGAGGAGAAGTTTAGTTTTCTTTGGATTTAGAAGGAGGCAACGTTTTGTAAACCATTGTTCAACAGTATTAAATGCATTCTGGGTGATGTTCTGCAGGTCGATTTGAGAAGTAGCTGAGCAGATAATAGTGGAGTCATCTGCATACTGAATGCAGGCAGTATGTGGAATTGCTGACTGAAGATCATTAATAAAGATAGAAAATAGGAGAGGGCCTAATATGGAGCCCTGAGGGACACCCACGGAGATAGGTAAGAGATTAGAGAGATTATTGTGCCAAAGTACTGCTTGTTTTCTGTGATCGAGGTAAGATTTGAACCAGTTGATGGCTAATGGATCTAGCGAAAGTGATTTCATAATATGCAAGAGCAGCTGATGATGAACCATGTCAAAGGCTTTGGATAAATCAACGAAAATTGCTGAGGAAAGAAGGCCATTGTTAACGTTTGTTGTTAATAGAATCTGTAAATGATAGCAGGGCAGTGGTGGTACTGTGGTAGGGTCTAAAACCGTGTTGACAGTTTGCCAGTAGTTTATTTTGGAGAAGGTGGTGTAGAAGTTGCTTCTGTATACATTTTTCCATAATTTTTGCCAGAGGTGAAAGTAAGGCTATAGGACGAAAGTTGGAGTATTCACTAGAGTTCCCACCTTTGTGTAGAGGAATAATGTAAGAAATTTTCCAGATGGATGGGATATATCATTCACTGATAGTTCTATTAATAAGAATGGATATGGGGTAGGCAATGGGTCTGGCAGCAATTTGAAGGTATTCTGCTGGGAGTTGGTCAGCAGAAGGGGTGGAAGGTTTCAGTTTTAGTAGAAGAGAGCTTATAGTAGAAGTAGGGACTGGTTGAAATTGAAAGGATGGAGGAGGATTTAGAGGTGTGTTAGGCAGATTTGATGCGTCTGGTGAAAGATGGCTAGCAAGAGATTGGATGGTGTTGGTAAAGAATGAATTAAAGGAGTTAGCAGTTTGAATGGGATTGTCTGGGTTAGAGCCTAGAGGGTTAGGGGTGGTAGACTGACCTGGGTGCAGAAGTTTGTTAATGCTGTTCCAAAACATTTGAGGCTTATTAAGATGGGTTTTCTGTATTTGAAGGTAGTAGTTCTTTTTATCTAGCACTATGGCTATTTTAGTATTGTTTCTTAGTTGTTTAAAATTTAAGTGATCTAGTGGGTTTTTAGTAGCACGCCATTTAGCCCAGGCTTTGTTTCTCAGATGGATTTTATGCCTAGTAGTATTTGAGAGCCAGGGTGCTGGTTTAGATTTGCATCTATAGAGCGTAATGGGGCATGGTGGTTCAGGATGGATAAGAATGTGGTATTAAAATAGGCTACTGCTTCATCAAGTGGAAGATATTTTAGTGGAGACCAATTGCATTGTTTAAGTTCTGACAGGAATAGATCAGGTTTAAATTGTTTTTTGCAGCGAACAGTCCTGGCAGTGTTGGAATGAGTGAGGTTGGTTTTAGATCTGATAAAGTAGGTTAGGGAGTGGTCACTTAGATCATCAGGGAGGATCCCTACATTGTAGGTTTGAAGAGGGTTATTAGTAAGTATCCAGTCCAAGGTAGTTTCTTTGTTGGTGGGTCTGTGAGTTCTAGTTGAGGAGTTAATAGTTTGAGTAAAGCCATATAAGTTAATATGGTTAGAAGGTAATATGGTTAGAAGGGTTACTATTGTTACAGGACTGCCAGTCAATATTGAAGTCTCCTAAGATTATTGTTTCCTGTGGGAGGTTAATAGAACACCAATTTAGGATATTTTCAAGGGTATTAATATTATTTCCTGGTGGTAGGTATAAACAGATGACATTAATAGCTTTACTAGGGTTGACCTGGAGTTTAATGATAAGTAATTCAGCTGAGTTGTCTAAAGGTGGGTGAAGATCTATGGTGCTGATTTGTAGTTTGGTTTTATATAGGATTGCGACCCCTCCTCCCTTTTTAGCAGTACGGTCTCTTCTGATGATATTATAACCAGGAGGGGAAACTTCATTATCTTTGACTGTGGGTTTAAGCCAAGTTTAAGATAGGCAAAGGATATCAAAGCGGTGGACATCTAGGAGGGCATGGAGGTGTGGGATTTTATTATTAACACTGCGTATATTAAGATGTGCTAAAAGGAGAGAGTTTGCAGATGTGGGCCCAATACATAGACAAATACACAAAACAGGTACTTTTACAACATCCTACATATATCAACGACTCTTGTGAATTTTTTGTGGTGTATTTATCAGAATTTATACAATAAAAACCTCATTTTTGTCACTATTGATGTGGTCAATCTTTTTTTCCGTGATCCCCCCTAACTTGGGTATAGAATTTTTTTTGAGTATTTAAGTAAATACACTGACTTTACACATAAAAGTTCTACTTTGGCTACCTTGATGGAGATAGAGCTGGAGAATAATTTCATAACATTTGAAAAATAACTATTTAAGCAGAAAACTGGAGGGGCCATGGTGCCAACATAGTATTGGCCTGTTAGGAGTTGAATTATGTTTTAAACAGTAATTTCTAGATTCATGGATGTATTTTACATGTTTTATTTGACAATATCATTATATTTTGGACAAGTACGAGAGAGAGAGACTAAATGATTTTTTTCAATACTTACATACGACTACTACATTTTTGAAATTCACCATGAATGTATCGGAAGAGGAAATTAGTTATTTGGACATTAAGTTGTCTAAAAACAGACTAAGAGGTGAATTTTCCTCTAATATTAGTAGGAAGCCCACATATTCAAACACCTTGTTGTATTACTCTAGTCACCACCCTATCCATCAGAAAAAATCCTTGGTAAAAGTACAAATCGTCCGGTTGGCAAGGAAGGTTTAGGAAACAGATGAATACTTGACACAATGTGGGGTTTTGAAGGAAATGCTCATAAAAATAGGGTACTCAAAGAACTTTTTAAGTGATTTTTTCAATGAAGTGGTACAAAAAAGACTTAGAGGAGTTTTCACCCTACTGGTGGGCATAGGGTTGAATAACCCGTCACAAGGTATGAATAAGGAGTCTGTGAACCACTTCAGTAGAGCACTAGTTTTAACTTTCAACAGTGTTTTCTACAATATAAGACATATAATTGAGAAAAACTGGGTAATTTTCATGGTGGACCACCAACATATAAAAGTTGTGGGGGAGAGACCACAAGTAGTGTACCAGAAGGATGTATGTATACAAAACATGGTGGAAAAGGAAGGGGCAGCTAATTTAGAGGACAAGATGATTAAGTGTGGGTCCTGTACTCGGTATCAACACATTTTAGAATGCATCTCAGTTAATGTCCATAATTATGGGTCCATAAAACTTAAAAAAGAATTATAGCTGCAAATCGCAGGGTTTGGTATATTTAGCATCTTGCCAACAATATCCTGCATATTATGTGGGAAAAACTCTCAAACAATTCCATACTAGGATTTATCAACTTGTTTATAGTATTAGAATGATGGACACGAACAACCCTCTGGCAAAACGTGATTATTTTTCCACAACATACTTTCAAATTTGCGGTGATTGACCACGTAGACTTGGGACAGAGAGGGGAGATCATATAATGAATTTTTGGACTTTAGAGAACTGCAATGGCAGCTTAAATTAAAAGCAGTTACCCCTCCTGGACTGAATGACCAATGTTCCATTCACAGTGTGTTAAAACTAAAAGCCAGTTCTGAATATTAAATCATTGAAGTTTCTTATGTGGTAGCATATAGCATATTTAAAAAAAATGTTCTTGTTGAATACATTCCTTAATCTTTAGCATGGTATTTTGCACAAAATTATACATACAAGTAAAAATGTTATACTATAGCAATAAACCATGCCTGGGTGTGGGTAATGCTGGATTTACCCACGGTTGGTGTGGTTTGGTCAAGAGGGCGAAGCCCAATTGGCCAAACAAAGACAACCGTGGGTAAATCCAGCATTACCCACACCCAGAAGTGGGTTATTGCTATTATACAATGACATTATTTAAGAAAAAAAATACTTACTTTTCTTAAATAATGGCATTGTATAATGCCTGCTTGCTGCCCTTCCGCAGCTGTCTGGTATTCTGCGGCAGTTCTGATGTACTGCGTATGCTTACACAGCACATCAGAGCTGTGGGTGGAAGCAAAGGAGAAAGCAAGATCTCCGTTGCTTTTTACAAAGTGTCTCGGTATGTTAAAGGAGTTTAACATAGTGAGACAGCTTTAAAAAAAGCAACAGAGAATCTCCGTTGCTTTTTTTAAAGCTGTCTCGCTATGTTAAACTCCCTTAACATAGCACGACAGTGTCTAAAAAGCAACAGAGATCTTGAGTTCTCCGTTGCTGTAAAAAAAGACTTGTACTAATGGAAAAAGTCTGGGCGATCGGACCTTTTTCCATTAGTAGAAGTCTGATTTACAGCATGCATGCTGACCAATCAGCGTGCACGTTTTGGAATATTAATGGTGGATCGTTGTATAATTGTTTATATGTTATGTATTTTTAACTTCTTGTATAGACAATTTCATGTAGGGTTTTACTGTAATGTATCTTTAAATGTGGAATGAAAGTTTGTAGTTGTCCAATCAGGTGTTTTTTATGTTTTATTCTGATGAATTCTTTTGCATTGTCAAGACGAAAGCGCTAAATTAAAATACGTTGGTGTGGTTCCAGTTTTGTGGTTATTTGTTATTTTCTGGCTGGTGTGTTTTGTTTGTATTCTCAGTTTATGCGTAATGTATGCATTAGTGGTCATTGCTCAGTTATGATAAGCGTACTCTCCACACACATGCCTATTAGTCCTCATCTGAAATGTCGTAATATTAGATCCTTAAGGGCTTTGTAGACTAAGGATAGGACATTTGACCCTAGCAGGGCCGATCTTACTAGCTTCCTATATTTGGAAAAAGAGCCAAAGTGACTCTTTTATTTAGCTGTACATTAGGGCAATGTTCTGAGCTACAAGAGGAATCTGCCTGTAGTCTGGGGACCTGTGAAAAACTCTGGAAGTCAGACCAGTCTGAGATGGATTATTAAGGAGAAAGGAAGTCTGAATGAGGAGATCATCTCCCTGGTTAGGGAAGTATTATTGCAGCAGTGACTACAGTACTCAAAACAGCTTCTGTTATGAGTGTACTTTCCTGTTGTAGGTTTACACTGTTAACAAAAAAAAAAATATTGATCAGTCGCAACTGGTCAAGAGCTCATGTCATGTAATACCCAACCATACAAATTGTTGTAAGTTTTTTTCTTTTTCCCCCCAGAGGGCAAGAATGAACATCCCACTAACTTAATTACAGCAATTTCACAGTTACACAGCATTGGGGGATGGGTGGTATTCACCCGAAACAGAGTAGCATGGTGTCACACAGGGATCATTTTGTGCCTCCCAGTATACTTTTTGCCCTGTGATCAAATACAAGTGCTATCAGTTGTGTTTAAGCACTTAAACCAAATCGAATAGTTTGATCACATGTACAAAAAATATTTACTTTCTTTGGGTAAGCCCATTACATTCTGTCTTTTTTCATCAGCAGGCCCTCTCCTTTTGGAGTATGCATAAATTTGGGGTGTTAAGGTAGAACTGGTCTCTGACTTGCAAAAGAAGCCAGAACTCATGATGCACTACTGCCCCATTAATCATGAGGTAGTGGATAATTTAGAAGATTTTATTTTGTTATATTGTCCCCTTTATTCAGTAGTAGAAGTTCAAGATTAATAGTTTCAAAGTGCAGATGAACGGGTGTCAGGCCTCGACTTGTAGCTGCAAAAGTTTCTTTCTGGTGATTTAAAAACCAGTTAAAACAGTCAGTTTTACCAAGTTTACTATTATATGCTCGGAACTCAGAATGTTGAGTCTACCAGTAACAAAACCATACAGCAAAACTCTGACAAATATATACCAGAATACATAATGCAAACACTGAGTACTGAAATTCCCTAATGATCCAGACACAAGGTCAAGCACCAACGTGGATCTGGAAGAGGGACAAGTTTGTACGTACGGTAATGTTGGTATTTAACATTCCGAGTGTCAACGTTCGGGGTTCAAAGTGCGTGACAACATTGTGAGTCTCAAGCATGTAAAAGAAAAGCATTTTTCCATGTAATTGCAGCTTTGGTTTTGCTGACTTGCACTATATTCTGAATTAACTTATTGTAATCTGTATACAAAGATATGGAATAACACTTTAGATGAGAAGACAATTATAATAGTTTCTTCTGCAGTATCATTGATTCTATTGTTGTTCTTGGATCCTGTAGTCCTTCCCGTATTTATTCTTACATTTATTCTGTTTAAACATGTTTCAGTCATCATTATTGGCAGTTAGTTTTTTTTTTATTAAATTGTCCTTTGGAACATTAAGAATCTGTTTGACCTCACATTCATGTTCTATGTTGCTCATATTGTCTAGTTTCATTTCCAAGCTGGTTGCACTTAGCTAGGAAATACCAACATTTTGTAACCTTTTCCATAAAGTCTGCATATGTGACTGTTTTGCGAGACTTTCTTTTCCTGCTAGTGTCTGTTTCTGTGATAGATACAGTGTCACCTTGGGCAACAGATTTATAAACACCTAAGCTTAGAAGCCAGCAAGGAGGTGTTTGCATCATTTGATTTTCCTAGTTGGTTCATAATGTTTAAGACAGACGTTTTCCAGTTTGTTTACCTACACTTTCCGAATCCATTTGCTGTTTTTGTGTTATACATTGAGTTATATTTTGTTATTAAGTAAACTCTTTAAGATGCCTCATGGCTGTTTATTCTGAATGTAGACTATTAGTTATCACAGCAGTGCTTTGTAAAGTGACTGTTTTAGTCTTTCATTAGTTCATTCATTTTGTCATGCCACTCATCTTCTGGCTGATAGGGTACTTTTCTTTGCCCATCTTGAGCTTACTTAATGGTATTTTATTATGGTAAAAATTGCAAATAATCACACCTTTTGATGTGACTTCATTTGGCTCCTTATTGATAGTGTTATCAGAATTTGCAGACCTCCTGTCATGGAAAGTCTAGAAGTAGAATCCACGTATGCTAGCTTGTTACAGTAAAAACAAAACTGATCATAAATGCTTTACACAGATACTTCAGATAGCCATTAGCTATAGTTTGAGCAGCACTGAAGAGAAGAGTTCCCACAAATTCAGCATGAATGAGAGGGTTCTGTGGTATACATAATTGTCTATGTAAGCCAAGCTTCCTTCGCTTTTTTCCTTCAGTGATTCATTTTACTGAGTTAGTACTGAAAAAAAAAACAGCTAAGGGTTATAGTCAAAGTTAGTAAAACTGGGGGAAGGAAACTGTAATACTGAACAATCTTTAAACTTGTAATTAGTGCAATAACTAATTTTTCCAATATGCATACTCAGGAATGTAAACTTCAACCCATTACTGGAGAGTCGTAAAACCCTTCACCCACAGCATTTGTTTTTCAGGTAAAGAATGCATGTTGTGGTTTTGTCCAGTAGCACCGATAGATAATTCTTCAGACTGCTTGTAGGCACATTCGTAACATTCCAATATTTTATTGGCAGTCAGTGTACATATTTTGTTATTAAGAGTACCTGTGTTCACTAGCGGGATAAAGTCTGTTACGTCAGAAGTATAATTGCACTATATGAATCAGGAAATAATGAGTGTAAGTAGGAATGTGATTTAAAGCAAGATAGTGTGAGCAGTAGACACCATAAAGTTTGTTTTGGCCGTATAAAATGAGGAATTGTATGCAACACTGACAGCTTTAATAATCCTGACATGTTGGATTTGATTCAGAATAATATGAGATTAAAATGGTTTCAGTATCCCTTTAATGGCATAATAGCATGAAATGAGATGTAAATGACTTAAGAATTCATGGTTGTAATTCCCATGGTATTACATTTTAGGAATCTTGAAACTTCAAAAAGAAAAATCTGAGAAAGTACATGAAAATAAAGAGGATAACAGAGGATTCCCCCAGCAAAATACATTGAAACTTGGAAAGAGTCCTTACAAACGCATCAGTGATGAGGGGGAAGGCCATGCACAGCCGAAGAAGAAGAAAATAGACCTCATTTTCAAGGATGTCCTTGAGGCTTCTTTAGAATCTGCTAAAATGGATGAGCATCGTCTTGCAACCAGTAGCCCTTTCCCTTTCAAAAAGGCATACAAACAGTTGGATGAAGAAGAACATGAGAGGTCTAGTGTAGGTACCCTTTATGGCTCCTCTTTCTACAGAAAAGTCAGAGGTGAAGTCGAACAGACATCTTGTCTAAGTTCTTTCACTCCATCAAAAGGGCTAGGCTTTGAAGAAGGTAAGGACCACAATTCAGTGTCTGTGAAGGTGGAAACTCCGGAAGACCTGGCCTTGGTTTCAGATGACTTAGATGAAATCCCAACCACATCTTTCTGCCCTAATTGTATAAGGCTGAAAAAGAAGATACGTGAGCTTCAAGCAGAACTCCTCAGGCTGAAGTCTGAGCAGGACCCTCAGCCCATAAAACCTACACTGGTACCTGATCATGAGCTGGCTGAGCCCCCAGGTAGGTCATGCAGGATGAGAATTCGGTATGAAACAGCATATATGTTGTCACAAATTACACTACTTAACATACATATGTTTATTTCCTTCTCCCTCAGTATTACTTAAATGTTCACACATATACAGTACATTGTGTCTTTTAAAATCCATATGTATTGCAGGTTAGTCATTGCCACTTGGACTGTAATTATCTTCCCTCTAGTATTTTTGTCTGTTTTTAATGAAAATAAAAAGGAGTTACCGTTATGTTTAGTGTAAATTGGTCTTGGTATGTCCTGTTGTACTTTTCACAGCTAGTTTTCCCTTTCTGGAAGTTACAAAAGCATGGTTCTTCAACTTGTCAGTCTGAGTTTTGTACACAGACTGTCTGTCATACAGAGTTCATTTCCCAGATGAAGAGCATTGGTGTTCCAGAAACACTGTAAACTTCCAGAACTATATAAACATAAGTTTTTAAAGGATTAATCATATAAAAGAGTACTTCTCGCAGTTTGCTTTTATCTGTAGTGCTGACAACTCTAGTAAGGAGATATGACAGTGATGGTGAACCTTTAAGGCTCGGCATGTCAAAAATTTGGAAAATGCCTATGATGACTCTACTGGTGTGCCCCCCCCCCCCCCCCCATGAACAAAAGAGAAACAATTCTTTAAATATTCATTTATTTAAAAAAAAAATACAGTCCAATCATGTGTGCTGCTATGTATTATAAAAGTAAAAGAAAAATCAGTGACTTCGAATAGAGAAAACAATATGTGCATTGATAATTGGGCCTAAAATAGTGCACCAAAAAATTACCCCACTTTTAATAGTAATTTTGAATTAAACTAAAAAAAGATATGGAATACACTGCATTTGAATTGAATAACATCAATTAATGACTTTTTTGTTGCTGAGTTTTAATAGATAAGTGCAGGGTCACATATTTCTTCTATTTTTGTTCATTCCATTTCCTTGGTAACTTGGGTGTTGGTGAACGCTGGTGTGTTATAGGTTCGCCATCACTGAGAAGGAGCATGAGACTGCCGTCTGACAGGGTGGAATAATAGAGCAACAACGAGGTTACTTTTCTTTGCTGCTATGTAGCCGTTCAAAAGTTTAAAAAGTGCCATTTGTTATTTCTATATAATATATATAACTACCACACTGCCTTAATTCTCCATAAGATATCAGCCTACCTTTTGTATTATGCACGAAAGGCAGATGTGATGCTTACATTTGCAGAATGTAAGGTACAGTTTGTAGGAATGCCACATGGCATTAGGCTGCTGCAGTTTTGAAGAATTTTGTACTGTCATCACTTTATTGTTGTATCCATCCAGATCTTTAACCCTTTAAGGGAGATTTGGACAAAAAGGCATTGTATGTGGCAGTGTGTGCTTTGTGGTGCTTCGGTGATTACAAGATAGGCACAGCCACAGAATGGTATGGGTATTGTTTGACACATCATGTCTAATGTGGGTTGATGTCTTTTATTTGGTGAAATGAAATGCATGCCATCTATTCCTCAGAATGATTTTGTATGATCTCTAGTACTGAGCATCAGAAAAGACATTGTCTTGTTTATTTATTTAAAGAGGATCACCCCCCCCCCCCCATCCTCAGATCACTTATGGTGAGGAGCTTTGTTTCGTTCCTGCACAGCATCTCTTGCACATAATCCATTCCAAATACTCACATCTTCACAAGACAGTGGTGTTGTTAACTATTGGAAAGTGTACTGCAACTTTTTTGTGCTAAGGTTCCTTAAGATACATGGATTTCGCTATAACTGTGCAGCTCTTAGAGCTGAGAAATAGTGACTTTGAATATGACAGTTGGAGAAGTACAATATGATAGGTTGGCAGTATGTGTGTTCATATTAAATTAATTAAAATTGGATGTTCAGATTCTGTTTTTCTACAGCCTTCTATTGATCAGTGTATAGTCATATAGGTTCATAGGTATGTACTAGGCTAGCTGGTCTTTTGGACCATTTTAAGCCTAGCTAGTTTTCATTACTGAGTGTCAAACCCTGTACCTCTTGTCTGTGAGATGAAGACCTTAACCATTATTCCAACACCCATAATGGCAGTACTGAAATGGTTTAGCTTGCATTTGGAATTTGGTTCTGTTACGAGGAGTGATAGCCAGCAGTACAGAATGTAGTGCACTGGAAAAGGGTAGTCACATGGCATGCATGACTTACTGTAGAAACCTTTTGTTTAAGAAACAGTGGTCACTTATTGTTACCGTTTCAGCTTCCAAGAGGTTTGTAGTGTGACTTTGTTTGCAATGCATAAACATAATATCACCACCCTGATATAGGTAAAAGGAGTGCAGCTGGAAGTCAAAATCACTGGGCACACTAGCGCCACTTCCACATAATATACACCAGCACAAATATTCTGTTAGACACCAGTGGGGATCAAAGCCAACCATTCTATTTGGGAGATTTGGTGGCCTAGTTCTTCTTCTTTAGGCTTTTCCTGGTTAGGGGTCGTCACAGTGGAACTCCGGTCCGCTAATGATTGGCAGTAGATTTATTTAGGGGTGCCAAGGTGCCAGCTCGACGCCCAACCTTCAACGAAGGCACGCCCATTCTACGCATGTCTTTCAAATGCCACTCGACTGCAGGGAGGACATGCAGACTCCACACAGAAGGAGCTCCAGCCGAGAATCAAACGGGAGAACCTCTTGCTGTGAGGCAGCAACGCTACTGCTGCACCACCGCGGTTGGCGGCCTAGTGCCACTTAAAAATTTAAGCCTTAAATGCAAATAACTACATCCAAGTATGTATACTGTGGAAGCAGAGTATGACCATCACATTGATGCTGTTATCATATCCCCCTTGACTTCTTGCATATTGGCAGCATAATCTCCTATATACCACATTCCGAAGCACACTACCTCTTATCTGACCCCCCCTCATTTGCACTCCCTCCACTACCATCCTGTCCACTCTGACATCTACCTAGATCCATTATGTGTTTACTTAAAGTTTCACATTCTGCTCTTCACTCTTGCATGCAGTTTCAGACACTGTCAGCCCAAGTAAACATGTTCAGGCTTTGTTTATGCATCTGGCAGTTCTGCTGCTGCTAAAGATTTTAGCATTTACTAATATACTGAAATACTGCATTCATTACTGAATGCTAGAGCACAATTACATGCCAGTAAGTAAACTGAATGATTGTTTTCCTTTATTGCATGTTCACTAAATGTGCGCTCATAGTCAGGATGTCAGATGCTGTCTTAAGGCTTCTGAGTTCAACCAGATTCCACCCTTCTGCTTCCTTTTTATTTTAAGGAGATTTCCTGTGGAAAGTGACAAGTAATGCTTTTATCTAACCATTTGTTACATTTTACTAGTAGTTTTATTTAATTGGGCCATGTACTAAAATGCTTTTTTTTTTTTTTTTTTGTTTATCCATGGTTCATTTTTTGGCATGCTTTTTTGTGTCAGGAATGTTACAAAATGGATTGTCTCCTTTTAATTTTTCATTTGATAGTGTCTGTCAACATTTACTGCAAAATGAATTTGAGAAACTGTCATTCATTGAGTTGGTGGGCTGTTGTAATAAATGTTGAAGGATAAACTTGTGAAAAATCTTACTTTGCCAATCATCTGAGGGTATCAAACAGATGTAATTAAAAACGGGATAGGAAATGAATACCAACAATTTAAAAATACAGCAGACATCTGAATGTTGACATGTAGTGTGATGTCTGGAAATCACTGCTGTGGCCGCAAGAAAGTATCTGTGGCTGCAAAAACAAATGTTTATAGAGTTGTGCAGTTATCAGGTTAAGAACTGGTAGGCAGTAAGGCATTGTGAAACTTCCCTCAGGCTGCATCGTGTTTGGTTAATGAAGATAAGAATAAGCGGTTACCCGTAGAAGAAGACAGTTACATAAATGGTTTTGATTGTGTTATAAAAAAATAATGCTAAAAAGTAACACATGAAATATTTGTAAAAGATACTTAACATTTTGTAAAGTGACCAATTTTGCTTCATACTTGAGTCGTACCAGATTCATACTCATTTTAAGTCATATGAGATTCTTCATTTTGAAGACATAAGCAAAGTGACTCAGAATAATCTTCTAAAATTGCGCTTGTTAATAGAGTAAACTAAAAGTTTGCATTGCCTGACTATAACTGAGTTACTTTTATTGTTTTGTAGCTGCATGTTTGTTGACTTAAAAGGTTTGCTCATTATATAATGAACTTTGCCTTATTGTTTCCTGTTGCAGCTGTGACATCTTTTTGTATTACTTTTCAGTTGCTGAAGCTAATGCAGCTGTCTCAAACCTCATGGAAGATGAGGATCAGGAAGATTCTGCTGATGAATCCATGTCGAATGAGATGATCGCTGCCACTGATGAGACTTCCAAGATGTCTGCGGTGAGTGCTAGGAGAATTCGGCGCTTCAAACAAGAATGGCTAAAGAAGTTCTGGTTCCTTCGCTACTCACCTACCCTGAATGAGATGTGGTGCCACGTCTGTAGACAGTACACAGTCCAGTCTTCAAGGACCTCTGCTTTCATCATTGGCTCAAAACAGTTCAAGATTCATACCATTAAGCTGCATAGCCAGAGCAACCTCCACAAAAAGTGCCTGCAGCTGTACAAACTCCGAATGCATCCAGAAAAAACAGAAGAGATGTGCCGGAACATGACCCTGCTGTTTAACACTGCATTTCATTTGGCCCTCGAAGGAAGACCTTACTCAGACTTCAGGCCTCTTGCAGAATTGCTGAGGAAGTGTGAGCTGAAGGTTGTTGACCAGTACATGAATGAAGGAGACTGTCAGATCTTGATCCATCACATTGCAAGGGCACTGCGGGAGGACCTTTTTGAAAGGATGAGACAGTCTCCATTTCTCAGTATTATTCTGGATGGCCAAACTGATGATTTGCTTGCTGACACTGTTGCAGTTTATGTACAGTATGCAACTAGTGATGGACCTCCAGCGACTGAGTTCCTTTCCCTTCAGGAGCTTGGTTTTGCTACTACAGATAATTACCTCCAAGCAATTGATCGAGCTTTTACTGTTTTGGGAATACAGTTTCAGGATATGAAGTCAGTTGTTGGACTAGGAGTTGATGGTGCTAACATTACTGCTGGACTGAGAGCCAATTTGTATATGACAGTCAGGAAGACACTTCCTTGGTTACTTTGCTTACCTTTCATAGTGCATAGGCCCCATTTGGAAGTTTTAGATGCCATAAGTGGAAAAGAACTTCCATGTTTGGAAGAACTGGAAAGCAATTTAAAGCAGCTGCTAAGTTTTTATCGTTATTCTCCGAGATTAATGTGTGAGCTTAGGGGCACTGCTGGAACGCTTTGCGAAGAGACTGAATTTTTAGGTGACATTCGAGCTGTGAAATGGATCATTGGTGAACAAAATGTTCTGAATGCATTAATCAAGGACTATAGTGAAGTGGTAACGCATCTTAAGGATGTTAGCGGCCAGACCCAAAGAGCCGATGCAGCTGCTATTGCTTTGGCTCTTCTCCAGTTCCTTTTGGATTACCAGTCCGTTAAGCTAATCTATTTTTTGTTAGATGTCATTGCTGTTTTGTCTCGTCTTGCATATATTTTCCAAGGTGAATACCTTCTTGTCTCTCAAGTGGATGACAGGGTAGAGGAGAGCATTCAAGAAATAAGCAGACTTGCCGATTCCCCTGGTGAGTACTTGCAAGAGTTTGAAGAGAATTTTCGTGAAAGCTTCAATGGTGTGGCCTTGAAAAACCTGCGAGTAGCTGAAGCCAAGTTTCAGTCTATCAGAGAGAAGATTTGCCAGAAGACCCAGGTCATCTTGGCACAGCGATTTGATGCTAGAAGTCGGTCTGTTGTAAAGGCATGCCAAATGTTTGAACTCAATGCTTGGCCTAGGAATACTGATGACCTTATGAGCTATGGTGAAGAAGACCTCATGGTTATCTATGAGCACTTTGAGACAAATCCTTCTTTCACAAGAGAAATATGTAGAGAAGGAGTTGATACTAGAGCTAATTTATTGATGGAGTGGCGAGAGATTAAATCTGACTATTACAGTAAGAATGGATTTAAAGACTTGATTGGGCATATCTGTAAATATAAACAGCGACTCCCTGTATTAAACAAGATTATTCAGGTTATAAAGGTCTTTCCCACTTCTACACTTTGCTGTGAGAGAGGCCGCAATGCCCTTCAGAGGGTTCGCAAGAACAATCGTTCTCGTTTAACCCTGGATCAGCTAAATGACCTTCTTACAATAGCAATTAATGGCCCTCCTATTGCTAGCTTTGATGCCAAAAGGTCACTGGATAGCTGGTTTGAGGAAAAATCTGGAAATAGCTATGCACTGTCAGCAGAAATGCTGAACAGAATGAATGCACTTGACCAGAAGTCTGGGTTACAGGGAATGGACATTTCAGGTGACTATTACCCAGACATGTAACAAGGAATATCTGATATTCCATCACCCGTAAGACCCAGGCAGTCTAACTTGGTAAAGGTGGAAGGGTGGAGGGGGTCAGCTGATATTAAGTAAATTGTAGATCAAAAGGTAACAATTACCTGCTAGTTGTCTATAACTGGTTATATTGCCAAATTATAAATGGTTTAGGTCATTCCATCTACAGAAAAGCTGGGGGTACCATACCATTTAAATACATTCGGGCTTTAAAAGCAGCAAAATAAACCACACCATTGGAACTCTGATTCTCATCTCCCACTGCAAATATGTTATAACTTTCTTTTTGTAATATTAAGTTACATTGTTATCGTAGGCATTTTTTTATCCTTTCAAGAGCTTCACATTGCATATTTTTATTTTGTAGGGTGTGTTTTTGGATAAATTGTGTATTGTATATTTGTACTAAACAGTTCTGCCAAACTGTGACCTCCTCCACCACCCACCTCTCTTTATTTTTGTTTCTGTTTCTTGTACAGAATTATTGACAGTGTAGAACGGAGGCAAAGCGGGTCCTCAAGGCTGGGTGTTAATTTTTCTTTTTTTTTTTTTTTTTTTTTTATTTACTTGTATTTGCAATATTGTAAAGAGTAAGCTAGTCAAAATCATGGGATTATTTTTATAAAAATATAGGGGATATAAAAAGGAAATTATTCCTATAAAACAAAGGGTTTAGCCATAATAACTTAAGGGGCATTTCCAGTTCACTTTTCCTATTTGCTTTCCACACACACTGATCACTGTTAACTTGGTGTCCGCCAGAAACTGATGTACTTCATTTGATTTTGACTAAGTTCATCAAGCTTTTGTTTCAGTGAGTATAAGCATTTCATTTTACTTTTAGGAAATGCATATCCAGTCTGAATGTGAATGTGGGTTGATGCGCGTCATTTTGACGTGGACAGTATTTGACATTTTTTCTAACTTCAGTTGCAGTCGTTGACTTTTTGCCCTTATAGACGTGTGCCTGCACAGTATATGGATCAGTTTAAAGTATGCGTTTAAGACGTTAAGTCAGAACTGACATCATGGACTAGATTACTCACCACATCTTTTAGTCTAAAATAGAAACAGTATGATACAGAAACTTAAGGAGTGGTCACATTGTTTTCATTGCTTCTATGATGTCTGCCATGTTTGCTTTTGCACACAGGCTGCCATCAGTCATGCATCCTGATTGCTAATTGAACACCTTGGCAGTGCAGTTAATTGTACTGCAGTCCCCACAGTGCTTCAAGGATCCGTGACTGCCATTAACTGTCCTCATCTTCTCTGGCATGAGACATATTTTCAGACTTAATTCAAGTCCCCCATAATATCACCACATTATCACTTTCTATATCCACTGAAATGATGATATTGTATAATGCGTATAAAAATAAATTTCTCTAGGCAAATGGTGCTATTTTCACTGACTATGTAGGCGGCTTCCAACACATTATTAGCTTTAAAGAAAACTGCAGACTTGTCTCACACTTTGTGTAACTTTGGTAAAATAAAAAGAAAACCACAAGTGATAATGGAGCACTATATCACACAAAATGAACTTTAATCCACTGGTTTAGCGCTTTCAGCCCAAGAATTAGGCCTTCATCAGAACAAAGTGTTAAAAAACTGTTTCATTTTTATACCATCATCAATACACATCACACCAATCAAATCTCATTTTACTTAAACTTAATGTAAAAACTGTTTAAAATGTGTTTAAATAAAAATGCATTTTAAATAAAGCATACATTTCTAACAAGCATATATACTATTTACATTTGTTGTAATAAGCTTTTCTTTTCAACACAGCTTTATAAGTGACACCATTAAGCCCTGGTGCCCTGCATGCATCTAATAAAACCTGCCATTTAAACTCTCTAAAATCTAGTTCCCCATCTCTGTCTCCATTGAAGCCCAATGGAACATGATCTATAACTGTAAAAAGAAACTTAACACTGTTATTGCTACTCACACAGTTTAAAGTGTGCTTGTAAAGAGCATTATCTAAATTTTTCTTTTTGATGGCATGTGCTATACATGGCAAAATGCTCCACCTGTCCTTCATTCTATATTGGGAAAACCAATAGGCAACTTAAAACAGAATGTATGAACACTATTATGCCATCAAAAAGAAAAATTTAGATAATGCTCTTTAACAAGCACACTTTAAACTGTGTGAGTAGCAATAACAGTGTTAAGTTTCTTTTTACAGTTATAGATCATGTTCCATTGGGCTTTGATGGGGAACTAGATTTTAGAGAGTTTAAATGGCAGGTTTTATTAGATGCATGCAGGGCACCAGGGCTTAACAGTGGTGTCAACTATAAAGCTGTGTTGAAAGGAAAAGCTTATTACAACAAATTTAAATAGTTTATATATTTGTTAGAAATGTATGCTTTATTTAAAATGCATTTTTATTTAAACACATTTAAACAGTTTTTACATTAAGTTTAAGTAAAATGAGATTTGATTGGTGTGATGTGTATTGATGATGGTATAAAAATGAGACAGTTTTTTAACACTTTGTTCTGATGAAGGCCTAATTCTTGGGCTGAAAGCGCTAAACCAGTGGATTAAAGTTCATTTTGTGTGATATAGTGCTCCATTATCACTTGTGGTTTTCTTTTTATTTTACATTATTAGCTTTGTTTATGCACATATTCTAAATGTTATACTTTTTTTGACTTCTTTAAAGAATACTCTGAAAATGCAACCATTATATATTCAAGCGGAAGGGTAGGTACATTTTTGATTCATTTATTTTGTAGTTTTAAGTAGCTGCTTAATTCTCTAGCCCAATTACCCTCTTCTTTTCCAACCACCTTTCCATTATTCCCACTGTCACAGTATCAGTGCCTCAGTGCTCTGTCTCACCTAGGGATATGGTAGTGTTTTGGTACAGTCATTGTCAGAGTTAAGAGAAGAGTATTTCTTCTACTTCCTGTGGAGAAGCAACAAAGCTGTAGCATGTGACCCACATCCATCTTACAGTTGTGTGCGCATTAAGGAAATGGAATGCCTCACTTCATCATAAGTTGTATATGTTTGTGCTTTGGTCTCTGGTAGGTGTTAGTGCTACTGTAAGAATGTTGGTAACCATTTGAAATGTTGGGACCCGCTAGAGCAAATCCCAAAATATGGAGATTGAGTGATCAAGTCTGAAGAATATTTCATTTAGTCCAAGGTAGGATGATTTCAGACTTGCTAGATATAAGTTTGGGGATCCCCCCACTCCACAAAAAGAAGTTTAAAGGAGAGGAGTGAATTTTGAAAGTCGCTCTTCTGTTTTTTTTTTGTTTGTTTGTTTTTTTGTTTTGTTTTTGTTTTGCCTTGTCAGCACGTAGCATTTTGATTGCTGACATTTCAGTAGGGAGCCAACAATGTTCCTTGCCACCACTCCCCTCCCTGAAACTTTACTTTCATTCAGAGATGTACACCCACTTAACCAAGACAAATGATTTGGTGGCTCACAAAACCCAACGTTAAGTGCGTTTGTAGCCTGAATAAGAGTGAACCATTTATTAAAATACTAAAAAAACAGTACAAGATTGTTAAGCACTTCCATCCACTAAAGCTATGGACTTCATCAGAACTCCACTTCTATGGCCACGTTGACCACATCTGCTGCTGAAAACGAGTCCCTGGCAGCATAGTTGGATGGCGGTTTTACTTTTTCTGTTGGATGTACTCCTTCTTGCGACCAGTTCTTGAGGGGTCCCTACAGTGTTTAGACCATTATTTGGATCTGTGTTTTTTTATGTCATTTTTGTCATGAAATTTCTTAAATTTTAAGCTTCGTGTTTTGCATATGTGTTCCCCCTTTGACGCATGCACGACTTTCATGTGTTAGGCTTAAGCATTTTGCTATACCCTGGAATCACCGGTTCATTTTGGTTGTTCCTGCACTTTGGCTTTTGCCTTGACATGCATCATCGTAAAGTCCCACGTTTAATACCTCAATGGCACAAATCGATCAAATGTATACATGGTCATCAGAGGTGGAATTATCTCAAGGACAGTGGCTTTTCGTTGGGAGCAGAACACAAATCTGATAGTTGCAAGTTCCACCACTATAATACCATGACACATAGGTGTCTAAAAAAAGTTTAAGGTCTCCATTAGCAAATTGCCCATAGCAGTGCTGTAGTGTGGTCAGTGAAATTGTAAACATGCGGGTCTGTCTTGTATTTCCAAGCAGGAGTATGAAAGGCAGAAATTAAGACACCTAGAGCTCAGCACTGCCTCTTTATAGGTCTTTCACATTTACAGTGCTTTATCCAGGAATGCTTTATGTCTGACTTCAGGCTCTATACACTTCGCTAGCACATTTTTCTTACTTGGCCAACACAGTTATGTAAAGTACCTCTTAGAGTCAGTCTTTTCTAGAACTGCATTAAATTGATCATTTTGCAAGCCATTGAAAGGAATGTAATGTCTGCATTAATTTGCCACTAACATCATGCTTCCAAAATGTAAGCAGTTATTGTAAACTCATTGACTGGTATAGTGTAGAGCAAAGGATGGCTGCAGACTTTCTTTCTGCAGCTTCCTAAGTATCAGTATTAGAGTACTGTTTTTCTTTCCAATCATTGATGGGGTACGTTTATGGTGATGCCAAGACCTGCACTGTCATTTGTATCTCACAGCTTCTGTAAAGTATCTTTTCATGTTATTTGGCCTTGTAAAGCAAAGTTAATTGCTCGTCGATGACTTCAAAGTTGTCATTCATTCCTCTGACAAAAAATTACTATTTGAGTATTCTGTGTTCTCACTGTTCCCAGCAAGTATTATAGCACTGCCATGGATGTCTGTGTTTGATATGTCACAGCAATGTCAGTGATGTCTCCGCTGTCATGTGCACTCATGTCACAGCATTATGATTTCAGTATTTGCATCGTATTTCACAGCACTGTCAGTGATGTCTCTGCTCTCATCATGTGTCACAGAATTGTCAGCCATGTCAGTGTTCTCATGTCACAGTGTTATGTCAGTATTCACATCATATTTCACAGCAATGTCCATGATGTCTCTGCTTTCATGTGCCACAGCAGTATCAGTGATGTCAGTGTCTCATGTCACAGCATCATGTCAGTGATGTCAGTGTCTCATGTTACACCATCATGATGTCACTATTCGCATCATATTTCGCAGCCCTGTCGGTGATGTCTATTCTCTCATCATGTCACAGCATTGTCAATGATGTTGGTGCTCTCATGTCACAACACTACCATTGACATAGGTGCTGTCCTGTCACAGCATTGTCAGTAATGTTGATGTCACTGTGTCTTAGCACTCTCAATGTTCTCTTGTTTCAGCATTGTCATGTGTCATAATTGTCAGTGATGTCCATGCTGTTATCACATGTCACAGCACTGTCAGTGATGTCAGTACTATCACGTCATAATACTGTCAGTGATGTCCGTGCTGTCGTCACATGTTACAGAACTGTCGGTGATGTTAGTACTGTCATTGTGTCATGATACTGTCAGTGATGTCCATGCTGTCATCACATCACAGCACTGTTGGTGATGTCAGTATTGTCATTGTGTTATAACACTGTCAATGATGCCCATGCTGTCATCACGTGTCACAGCACTGTCAGTACTGTCATTGTGTCACAGCACTGTCGGCAGTGTTTGTCTTTTCATCATGTGTCATAGAGTAAAACCTGAAAGCTTTAGGTTTTTTACTCATAAATGCCAGCTGATAATCCAGTTTGCAGACTAGCTGTCACTGACAAACGGGTCTTTTCTTCTCTGAGCAAATCATCTCTAACTTGCCTGCGTTATTGCACCATGTACCATTAGATTTCTAAAACAAGCTTTGCTGTTCAGAAAGGCTGGTCTTTATTTGTGCAGGCCTTTTTCAGTCTCTTTTTAACCATGATATTTTGCATACAAATCAGCAAGATAGGTTGTGTAATGGCTTTTTTGAGGTTGTATTCCTTCATAATGGCAGCTGTTTTCATACATATCAAGTAGGTTGCCTTTCTAGTTCACTTGACAAAACAATAATCCCTGGTCCACTTGTGTTTAAACTGTTGGTGCTCCAGATCAACTTTTCTTTTTAACACTGATATTGAGGAAGCCATGATTTAATGCAGGGGGAAAATGCTAAGATTCGCACTGCAGCCTATGAACAGTTTTTAGTTCTGATGGCAGAACAGTAACCATGGGATACAAACAGATTTGGGGGGAAAAGAATTCTTGTCTTTATATTGAAAAAAATGTGTATGACTTCTTAGTAGTGTAAAAGCTATGCAGTGCATCCCCTTTTATTCTGTTTACTGAAACAACAAAACAGAAACAGAGTAAGCAAAAATGAGAAATGAAGATGCATTAAGTGGTGTCTTTCCACAGTTTAGCTTCATCCCAACACATTGTAAAGATACTCAGTGTTTTTCACAAAGTCCAATGTCTAAAATATGGTGACGCATCTCATGATTATGTACAGCACCAAAATGTACCATCTCCCTGAATGTACTCACCCCAAACCAAGAGGCAGAAAATTCTGCATTTGGTAGACACAAGTAAAACAAAATTGCATTTCATTCTACCAGTTCACCAACTGAGTCTTCCATCCCTTAGTACTACATTATTTTTGTTTGAAGCCAGCACAACAATACTGCTCCAGGGCAGTTATCCTGTGTTTGTCCTATGAAACAGAAGCTTCTGTTCTACTTTACCATACAATGGCTCAGCTGCTAAGAATCCTGTAACAGTACATCTGGCAGGACAGCAAGACTGAACTCAGCAGTTTCATCTGATATATTCCCTCTTGCATTTCAGTATCAAGTTTTAGTTGCATATTGATTGTAAGACAAAAATCATTTTTAAGAGATGTTACTGGCTACCTTGTCGTGGTCACGACAATATCCTGATATAGTAGAGACAAATGTGCAAACCTTCCAAAAAGCAACAACTAAGTTAGAAAAGAGATGCTAAACCTTCTTAGTATGAAAGATGCGCAAGTGACATAACTGTTTGTGTGGCAGAAAAACCACACTGTGAGGTGACCTGTTGTACTTCATGCAAAATACATTTCCTCCTGGCTGTCAGTACAATAACCCAAGAGGCAAATATGCATAAATAACAAAAAGCGGTACTTCTGTGTTATCGCAACCAGTCTTGTAAAGAACTCACTTGGCTCAATTTTTACACTGTAAACAAATCCCACATGGGTGAAGAACTCCAGGCACCCATCAACTAAACCATCCTTCTATAAGAGTAAAAATTTGACAGAAAAAAAATGAAACTCAATGGAGTCACAGAATCTGTTACATTGAGCTATTTGTGCATGTATTTCCCATGGGTCTTTGACGAGAAAGGATTACTGCCTACTTGCGCATTCATGGTAAACAAATGTTAAATAAAACAAAGTTGTAGATTTTTTTCCTTGCTCAGTGTAATGTTGTTGTTCTTCTAATGCCAAAGCTGCCATGAAAATATGTGAACAGTACAGTTGTGTATCTGTCAAGGTAGCTGCCACGAACGAAGATGAGTGTTGGGACACTGTTACTTCCTACTCCCCCAGTCATAGAGACAAAGCAGCAGTGACGTAACCGAAAAAAAGACGAAAGCATGATGCTGTTGGGGGAATGAGTGTAACTTGTTTGACAAACTAATCCAAACCTGTATGTCACCTTCTCCTGATTAAGTTCAGCTCGGAATGCCGCTTGCATGTTCCAGAGAAACACTACAGAGACGAGCCAGCAGGGAATGTCATCTGACTCTGTTTCCCAGTTGTGTCATTTTCTAATCGCAAATTAAATCCCGGTTCTGTAACCAACTCCAGGCAAGCTTCACATGCAACCATGTTGGATGACACTTATAGTTTGGCAGGACACCAAAAAAGAAAACAGAATCTTTGACCGGTTCACTCTTTTTACATTTTGCAAGTCCAAGTCTGCATTAGCTGGGGCTTGCAAAAAGCAACATGACATACTGACGGGAAAGTGCATATCTAAACAGCAACATTGACTTTCATTTTTTATTGATAACCCTGCCTAACACTACCTTCAGTGGGAAAGAAAACACATTGTTTGACATTTTCACAACATTAACGGTCAGATTTAAACATTGGGAACCAACCGGTATTACTGTGAAAAACTGGTTGCGATAATACGTTAGTACCCACAAACCTTCCAAGAAACAATCGCAGGCATTATAAACCTGTCAGACAGCCCCACTACCAGCACAATACCTTCAACAGAGTATACCACACTATAGGCAGTTGACTGTTCTTTCTGTTCATTTTACTATTTTAATGCCTCCCCACTCCCAAAAATTCATTTGCTATAAAGTCAGCAGTGCCAAGTCTAGTAATAACCGGGTTGTAATAAGGTAATAATAATTGTTAGAGAAAATATGTACTCCAAAATCCCACCAGACTATCCATTTGTAACTTGCAGTCCAACTTCTTTACTTGTCTGCAGCAGGTGGCCATGAAAAAAAAATAGAAATTGTTTTGTTTTATTGTTTTTTTTTTTAATCCATAGCCAAAGCAAAAAAGATGCTGTATGTATTTTCAATCTGTGGCAACTCCCCTGTGTAAATAAATAAATAAAAAGGCCAGAACAGCTCCCCAAATACACTATGAGCATATCTCTCAAAGTCTTAGAGCAAGAAATCTGGACAAAGCAATACATAAAAGTGGGATAGGGATGAATAGGGACAATTTTTAAATATTGCTCTTACAAATTTAAAAAGTTGATAGAATAACAGGTTTTGCATTACCATGAATTTTCTGGAGGGTATCAAATCTGAAACTCAAATGTCTGTCATTATTTTCTAACTTTAGTCTTTAATGATTTGCCACTAATTTCCCCAAAAAACAGACCCAAAATGTGAGGCAAAAATCTGGACATTCTGTGAAAATCTGTACAGTTGAGAGGTACAAGACTAATATAGTAATATCTGGAGCTGGAAAACTCCAAGAGTGTCTGTTGTGAGGACACCTTGCAGAAGTGCAAAACCTTTAATGAAACTGGCAGAAATACTCCTGCAGAAAATGTAGTAGTGGACCAATCTCCACGCAAGCTGCAGGCTGTGATCTGAACTAGAAAGTCAAGCATATATTAACACATTTTAGTTTAAAAAGCTTTACAATTTGGATTTATGTTTTATGAGAAGAGCTTCGCAGGCTGGATTAAAAACATTCACCCCTCCCCCCATAGTGTTGTTTTGGGCAACAGTATGTAGTAGATCTGGCTGTTGCACAGAGGGTTACGGCTGTGAGTAAGTGTGAGTTAATGTGGTACAAGGTTTGATTCCCTCAGCCTTCATTTGTCTGCTGTTTGACCTTGAGCAGGTAATTTAAGCAGACAGTGCTTGGGGACAACTGGGAATGTTGGCTAGGGTCCTCAGTTGTTTCCTGGACTGCAAGCCTAGTAACAAACCTGTTAATTTGATACCCCCTTTACATAATGTCATTACTTAAAAAATCAAGGATTCTAATGAAGCAGTGGATCTTGAAGCATGCTATTATCAGCCACCTCAAGGCTTCTTCTTGCTGTAGGAATTGTTAGGACTCTGCCTCATAGACGTTAACATAATTCAGTAACTTCTTCTCATAAGTGAAGATTTAGCATCATTTATAGACCAGACTGCACCATCCTTGGCCCCTGTGTAGACAGTTCCGTGTAACTGTCCTCTGTTCTGCCGTAGGAGAATGAGCATGAACAGCTTAGATCCCACCAGGTGGTTATATATTCTAAACGTAATTAATACTTATGGAAAAGTGTGAAGCAGATAGACACCACCGTCTGCTGATTTGTGGGAGTTTTGTGATGCCATCATAAGTAACAAAACAAAGAGTGAATCAACATTACTGTTTCAAGAAAAGTATGCCATCTCCTGCTTCACAATCAGATGCTTTCTCGCAAGCCTTCAGGCTTTCTAAACCCTTTGCTTTCCTGCATTAAATGTTTTGGTTAATGAATGCTGCCAAGGATGTTTCCATTGAGTCTGAGGTCTCTGCTAGTTTAAACAAGAGCTCAAGGCCTGTTTTTGCAAGTTCTACCTCACCCTATTTGCCATGTTTGCTAGGGCATTAAAGCAGTGAGCAGCTCTTATGTTGGGGATGTGCATTCCTATTCTTTCCACAGTACTACCTTTATTCAACCCTATTAGTAATCCAGTCTTCCAACAGTTTAGTCATGACCAGACAGTTGTGTCCAACCTGTTATCTGCCTTGTTAGTGCAGGTTTCAGGTGATTTCTTATTAGGTGACTGCCACTCTAGTATATGTGTATATGCCATTCAGTCCTCATGCATTAGGTATTGTATTCTTTTTTCTTCTTTCTAGATTTGTAGTAGATTTGCTTGTTCAGTAGTTGTGAGCACAATAATGCTTACGGGGGCGAGGGGGGTTAGGCACCATCTGCTAATGCACAACAAGTCATTACAACATGTAAGGGGTTAAGGTGTGAGCATACAAGAACTTCGAGGAAAAAAAGTTCCATTGGTAAGAAAGATATAGTTTCCTCAGAGCAATGTCTGCTTAAGTAATATGCTTAAAGTCACATGATATGCAAATGAAGGCTGAGGAAGTAAATTTATGGACTATGGGAAGCAGCTCTTAATTAGGTCTTAGCCACAGTCCTCTGTACTGCTACTATACAAAGTGTTCCTACACAAGCAAAACGTCTTTCCTCAATAAAGATCTGTTTTTCTTTTTATTTGCTATAGTCAGGTAAAGAATGAAGGTGCCCAATCAGTGGTTGCACAGCTGGGCCGCCATTATTCTGTGTGATCCTCACAACAGAGAAAATGTAAGTGCAGTTAGAGCAAAGATATATAACTAACTCTGAAGCTGCAGTATGGTTTATTCTTTGTTATCACAGTTGCATCAGTCTCTGAGTGTGTGTGTGTATGTATGTATGTATAGTGGAAAGGCAGAGCCTTCTAGCAAAAAAGTTTAAATTATGTAAAAGCAAGTCTCACAAATTGCCATTTTTTTATAGGAATCACAATTTAATTTTCAGAGTGTTGGCACTTGCACTACTAGGTCTTACACTTCTGGGGAGTTGTGATGGCAACTATCCTTGACTTCTTCCATCAGGCTGTGGTCAGTTGTTAAACTGTATCATGGTCTTTGGTGCTCACGTTCGCTTTGCATGACCTGATCTTGTGGTTTGTATTCATCCATCCTGAAAGGAATCATGTCGTTGAGGTCTCTCCAGCCTACAAAGTTAGCTGTGCTGGTTGCAGCTTTATCCTTGTAGTCCTGCACCCTCTATGTCTTGAGAAAGATACAATAGTTAAGCAAAGTTCTTGCAGTAATGTTGTCTGTACTTCCCCCAAGTCCTCCTGTCTTATTTGATGCCTTCTCTATATGAACTGGAAGCTTGTCTAGTTTGGAAGAGCAAAAAGACCCAATTCTTGTAACAGCTGCATTATTAACCTTCTTCAGAGCTCACTAATTTAGGTTGAACAGTAAGTTGCCCATAAGTATATCTACAGAATAATCATTTTAGTCACATGATTTTTATATTTGTAAATTGCCAAAGTTGTAAAAATAGTTTTCTCATTTTTTTTCGCATAAACAAATTAAATGTGAATAGTGAAAGAATAAAAAAAATCTAATTTTTAATAAACAAACGTGAATGGCAAAAAGAGTAATAAGACAATTTGAAAATTAAAGTTATTCAAAGTTCAAATGTCTGTAGTATCAGTGCCATTTGTGTACAGGTCATCTTTTTTATTAATTCATTCATATCTAGCAGCTATGGAATGTAGCAGCAGTGTCCCTGATTTTTCCTAATATTTCTGCCTAATCTCTCAAAAAATTGTGTTTTCTGGTTAGTTATCGATTGACATGAACCCTAAAAAAGAGCTCCAAGAGCAATGCTTTCAGCAAGAAGTTTACAGTGATAAAAGCCAGTGCATTTACACCATTTATTATATTTTTGTAAATGTTCACAAACAGCATTTTATATTTTGGGAACTGTACAAATTAGGTATATAGAGTCAGCAGCATTTTTGCTTAGCCAGTCCCATCCTTCCAGTTAGTAAGAAGTTCCTTTCTCTCTGCTTCTCATTTAATATAACATCATATAAGGATTCATCTAGTGTCATACAGTAGCTTGTAAGCCACTTAGTTTTGGTAATATTAATGTGCATATGGAAGTATTGCATAATGTTATAATTACTAGTAAACACCAGACAATATCTCCCCAAAATTGCATTATACATGGAATTTGAGTGTGTCTTGTCATCACCTACCATGGTGTTAAACTCTGTCTGTCTATAAATGAATGTTCCTTTTTAAATTCAGTAAAGACGTAATTTACATAACTATGAAAATATGAATAACAAGGGACAAACAGTGGTTACTATCTCTACGGCAGTGCATCCTAGATTAATAATTGCAGTCATTTTTTTTCTGACACGTTGCCCTTTTAGATACTGTCTTTTATTAACAGATATGTTACTTAAGTTTGTTAGCCCCAAAATACGTCTCATCATCATAAGGACCTATAGGCATTAAAAGGATTGATATAAAAATGCATTTTTGTTATGAATGAATTCATGGGGGGGGGATTCTTTTTCTAAACTTCTTTTAACAAACATTAAAATTTTAAATAAAAGATAATAGCAGAACATTTTGAAAATAGAAGTTATTCAGCATGTGTCTCTCCATTCTGCCCATATGTATATGGGTCTACCTGATAACACCGTCATGCCAAAACACTGACAACAAAATAACCGACACAACAAAACCGAAAGTTCAAAAACACGAAACTTCACATGCCAGACAAACCACAATCCCGACAATCAACAAAACAAATACCTTTCCCGAAAAACACACACACAACACAAGCACACCAAAAACCTTACAAACCTACACTAAACCTTACATACACAATTATCTATGCACTAACCTTAACCCAAACCCTAACCCTAAGGTCCGTCACTATCGCACACTTACCTTACCCGCACCCTAACCCTAACTCACTTAACCCATCCCTAAACCTAAAGTCCGTCAATATCGCACACTTACCTGACCCGCACCCTAGCCTAACGTCCGTCACTCACACACACTTACCTTACCCACACCCTGACCCTAACGTTCGTCCCTATCGCACACTTACATTAACATGTCGGTGTTCTCAGCATCAGGATTCTCAACTTTCCGTCTTCTCCGTTGTCGATCTTCCAGTGTCTGTGTTCTTTTTGTCGACGTTGTGGACTTTCGGCGTTTTCAGGTAGACGCATGTATGTATATATATATATATATATGTTCTACTTCACAAGACTGACAAACCAAAAGACTGAAAATTCAAAATATTAAGGCACCCCTTGTGGGGGGCTGTACCTCCACACCCCTTGCTAACTATATGTTCCAACCCCAAGATCGCACAGCAGTGGAGAAAAAGCATCTTCCATCATTCAGTATTCTGAATCTTTTGGGATTCAGTCTTTTGGTTTTTCAGTCTTCTGACGTAGACCCATATATACAAGTGTTTTATTTTTTCATAAACACACAACTCCTGTCATTTTCTTCCAAATTGTCTTCACACATTATAAAGAAAAGTGAGTAACATTAAGCAAATAACTGCACAGTGTAATGCCAAAGCTGTTCAGTTCCAGTCTAGATACAAAGAGAGTGGTGTTCTATTCACTTTCACATTTTTTTCATCATTTCATAAAAAAGAAAAAAGTCACATTTTGAACTAGCTATTTATGCACAAGTACTCTTTGGGTCAGATTCTAAACAGTTTATGAAATCATATACAGCTGCACAATGCCAAATTCTGTAACAAGATTCTAGGATTCCTCACTTAGCATTTGCTAATGAGAAGTTTTAGAGCCTTATCTGTAATTTCAAAACCACGGTGAGGCATGCCACACCAAAATACTATTACATTTTACATTGGTGTTCAATGCTGATATACATTTTCAAAGCAACAGTGTTGCCCTTTAAGTGAATGGGCCTTTATGATATCAGTAGAGGCCCAGTTCTGTATCCAGCATATAGTAGAATACACACAGACACACACACACACACACACACACACACACACACACACACACACACACACACACACCTCTAAATTTTGGAAAGTTTGGAGGATTGCTAATTCATATCACAAAATTTAAATGCCAATAGGCACTATTTGTGTGTGTGTGTGTGTGTGCGTGTCTGTGTGTGTGTGTGTGTCTGTGTCTGTATGCCTGTCTGTGTGTCTATCCAGCCATCCAGTCTGCCTATTTGTATTGTCAGATTTCTTTTTACTACTTTTTAGCATCTAACAAAAAGGAAAAAAAATCAACTTGTGCAACAGCTAGCCAAAGTATTCAACAAAGACTTACAATAGACAACCAAACTAAACACTTTGCAGAGTGTATAAACAAAATTCAGTATATGTAATAGTTGTATATAAACAGAAAATACAGGTAAAACGTAAGGTAGGGCAAGTAAATTAATATTGCAATTCATTGGGCCATAGAGCGAAATAAAGTGAATATATTTTCACTGTAATTTGGATAATAGGCATTTGTTTAAACTCCTTGTAAGGGAAGTACCCAGCATGTCCTAGTCTTTATACATGGTAGTGTTTAAGTATTCAAAACAATCTTAGATTTTTGTAGAAATCTAAACCGTTAAGATGACAGTCTGTGTGACAAATTAAACTGTGTGTGTGCTATCTTTAACTTTAAATAGCTAACATTAACTCAATCATTATTATCAAAATTCACATCATTCAGCACAGCTTGAAGTTAACTGAGTGGTATTCATTGAGTTACATACATTTACATGATTATAAACAGGGAAAGGCATCTTTAAAAGAAAAAAATTGTAGACAAATGCGACTGTTTAAGTGAACAAGGTAACAGAAAACTTTGAACACTGGAGTTGTTGCATATAAAAATATGTATAAAATGTGTGGCGTTTGATTTCACTGTATGGAAGGTATTCATACAAATTGTCAGTGTAGTACACCTAGTTCTTCACTGTTATGCTGTACTAGTTTTGCGGAATTTAACAAGCAGTTGAGATGTACAAGGGTCACAAAACAGATGCCTGCTTGACAGTACTGCAGAAGGTACAAACCAGTTGAGGTGTTTTTTTTTTTCCCAGTGGTGGTGCAGCTGTCTCTCCTCGCTCTCTGTTGATGGTTTGTTGGATTTTGAAGTCTGAAAATTGGAGTGTAGATCAGTGAACAAATCTGAGTTTGGATGTGGCCTACACTGGCTTTGTGGTCCTAGTGAAGTGCACTTTACAGTTATAAAACCACTTAAAACTGAAATTTAAGTACATTATCTGATCAGGAACAGTATAAGATATTTAGAAAGTTAAAACAAAACTGAAGAAAGTGTAAGCATAATCTCCTCAAGCAGAAAATGAAGCAATGTAGAAGAAGCCAGGAAGTAAATAACATGAAGCAAAAACAGCCACCATAGTAACAGAAGGTAGTGATTTTAACTCGAGTCCAATTACATAGACACACTCTGCAGGAGAATCCTTAAATCCGGCAGGCATTGTTTGATGTAAGAGGTAATTGAGAAGATATAGTACACAAAAATAAAATACTGCATGACTACAGATACATATTAAACAGAAATAAAACACATGCAAAAGTTAACATACCCCAATTAAAGGTAGCAAGTATATTGTCAGTTCAACCAACTTAAGAAAAAATATGAGGGATGGGGGAGCATCACTGCTTACAAGTTTTTTCATTTCTTGAGAGATGCTACTAAAAGCATTACAGTTGTGAATATCTTTTTAGAGTACATCAAATATATCATCTACTAAAGCAATTTAAAAATGATGAGAGGAAGCATTGCTTACCTTTTTTTTTTTCAGTTAATGGGGATGCCGACAAAATGATTGCTTGGGGATATTTTTGAGTCAGTGTTACCTGGTTCAGCTGCCAGAACTTAGTCAAGGTAAAGCTTATTATTAGCAGCTGCTTATAAACCATACTGTGCAGTAACACACAATATTTGGACAGAGGAGTCTTTTAATGACTACCCCAAAAATGTAATTCCAGAATTCAGCACAGTTAAAACGTTATAATCATGCATGCCATGAGTTTGCTAAAAAAAAGGAGCATATGAACATGTGAAAAATTCTAAGCAAACAATCATGAGGACAGTAAAATGCCCAGCTATGTGCAACTTTAGACAGACATAAACATTCATGGCCAATTTAATTATTTTACTGTAAAATACTGTATAAAACATATAATTACCACATTCTGAGTATAAGATTCAGATTGCAAAAAATACAGATACCCATTTTATAAATGGAATAAGGCACTTCAGTGCCTAAATGGGCACTTTCCTCACAGTACCCCCAATGCCTGATGCAATGTCTGTATGTGATATGTGTGTGAATCTTCAAAATAATGACTATCTAATCAACTGCTGTTCTGTGTACTCACTATAACGAAAAACTAAAAAAGAGCATCAAAATACTGAAACTTCATAATACCGAAGTTTCAGTATGCAGCACTCTGTTTTTCAACACAAACTCCCCCACACAAACAAAAACAGACGCACTACAATCCACCCTACAGCAAAAACAGTCTATAGAATACACACACCACAAAACCCAACAAATCAACGTATAAGCAGGGGGCCAAGTCCCCTGCACACCCCACACCCCCACTACTTATATATACCAACTCCGAGGTCTCACTGACATAAACAACATAGCAAGACCACCGCTATGCACCTTACAGTCCACTGCACACTTTCACACATAACACCCGGGAAAAACACACACACTACTCATGTACAAACATCTACATTTACACACACTCTCTCACCTACCTAACCCAATCGAGCGCTAACACTTCCATAAAGATTCAAAAACGAAACACTAAAACCCATAAAAAAACACATACTATTTCCAAACATAAGCACACGTTGACCACCATGTCTAAATCCCAGAATACACTATCCCTTAAAGAGACAGCACACTATCGGCTACACACCACACCACTGCTACCACAAATTAGAAAATCGAACTTTCGGGAATATGCAGTTTCAAATAACTGCACTTTCGTTATTTTCATCTCGAAATACTGGTTTGATATTTTAGTATTTTGAGATTGTAAAGTGGACCCATATATATAAATATAGATAGATAGATAGAGAAAACACACGTGAACAGAGGTTATGCGTAGTGAGGAGGCTTGCTATTTCTTCCGTCTCAGTTTCATTTGAAGTCACTATTGCTTCAATGAAGTTCACTTTTTTATCTGACTGAGTTCCAGATCTTCCTGTCCTGTTTAGTACTGTCCTTGCAATGTCTGGATATTTCATGTCTGCGTGAGTTGGTGCTTTATGTAAAAAGTATGGCTTCCAACAGTATCAGCATCTGTCACAGTTGTCATTTTCAGTTTTGTCAAACAGTACTGTTTGACTTCCAGTTTCATTGCAACATAAAAAAGGCAGAGTTGCACAAAACCTCCACCCCCACCCTCAGGACTCATGTTAAAACCAATTTTCTGATTGTGACAAGACAAGTGTCTGCTTCTACAAATATGTTGTGCATGTCATTGAAAGTGCCTGTGTAATGTAGAAAGAAAACATCATGTGCAGGTTATTCAGTAGGAATTATATTGTGAGTTTAGTGTGCTGTTATGTGTGATCATAGTCTTTTCTGGGTTTTCCAAACTAAGAAGTTACTGAGGGCAAATTTGCATAACTTCTGTGGAATAATTTCTAATTCTCAGTGCAGGAGAATCAATATGTAGTTAGCAGCTAATAGTTTTCCATTTTGAAAGTTTCATGCTTATCTGCAAGTGCACTCTACGATCAGTGTGCTTACACCCTTGGATGATGGAGAGACTGTTTAATTAATTATGAAGTTAAATGTCCGAATGCACTTTGCACCTGTCCCTAGACTATCATCTTGTAGCAGGCTTTTGCACCTATCCCTGGACTCATTTTAGTGAAGCATTTCAGGCAACCTTTGCTTGGTGTACTTGACCTCTCTCCAAATACTGCCTGCTCGATTTAGCTGGCAACAGAAACCCAGTGCAGTTCAGAAGCACTTTCATAGTTTGTTTTTTTATTTTTTATTTATTTATTTTTTTTTCAAACGTTTTGTATGGTGTTGCTCAAAACAATCCTGTTATACTTGTCCACAAGTGTTGATTACAAATTTCTGTTGCAAACGTTTGGTCTGTAGGATAAATATATGCTAAAATGTGTGTGAAAGTAGCATGTAGTTTTGTAGTGTTGTAAAAACATTTTCACGTTAAAGCTCCTAGTTTATAGATGTGTTGAAGCTCGTATCTTCAGTCTGCCTTAATGTGCAAGGCTGTGTTTCGTGGCACAGTCAGCCTAATTCAGAATTTACTGTGACACTATCTTGTCCACTCTTGAAGTTCTTCTAAGCTAGAGCTAATACCTCTTGATATGATTATATTATTTATATTATTTAGTAGTTTTCTTGTCATAAGCAGATAAAAAGGGATGCATTACTGTTTGCAGATTGATTTGGTTCTATATTGTAATTTTGCAAATTTGTGACTCATAGAGATGTACAGAAGTATACGTGGTCAAGACAGATCTTGCCCTGAATAAGAAAGAAATGTGAATTATTAACTTTTGCACTGAATGAAACCTATATGTTGCAACTGGAGGTTCAGCTTAAGTACATGTACCAGAGTAGGGTTTACAGAGCTTCATAATTATGTTTCCCCATTCCACACAAGATTATACTTCTCAGCTGCCCAGATTTGCACAGAATGATCAGATTTCTGCCTCATATTTTCAGTCTGGTCCTCATAAAATTTGTTTTTTTTTTCTGGCCAATCTTTGAGGATTGAAGTCAGAAAAAATTGACAGATATTTGAGTTCATACCGTTCAGAAAATTCATGTGTATGCAGAGCATGTTATTCTATCAACTTTCCATGTTTTTAAAAGAAATATTTTAAAAATGGGACTATTTATGACTTTGTCCAGATTTCTGGCTCCAAGAGGTTGAAAGGTATGCCTGAGGTCTTGCAGTTTTTAAGCATTTCCTGAAAGCAAACTAGTCTGATTGTTAGTTGCAATATGAAAGCTTAGAAACTAGCTTGCTGAGTAGAAAATAGCATTCCTTGTATGTTTTTCATGTAAATGCCAGCTAGCTGTGTCCCACAGTGTACTTGGATGGTTATTGAAATGAAGCTAAATTAAGCTATTGTAGAGTAAAAATGAGGTCACCCCTTTGAATCTTGTGCAGGTAAAAAACTTGTTATTTTGCAGTGCTTATTCTGAGAGTATTGAGTGTAAGCAACCTAATCACGTCCAAGACATTTTTCTCATGAAGCTTCTTATGATGTATGTTTAAGGAGAACTGGGCCTTTTTTTTTCAATTGTTTCATGCTGGATTTCCCTGACTGTAACGTAATTTTACTTTGTTATTCATTCTGGGGGCACTTTGCCTTTCAAAATCGGACTATCTCATCAAAAGTGAAAAACACTCTCTGGAAAGAAAAAACATCATTTGGACAGAATGTTTCCTCTTCACAAGAACCTACTGGTGAAACTGCACTTGTGCTGAACTGGTGAACTGTGCTTCATGGTTCTTCCCACTCCCGTATTTGGTGCTATTATAAACAGTCGCTGCTCATTATATTATTATTTTTGCTGTAATTTGCAGATTTAATTGTAACTTTGTTGTGGTATGACACTTGTGAATGTTCACGTTAGCCAATTGTGAAGATAGATTTCCATCTTTAGAACCAACTTTACTGTTTCTCTCAACAGTGAAAACTGTACACACTCAGGATTCAGTTTGTCTGTGTCCTCCTTTCTGCCTCAGAGTTTGTGAAGTGATATGGCTTTTTAATTTCTTGTCACTATCACCTCTTGGTCAATATTAGAAGCTGTATGCCTCTTTACATATTATACCAGGTGCATTTCTGGTGATTTTATTCATAGTCATTAATGATAAAAGATTAGATTATATAAACCCCACTTCTTAATTCTTCTGACAACAGTTATTTGATGTTAGCTGTGTTTGCTTTTTTTTTTGGCAAAAAAAAAAAAAATCTATGCATGTTGTGTTACATCACTTTTGCTTCCAACCTTTTCCCATAAACAGAATTTTCACACCAACTTTCTGTTGATCTTCCTGTATTTTGTCTCAGTACTGTCCTGAATCATCTTTTTCAGTCTACCTCTCTCAAGCTATACCTCAGTAATTATATTAAAATGTGGACATTCTGCACATTTGTGCTTTTTATTCTGTGCATACCACCCAGCCCTGTCAAAGGATATGTGCAGGATATTGGCAAATAATGGTCCTTAATTTAAAATCCCATTTAGCAAACATTTGAGACAGGCTTTGTGAAGTTTGATAGCACCTCTGCTCTTTGATTTCTAGAGTAGACAGTGGTGCAGCTAAACACATGTACATCTGACATATGGAGACAGGGAACGGTAATAAAATCCGTTAGTGCTGGGAGTGAAGATAAATCTTGTTTCCTCGTAAATTAAGTTGTCTTTTCATGACATAAAATACATTCTTTCAACAGGACTGGTGCCTTGAGGGCAGTCTTTCTGTGCCAGGCATCTAGCAGCAACACGATTTAAAAGAACATTGCAGTTAAGATTTTTATCTACCCTTATTCTCTATGATATTGCCCTTGGTTAGTGTAGGAGTTGCAGATCCTTTTTGTTAGCAGTTTATTGCTCTGTGTTGAAGCAAAGGTACCAACTTTCTTTGAGCCAACTATATACTAACCTGGTAGCAATTCTTCCTTCATGTTCGATACAAATGGCAAGCTGGAAAAGATGGAACCTAATACCTTGCACAAAGTTTATCTGTCAGTAGCAGACATTTGTGGAATTCCTGTCACTGTACCCTGCAGTGTTATTTTCTTCATCAGTCATAATGTGCAGTTAAACTGCAAATTATTGCAATAGAGCTGCTCAGGATAAACCGTTTGCCTTACCAAGTTGGCCGCTGTACAGATAAGACTGCTAATGTGGTGTAACAGAAGTGAGTTACATATGGCAGGCTGTATAATTTGCTCTAATGTTATATTGGCCAGTGTAATCCAGTTATAAGGTAATGTACTTAATGGACTAAATTAGATCATTCATTTGTGTTAAAAGGGCCATGCATGCATAGTATGCACATGGACATGCTGTTAGCACTGCATCCAAAGTGTTTTTATCATGAACAGACTAAGGAGTTTCTTTGAAAGTTATTCTTTAAAGCACTCTACCTTCCCTAGCTTCTTCAACTAGCACATTGATTCATCATTTCTGGAGTTGTACGTAATATCAAACACAGAAGCACCAGACAGTTCTAATTCATAGCTGCCTTTACTTTAGTTGCTGTGTCTTTCGGCTTTTCCTGGTTAGGGGTCGCCACAGCGGAACTCCGGTCCGCTAATGATTGGCAGTAGATTTTTATGTGCCGAGTTGCGAGCTCTGGCGCACAACCTTCAACGAAGGTACGCCCATTCACGCATGTTTCCACACAGAAGACGCTTTAGCTGAGAATCGAACAGGACGTCTTACTGTGAGGCGACAACGCTACCCCAGCACCACCACCGCAGTAGCTAAAAGTGGAAAGTAGGCAATTGAAAAATCCAGATGCCAGAATATTCTCTTAGGACTTTCTGGAATCTGAAGTACACATTATTTTGTGAACTTGTAATAAGAGCTATAAGTGATTGTATGATGCAATGCGTGTTGGTTATTCTGTAAGAAAAACAGCTTAATATCCCCTTTCAGTAAAAAGTCAATATTAGGGTAGTAGGAGGCCAATACTGTAAGCTTGCTTCATATTTCCTTAAGTTTTCAGTGTTTGTCTGTTATGTAGTATATTTGATTAGAAATGTTTTTCTACTGCTTTCTAGTAGTCAGATTTGAACCCGAGCATTGCCAAACTGTTAATTTACCCCTTCCATTATTTCAAGTAGACCTGCCCTCAAAACATCTTTCCATGGGTCTGAAGTGAAGCGCTGTTATCTGGGTGTTCATTTAAACCTGTTGAACTCAAGTCTTATTGTTGTTACTGTACAAGTGCATGGATGTTTTAATTTGTTGCATATGTATTAACCAGACAGTAACTGTTTGGAAAAAAAAAATCTGTGTTGCATTTCCCAGTGGATGATCCCCTATCTCCTGCAGTTTAATGGAAAACCTGAAGCTCCATGTATGGAAATGCATAAGCTTTTTACAGCGTGTGAAGCTAAAAAGCCAGTGGTATCCCTGACAATTGCTATTTTTTATGCAATTAAACAGTTTATCGGTGGTTTGTGAGCAGACATTACAAACAATGTTTTTTAAAAATTCCGCAACTAAATGTAATAAGACAAGTGGGAGTTACTGGTCCCTTTTATAGTACAATTCTGAAAATGCTTAAGTAATGAATGTTATTTTGCTTGTTATAACACAGTTTGGCAAAATGCTGATCAAGGGAAACAATTTACTATATGAAGGGGAAGCTGAACATGGCTAAAATTTAACAATTCTTTTTTTTTTTTTTTTTTTTTTTTTTTAAGAAATTTTTTATTGATTTAACATAGTTTTCCTTTCTATGTATATATTTTAAATATCACCATCACATACTGTTATACAGTGTTAGGAATACATTGAATCATCAAGGTAATCCTATACAGTTAACACATTGAGTCTTGGTATTTCAATAGCAACATTTCAAGGCTGTCCCAGCCAATAAAAGTCTTAGTATGATTTGTAGATCTTACTCCAGTCACTTCTTTTCAGTTTTACATAGTATTTTTGTTAAATTAAAACATCTTTGAACATAGGAACTGAGTTTGATTTCCAGTTTTTTGTAATAACTTTTCTAGAAACTGCCAAAAGACTCAAAAATATTTTTCGTTTTTGGCTTTTACAGATTCAGGAAGTGGAACGTTCTTTAGTATTATTGATCTAGTTAAAGAAAAATGATCGACCGCACCCTAACATGTTGCAATTCTGAGAACATAATCTTCTGACCCTGGAGTATTTTTTTCCTTATTACAGTGTATGAATGCATTTTTAATCAGTTTCCGTTTCATTGCAGCATAATTATTCCTTATTGATGTGTCCATATCTCTTCCTTTATTCAGAAGACTAGTATGTATACAAACATTGTGCAACATGCATGACTTTTAAACCTTATAACTATATTGTAGTTGTATATTTTCTCTTTGCTTAAATATTTTTGTAGTTTTGTTTTTTTTTTGCCTCACAATCAATTTATTGTTTAATTTGAATTGTTTTACTTTATTTTAGAGCAACTATAAAATAACTAACATTCTTTGCTTTGTCTTTTTAATCCATCTTTTCTGTATCTTCTTAATAGTGTTTAATCTGAAAAAAGACACGATCGCTAAAGAATCCAGTTAGTTTTTCTCTTGTGCTTTCGTTTTTTTATCGGAGCTTCTTTTAGAGCCGTATATCTTCGTATCTGTTATGCTTCTTTCCCTTTAAAAATACAGAGCACGTTACAGTGGGAAACTGTAGATTAGATGCTTTCATGGAAGATGCCCTATGTTGAAACTGAATTCCAGGGTTGTTGCTCATCTTTGACAGCCTTTTAGAAAGTAACAGATCTCCCACTTTTTCACACCTTCATGGTTGAGTAAGACTGGGGGTGGGGGGGGATTATAATACCTTGATTGGCAAGTATGTCTTGTTACCAAGATACAGTGAAAGTGCAAGGAGAAGTATTTTGTTCTGTGGGTTTTCCACTGCTGAACTTGTGAAGTTTGCCATAGTCTCTCAGTTCCTAGAAGATATACTAGGAGCTCTCTTATCTGCAAGAAAAAATTAGCAGCCTTAGACATACAGTCTTGTGGCATCACTTGTGAAGTCCCGTTTTTTGACAAAATGTACACACGCACACACACCATTCATTCATTCATTCATTCTGTTTGTTCTGTTGTGCAAGTACTTTAGATTTCATTGTTTTTGTTTTTATTCTTATGAATAAGCTGCCTAGTATCCAAAAGAAATGCTGAGTCAGAATTGAATAAGGTCTATATTTAATAGATTTGTGCACCATTCTGCAGAAAGAAGCTGAAGTCCAGTGTCAGCTGCTCAGTTTGTTCTTTGTCCTCTGTGCTAATACTAAGAAATATTACAAAATGTGAAAAGCTACTGTTAAAAGGTCATTGCCTTCCGCTTCTGTTTGAGACACAGTAGTCGAGGCTTTACACTTTATATAAGCTATATATAAGTAATATATTTTTATATATGCATTTAGTAATCTAATGCCTAAAGTGTTATGGCTTGCATTTTGATATCTGATAGTTGGGTTCCTTTAATAGGATAAAGAGTCTAATAATTTAAAATGGTTAATTTACTCGGGACTATTTTTGTGGGATTCTTTGTTGATTGAAGTCAGATGGTAAAATCATCTGCTGAATTAAAATAAAAACATGCACCAAAGGTAACAGCATGTAATGTTTAGCAGAGGTTTGCTGTAATGTTCCTTAATTAGCTCCATCTTTAACCATACCATCATTGTTGCTTTTTAGTTGAGTAGTTTGTCTGCACCAGGCATGTTCGTCAACAAAGCAGTGGAGTGCTACCTCATAGTAATGGGAAACACTGACGTACACAGGATGGTGAATATTTTATGGAAAAGTACGAGAACGTCAGACCCTGAGGTGCATAGATTGATTTGCCGATAACTGTAATATTAATATTACTTTACCATAGTATATAAATGGTCTTCTCTTCTATGCTACTATTCAAGTCTAAGAAAAAAAAATACCTCTAACATAACAGCTTCTTGTCACCGTGTCTCATCTTTCCGATATTTTGCAATAGCCTTCCAAATATCATGTCTTATAAGTAGCCTGTTAAGGAAGGCTCATTAAGTATTTTGGTAGGAAGATTGCTGCTGCATTAAAAAAAAAAACAGTATATATCTTACACAGATGCCACTGAGTGTGAAAGATCACAGAAATGTTTAACGAACTATATGTTGATTTATAGACACGTTAACCATCTTTTTTTAGGTGGACTTGGAAGCTGTTAAACAATTTTCTCTCCAATGTTTGGAGTGTGATTCCTGGTATTTGTCATGTATGTCATACCTACATGCAGAGTACTGTCAGAGGGCTGCCATATCCTCTCCACATGCAAACAGAGTGCTGCCTTATCCCCATGTCAACAGACTTCTTTGACTAAGTCCTGGCCACAGCTATCCAGGGTAATATGTCTTGCAGTAGGTACAGCTTTTTGATGTAGAGAAGGTCATATTACATAAAGGGAATTTATTTATTTGTGGGATATTAAATGTGGAGAACTCTGTATCACTTTATTACCATGGAGGAGCAGTTCTTGTGAAAGTCTTCCATGAAGTTCTATTTGGAAAGATAGCCAAAGAAGTTTTGCAGAAGTAATCTCTTACCATTTCCATCCTGGAAGTCACACTAACTCCTGCAAACACAGTTTTTACTGCCCTTTTTATGATTACTATCATTTTTATTTCTTGCCTTTTTGCAGCTTCATGGTTAACTTAACTTCTCATTTTGTAGAATGTGTTTTGTCTACTGACGGTAGAAATGGTGTAGAATAATTTCAATGTGGTGATGAAAATTTTTGCAGTGTTAGTATACAAAAAGATGTTAAACATTGAGAAAGATTACTTATTCCACTTAGTCTGGCCACATCCTTCCCTGTTTTGGGATTTGCTGCACACTGTCTAGCTCTAATGTTTGAGGTCTAGAACACTCCTTGTTATGTCTGCATTTGGGTTTTACCCTCTCTTCTGCTCCATTTCAGAACTTTTTTTTATTAGAAGTTGCCATGATTCATGATACTTGTGCCATAAGTTGAGATGCAAACTATGATGTGACATGCCTTACTAAGGGATTGTACTTTGATTTTGAGCCTCCTAGTTCTTTCCAGCATGTTGTATAGTTAAAAATGTCCTGTATTCAATACCTAAAAGGATGAAGCTGTTTATGTGTTTGTGTGGCAGACAGCTAATGACCCATAACCTGCTCTGGCAGTTTTTTTTACTGTCTGGTTGAGGAGCACAACTTGAACTATCGCTGTAAGTACCAGAGATTAGCCAAGCCACTCAGAAAGGAAAAAGGTGAATGCTTTTGACCTATCTTGCAATTGCAGAGGGTGGAGCTAATGATAAATACCAAGAGCTAAAGTTAAAGGGAGGATGCCTCTTGCAGACCCAGACATTTGCAGTAGCAGTATAAAAGGGATAAAGAAATAGAGTGCAGAAACACATTATACCCAACAGACTCCACACATCCTGATTCCTCTTCCTTGGTTAGTGAGGCCCGGAGTTCATACCAGCCTTCTGGTTGATTATAGAGGCACTACGAGAGATGTTTCATTGGCAACTTCCTTGGGGGTGTGCATGACAAAAGAGTAGGTGATGGCATCTCTACTCTGGTCCCCTGGTCACTACTCTAGACCAAACAGTTTGAGTCATGGGCAGGCCGTAGCGCAGACTGTTTATGATCCACAGAGATCTGCTTCCTCTAATTCTGACTGTACTAATGCTGTGACTAAGCACCAGGTTCTACAAAGTGCCCACACAGAGTAGTCTGATTGAGGCTTTCCTCTATAAGTCCTTTCTAAATGCCCTTTAATGGATGAGTGTTTTTTTTTCAGCAAACAGTTTCAGGACCTATTGGAAGATCTTCTGAAAAGGAAAGTCTGCTGTCAGCCCATTCTGTTTTGTGTGTAGTCTTAGTCAACCTCCTCAAGAAGAAATCCTTTCATAGACTAAGTAGGCCTCTCCATAATGCAGACCAAGTCACCCAAGAGAGTGACTTCACATTTTCAGCAATATTTTTGACTGTCATCTGAAGTTGTCTTTGGGGAGGGTCTTCTCTCTAAGCTTACCCTGACATGGTTGGGTCATCACCAAGAACCAAGTGGTTGACTAGTGTTTAGTGGATGCATTTTTGCACAACTGTATATAAGCTGTGCACAGGAAGTACCTTAGATTCACTGACAACTACCATCTCTTTTTAAACAAAGTACTGTGTGGAGTCTGCATGTCCTCCCCGCGGTCGAGTGGGCGTTTGAAAGACATGCGTTAAATGGGCGTGCCTTCGTTGAAGGTTGGACGTCGGGCTGGCAACTCGACACCATAAAAACCAACTGCCAATCATTAGCGGACCGGAGTTCCGCTGTGGCAACCCCTAACCAGGAAAAGCCGAAAGACAAACAACAACAACTGTGATTTATTTTCCCTGCACCCATCGTGTTCATCAACGTGCTAATAGTTGGAGGCAAAGTCCTTGCAGGAGAGGAACCCATCTGTATTTTCTTTTTTTATTTCAACAGCTGACTTCTGATAGGACATCTCTGAACTGGGCAGTGTCTTGGCTGCAGTCACTGGTAGAGTCCATAAATTGGAAACAGTTTTTACCATTTCTTCCTGCTAATTGCCTCCGTTGACATGGAGTTTAATGTTTCACACTATAATTTGCTCCTGCCCAAGGAGAGAGAAGTAGAAATCATGAATTTGGAAGCCTGAGTGAGTGTGCAGAGATGTGTCCAGGCTGAGACTGCCCATCACCTTTTGGGCAAAACTGCTGCAGTGATCTTTCTGGTGGCCTTCCTGTGCCTGAGAATGCAGATGTTACAGTGAGTGCTGATGTTTCAGCAGCTTCTGAGTCATCAAACATCTAGCTTGCTAGTTTTAGAGCCCTATCACTAGACCCTGGATTGATTAAACTACCTCTTCACCCAGAAGATGAATTTTCTTCCTGTAGCTAAACTCCTTTGCAGATCCTAGTAATGAACATTTTGCTAGCGGTATGGGGAGTTCATGTCTGCTTCTGCATGATTCAAGGTAAGCAAATCTCCTGGCAAGTGAGCTTCACCTCAGCTAAACTGATTGCAGCCAAGTATATTTCTGCTCCTTCTGAGTGGTAGCTGCTTCATGGACCTGTACTTAATATGTCTAGATTTATCTTGTTGTGCCTAAACAAACAAGAGTACATAGTCGTATTTCTTATGCAGATTTGTGGTGGGGCATAAATAAGGGACATTATTTCAAAATGTTGGTGGTGTGAATGTGCTTGTGCACTGTATAAGCCACCCCAATGCTTTAGTAACACTTTCTGGTCCAGATTATTCAGAGATCAACTTGTTTGCCTCATGCAGCAGGGCAAGGTGGAGCTATATGTGGATGCATTCTCCTTACTTGGACAGGGAAGATTTCCTGTACCTCTTCCCACCATTTCCTCCAATTCCATACTTAAATTCTAGTCTTTCATTTAGTTTAATGATTATCTTCATCCTGCCCTGGTGGCTGAGGGTGAGGGTGTTATTTCCATCTCTGAGATTCCTGGCAGAATAGGGAGTTCTCCTACGTTTAAGCCACACGATTCAATTCTTTGGGTCAAAAGCTTACAGTGCTTGAAGACCCTGCTGTTGCTGTAAGACCGTCTGATCCTGTAGAGTTTTACAGTAGGAAACTAAGTGGTGTTCAGACCTGCCAAGAAGCCATCCACTCACATTGTCTTCAAAGTGAAAGAGGGCCTTTGTTTGCGTGGCGTGGTATTCTTTGTCTGACTGTTTGGGTAAGTGTAGTTACACTCCTTGTTCAGGCTTCTGGACCATTTGGATCAGTTGCACATGTGGGCGATATCGAACTTAATGTTCACCAGCTCCCTGACCCTATTTCTATAATATATAATCTTGTTAGCAATGCTTGCTATTATTGGTCTTGAATAATTAATTTACAGTCCGTGTGTTTACTGTAATCACCCTGTTAACATGTTTCTCTATTTTCAGTGGTTGTACAACTATGGAGTTAGTGTGTGTATGTATATAATATACACACACTAAGTGTAGGATCATAAGGGGCAAACTGATGCATCATGCAAAAATGTTTGGTTTCCTTTTGGCGAAAGGCTGATTATTCATTTGTCTGTTTCAGCTCCTTCTGCCCCTCATTACCTTGTGGACTTCACGAAAAACACAAACTCCAAAAAATAAACAGCAAGGTACCAGGGTATATGTGAAGACCACTAACTTTAATAATAAGCACTTTTCTTCTACAAGAAGTTTTACTTTATTATAGAATGAAAGGACTTATCATAATGAAAGTTGGTGATCTTTGCATCTAGCTGGGTACTTGTTTATTGTATTATCTTGTGGATTGTCAAACTTAAGTCCAATATCAAGTGGCCAATCAGTTCTTTCAGGAGAGTTTTGCATCTCAATTCTAATTTTAAGTCCACCTTTCTGCATGAAACCCATACCTCATGACTGGCAAACCTGTCTGTATGCCATTTGAAACTGTTGGTTTGGCAGCTTTGAAGCTCACCCCTTCTACAAATGTTTTCTCTGGTGGTCATAACCTTTGCAAACAGGATTTCAGAGCTTGACCCTTATCTGTAAGGAGCTACATTAGGTCCTGCATATAAAGATGGTTGCCCCATAGGACTAACTAGTACATTCTTCTGAATGTAATACCAAAGTTGTCCTTAAACTATTCTTGAGATCAGGAAGCCAAGAGCAGGTCTATACCCCCTTCACTTCGGGAAAGGAAGGGTCATAGTTGCCTAATAAACACTTTAGAAATGAAACGGGAATATTTTTGCCTTTGGACAGTGAATCACATTCTTCTGAAAATGTTGCTATCAAAGGCCACTCCATCGGGGTGTGGCTGTTTCCATTTCTTGTTCCAAAAATTTCTCCATTGGGGTAGTAGAGCCATAATCACTTGGTCTTCCATATTGGTCATTATTCCTTGTGCCATAACGCCAGGAGTTGGGTCTCCTATAATGCTTTGGTACTTTTAAACTCATCCTAGTAAGCTTTTCCTCTTGGTTGTCTTTTGACTCTTGAGGTATTTACTGTTTTGAATTCAGCCAAGTCATAGACCATTAAGGTAGGTTCCCAGCACAAGATGTAACAGAATATTTTATCAGTTGATCTAAAAGGAGAACCTGTCTTTGTGAGTGACAGTTATCCTACCTCTATCTTCCTGTTTAAACACTTCTCCATCATCAGCTGCTGTTGGAGCCTCCTATAAATAGCTTGTCATATTGTTATCTCTGTAAATAATATAAGTATAAAATCTTAATTTATCTTTTGCAGGAAGTGTGCTCACCCCTTGGTTGGAGGAGAACTTGTGGGCTCAGATGTTGGGTGCACACTCTTAGGGCAGTGTATGGCATTGTAGGATGTGCTGCATAGATCAAACCTGCTACAGAATAGATGTAGTCCTGAGAAGAAAAAATGCCAAATGACATTTAAAGAGGATAAACCCCATCACAGGCTACTGTGCAGGCCTCTTTAAAAAGTAATATGATACAGTAAAAATATGCACATGCTTTTATGCATACTATCATTACCTCTTCACTTGAAATCTTGTGTTGGCTTTGACATCCATTATTTCATCTTAGCTAGCACTTTCCTTTATCATGACCATATTAAATTTTCATTTCACTTTACTTCATGATTTAAAAACATTCCTGGTAGAAATATAGCTGCATTTCAGCTTTGAATCTAGTCTCACTTGTGTTTTTTATGTTCCTTATGACCTTCACCTGTCATATAATAAAACTAAACCTACAAAATGCAAAAACCTCATTGAAGTTGTACACTTAATCCTTTTAACATAAAACTGGATCTGTCTTTTTTCAGAAAGAAGTTTTTTTTTTGTTGTATAGGTTTTGTAGTATTAGAAACAGACATTTTTATTGTGTGTAATGTCTTATTTGGCAATTATCATGGCTATACCTTGTCCTTTATCCTGTTTTTAGTTTGTATATGCATAGATTTTGCCAAAAAGACTCCATTTGATCGATTATACCTTGCCCTTTCATTGTACCTACCTTTAGCTATACTTTTGCAATATTCTTCTATCTGGACAGCTGTTCTGAATTATGAAAGGAATAATTCAATATGTTTAGAAATGTAGAAGGAACAATGCCTGTAGGAACTGTTAGAAAAGTAGAAGGAAATGTACAAGTTGAAACCCGTAATAAAACTTTTTTACATTTACAAATGAATTAATTTCTAATACGGTATAGTTTCTTTCTGTTTAAACTTTTTTGCTACATTGTTTTTTGATCAATGGTTACTGGTTTTCCATTTTACAGCATAGAACAAAGTTTAATTGACTCCCTCATAACCTGGATATAATGCAAGCATTTTTTATACATGATGTTTTTTGCACTGATAGTTTTAGTCTTATGTTCCTCTTGCAGAGAACTTCGCTTTATGATCAGGTACATTTCAAATTTTTTTTTAAGTTGCGGTTTGCTGACCTTATCTGGTGCTTCAAATTAAGCACGCTGTACTAGAAAACAGTATAATGATTTGTGATGTCATGCATGTTTCATATTTAAATGGTTGTATTATTCAGACTTTTTGCAGTATAATAAGACGGTCTTTGATTGAACGAGAGCTTATAACGTTGTTTTATGGTGCTGTTGATCATATTGGTGATTATATGTAGTTGTACCTTAAAGGGAGAAATTTGTTTTTTTAAGTAGTACTTAATGATTGTACTGGACCATTGGAATAAGATATTTAATGCTTTTTTGTTGCCTATGCTGTTAAGTCCATGAGTGATACAGGAAGATCTGATTTTTTATGGGTGAAAAGTCACAAATTGTTCAGAGTACTAGTTAAAGGCTCTGAACTGGTCAGGCTGCTGAGGTACTGTGGAAATACTGTCATAATAACTGGAAAGAATAAGAAAGGTGAAAGTTCTGTGATATTTAATTTCATGTTTAACATGTCAGTCTTGTTCAACCTCATTAACCACTATTTCAGTTCTATAGAATGCTTTGAGAGGCATTGTGTACATTTTCATTTTTAGCAGGAAAATGAACTGCACACTTCCTAAATTATATATATTACATAAAGCTGTACTTGAAATCAGTGGATATTTTTTTCTGAGATGGCAAAGTGTATAATTTACCCTAAAACAAAGGATATGCAGACTTGCAGTGTTTGAGTTAATGAGACACATGCAGTTTGCCACTGATTGCTTGCCTTTCTTGCCCAATATGCACACATGTACATCTTTGCACTTGTAACTATTTTATTCTTTAACCACTTTATATTCAGAAATGTAAACGGTGATTGCAATGAGCCACAGAAGGGTGTGATCAACAGAGACACATCCATGTAAAGGTTTATTTTAGCACTAAGTGCTAAAGCCTATGTTTTAAGAAGACTGTTTTGGGGTGGGGGGAAAATAAGTTTTATTAAAGCTTTCTAATCTGGATGGTTAGATTTCAGTCCTCTTCCATCTCAGATGCAAAAATATGGAGAAGTTTATTATTCCAGATGTATCAATGTTTATTAATATACTTATTAAAATCTTAAATGCTATTACTCTGATTGTGCTTTCTAGTACCTGTGTGAATAAGACATACAACACTGGATACCGAATAGAGCTATACTGTTATATGTATCCACACAAACCTCTTCTTATATTCCTGTAATGTAAATGATTGTTTAATAAAATATCTATATCTTTAAAAAAATGCCAGTTTTCTTGTGTAGTGTTTTTTTCTAGATGTGACTATTTGAAATCGTAATAAATCATAAGTTCAGCATTGTGTTAAGCATTCATGCTTTTAATCTTGCTATGTTTTACAAAGTAGTCTTACTTTCATAAGGTTTGCTGATTAAAACTAACAATTTGGTGCACTTCTGCCATGCACTTCAGGCAGTTAAAAAGCTTGTCTTATAGCATTGTTACCTGGCTGCCAAATAGTTTTGAGAGGGGCAAACTGGATTTAATGGGACGTGTTTTTCATTTCCTATAAATTTTCACTGTATCTTAGGATGGAATTGATCCAGCATTTCAGGAGGATCAGCCATGGTACTGTGTTTTTTAAGTTAGGTATTCAAAATCAACTAAGATAAACAGAGTGATAGCCTAACATATAAAATAAATGAAAATGATGTACTTAACATAATGTTAAATTTTCTTCATATGGATCAATATTCCAGCAGGAATAACCATGAAGAATTCTGCCACAGAAGCCCGACTTCCAGTTATTTGCACCCTTACCCCTCCTGACCAGGCAGATTCCCACATCCTTGGATGATCACTATGTTCCCAAGTCTAATGATAATGTCAGCTGGGTCATTTTTAGTTCCTTCTTGCATATGACTCACGAGTGGTTCGATCTGTCCTATCACAGTTTGTAGGTCAGTAACTCACTGGGAGGTTCTAATTATAGTAAATATTGTAGTAAACTTTCAGTACTGGATCTTAGAAAAATCTGCTCCATGATATGTCCATCATATATAGAGATTAGAAGAGTGCATGGGTCAGATTCCTCAAAAAGGGTATGAGATAATGAGCTTTCAGTTAGGGGCTGTAAAACTACATCACTGAGAACTTGTGGTACAACTGTTAGTGAAAGGAAGCATTCTCTCCAGAACCTTCTAGGAAGGGAAAGGCTTGAGGCCTTATCCTGCAGGACCACAGTGCCCACTAGTATCCATTTGGCCACAACAGTTTCTTCCAGGAGGCAAAACTATTTGGTAAGCATCCCACAAGAGCAGATTAACAAGGCATCCCCCATGTAATTTTACATTCGACCCTCCAGATTTTTTACACATATTAGTATTTTTGGATCTCTGTCAATATTTCACTCTCTATCTCTTTTGTACTCCTGTTCCCACTATTCTACAACTAGCTTACCACATCTACTGCTACTACTATCATCACTCTACTGCTACTACTATCATCACTCTATTGGCTTTTCCTTCTTGGATAACTGCTACTTGTAGCACACACCTAGTCTGTGTTCAGTCTGTTATCACTATGCTTCATAGGAAGTTACCAGGTTATTGGCCCTGAGGCCCTTATAAGCTTGGCCAACAGTTTAACCCATATTTGTACAAGTCAGCACCCAAAGTCCCTGTCCAGCAGAGACACAGGTGGAATCCCAGGGGTGTATTTTCTGTTTCCCATCCATTTATCCAGGTTGCACTTAAAAGGGGATAATGAAGTACTCTGCTTGACATGGACAGGGAGTCTGTTCCACAAGTGGGGGAGTGTCTGGAACACAAATCTGTCCCACCAACAAGTCCTATTGATCTGGCAGACCAGGCTGAGGTCATGTGTGTGGGTTACTCTAGTGAAGCTTGACTTGCGGATATGCAGCAATCCCATCAAGGTGGGGTCTGATATTGCTTTGTATGCCAGACAGAGATTACCTCTGTGGAGTTTGTATGAAACTGAGTAGAGAGATAGAGCTTTTAGCCTGTCTGCATAGGGTAGATGTTTGAGGCCCTGGATTATCCTGGTGAGGAAACTCTGTATGGTCTCTCCAGCTGCTGCATGTGCTTTGAGAAGTATATGCTGAAGGGGGCATTGTACTCAATAATTGGCCTTATAAGGGAAGAATACAGGGATGTTATGACCTCCTTGTCCCTGGATGAGATACCCTTCATTATGAGGTGGGCCATGCAGAAAGCTTTCCTTATAACGGAAACAACATGGTGGTTAAAAGTCAGGTTGCTGTCAACCTGGGTACCTAAATCCCTCTTGACTGATTGCATGCTTAGGACATTGTCATTAATGTGGTAATATGTGGGGACATCACTGTCTCCAAAGGGGATGATGATGCATTTCTTGTTATTCAGCTTGAGGCCATGTTTTTGGCACCAGTCATTTGTTTGGGTGAGACCCTCTTGGAGGACATCCACATCACTTGGGGAATTGATGACCATGCTCAGCTTGCAGTCATCTGCCGACCTGGTTAGCCATAGCCGTCTGGTTTTGACCTGCACCTCAGTAAAGTATAAGTATAAGTATATCCCAAGTAACAGAGGCCCCAAGACCGATCCCTTTGTTACGCCGCTCATTACGGGTCTACTGCTTGAGGTAGCTTCCTCTATTTTGATTAGGTGGGTTCTATCAGTGAGCCAGTTTGCTACCCATCTGGTAACATATGGATTGATGCCTAGTTGAGAGAGTTTATCTGTTATGCCCGAATGGGAAATAGTGTTGAAGGCTTTGGCCAGGTCAAAGTAGGTGGTGTGCGTTTTCCCATCATCTTTGGCTTAGGTGACTGTCTCAAAGAAGTTGATCAGATTTAACAGACATGACCTCCCCTTGACAAAACCAAACTGTGGAGTCAAGTATTTTGAGGTTACCAATGTCCCTGTTAATGAGGTCCATGATAATCCATTCCATGGCCTTGCAGATCAGGCTAGTTAGACTGATAGCCACACTGTGAAAGTAGCAGACTCCAAATCTGACTTCAGACCAGTGACAAGTGGAGTACCACAGGGTTCAGTCCTGGGTCTTCTCCTGTTTGGTATCTACTTCTCTTAAGTACAGGCTAACAAAGAGGGTCTTTGGCTAAAGAAGTTCACAGATGACTGCAAACTAGGAGCCATAATCGAAACTCCTAACGATGTGGACATCCTACAAAAGGACCTCACTGAGACAGATGCCTGGTGTCAAAGCCATGGCCTCAAGCTCAATGCCAAAAAGTGCATTGTCATCCCTTTTGGTAAAAACTCTGTACCCATGAACTACCACATAGGCAGTATTCTACTTAACACTGAAAGTGTGATAAGAGACCTTGGTTCACAGGTGGACAGTAGTCTCTCCTTTGTTAATCACATTGCCACAGTAGTCAGGAAATCCTTCTACGTGGCACACCTCATCACAAAAGGTTTCTCATCCAGGAAAAAAAAGAGGTCATTGTTCCCCTCTACTCGTCACTCATTAGACCCATTATAAAATACAGCACCCTTTTTGGTATGTGCCTCACAAGACATCTATAACAACTGGAAAGGCCGCAGAAATACCTCACAAAGAGGATTACTGGCCTCAAACAGATGCCCTATGCAGACAGTCTCAAAAAACTCCAGCTTTACTCTGTCGCATATCGCCTACTCAGAGGCGATCTCTGCCTAACAAACTAAGCTATGTCAAACCCAGAGCTGTTGGACATGCTCCACTTGAAGAAATCCCAGTCCCTCTGAGCTACACACTTTAGGAACCTAAACCTTGGCACAACAATAAACAGGATATGCTGGAGGGATAGATTCATGTCCCAGAGACTTCCCATACTCTGGAACAAACTACCTATCTATATCAAACAAAGCTCCTCATTAGCACTCTTCAAGAAAAATCTTGATTGGATGGGGGATAGGAAATTCACCCCGGGGATCACTTCTGTGGCTCTGCTTGACAGGGGCACAGGAAAATAATTATCTGAAGTAGGTACTTCATTTGTCAGCAACCTTTGGGTCTTGGATCCGATCTCGGATCCGAGCCGGCAACTTATTTCATAGCTTAGAGATCCGAGCTCCTAGCTCCTCCCCTTACCCATAATCCCCTGCCAACCCTGACTGACCTCAGATCTAGTTTGCCGCTCTTAGAGTAAGCTTCTAGATTGCTGAGCTCCTAACGTTTTATAGATAAGTGGTTACTTTTTTCTGTAATATTCTATATTTTTCATAGTTAAAGTGTGTATGTGTGGTTAGGTTCCCTTTTATCAGTGTACTTTTATTTTTAGTGTAATTCCTTCCCTTCCTTCGCTGGTACGTAGTGTGTGTGTGGGCTGTTGTGTGTTGGGGCCTGGTCTGTGTGAGGTAGTTTTAAACTTTTATTTCAAAAACTATGTCGGAGGCCCCAAAGCCTATATTTTCCAAGTGCACCGAGTGTGGCCATAAGCTTTCACTGGCGTATGGCCACACTCTGTGTGTTCGGTGCCTTGGGGTTGAACACCTCTCTTCTGGGTATTCGATCTGTGCGGCGTTCAACCCCAGGGCACTGAAAGACCGTAGGTCGAATCCGATCCTGACGGGACTTTTAACCCCGGATCAGGCTTCGGCCTCCGGTACTCCCGTGGCACCACCCCAGTCCTCGGTGGCGGCCACTACTGCCCCCCTACCCCCGGCCGGGACTCAAACTCCCACTAAGGCGCCGGAGGAGAGGGAGGCCAGGAGGGAGAAAAGGAGGGAGAAGCACCACAAGCGGCTGGCCAAGGCCTCTGCTTCGCCCCCCCCCAGCTAAGCGGGCTTCTCCCTCCATGGCTTCCAGGTCCCCTCCTCCTCAGCTCCGATCCCCGTGCTTCTCTTCGGGACCCGAGGAGGAGGAGACCCGATCTCCGTCGAGGTCATCGAGCCGGCACTCCCGGCCAGCCTCGGTGGCTTTGTCGAGATCTACCTACAGCCTTTCGGATGCAGACTTGGACAGGATGATGCGAAGGTTCATCCAGGCCCAGCTGCAGATGGGAGTGCTTATGCCCCCCCCCCCCTTCGGAGGGGAGCTCAACACCTTTTTTTGCCCCAATAGCTCCTTCTCCGACCCACTTTCCGGGTTCGGAGCGCACGGAGCCAGGCAGCGTTGGAGCCGGGGGTGGGTCAGCGCCGACAGTACTGGGTACTTTGGATCCGACTCTGTCCTCGAGTCTGTCGGGTCCTTCCTTGTCGGATCCAAGCTCTCGGAGCCATGGGCTGAGCTTCGGATCCAAGGGGATTCAGTGTGCCTTCGGCTCCATCCAGGTCGGAGCACACGGGTCCTTCGGATCCGATGGTCTCGGCACCAGTTCCAATCCCTCCATCGGATCCGAGTGGGAGTCGACTTTCGGATCCCAGAGAGAGCGACTCCCCCTCGGCCTTCGATGCAGTGGAGAGGGCTCTGTTGAGGGCATCCGGACCCCCGGCCCTTGCTTCGGCTCCACCCCGCACTCCCTCTCGGCTGAGTCAGGCTTCCATCACTCGGCCTCAGGGACAGCCTGCTTCGATGTCTCAGGTCGTTCCCCTGGAACAGGTCGTTGCTGGTGAGACCTCCTCGGACAGCCCCCCCGAGGGTATGCCTCATAAGAAGAAGTGTAAGAGGAGACACGTGGACTCCCCCGAGTCCTTAACAGAAGACACAGACTTGGATGAAGGGGAAGGCTCCCCAAGGTCACCCCCCGAAGATGTCCTTCAGAGACATCATGGAAATGCTCAGGATTGGGGGGGGTCTGTCCCCAAGGCTTCCTCCCGAGTCCGTGTTCCTGGAAGCATTCGAAGCAGGACTGTCTACCTCTTGGGTGTCCCCTCCAGCCGACCCCCTGGTGGACCTTATTACCACCAGGGCGTGGAAGGAGCCGGACACTGTGGAGCCAGTTCCCAAATGCCCAGATAGAATTCCGAGCCCCCCTGTGGACAGATCCCACTGGAGCAAGGGTCCCCCCGTAGATGCCATGTTGACGGCGGCAGCCACCAAGAGGGAATTAGCTCGGGAGAGTCCCTCGGTCCATCCACTGAGCAAAGAGCTCCGCTCGATGGATCGCCTGGGGAAGCGGGTTTTTAGTTCAGCGACTTTCTCAGTAAGGTCTCTGAACTATATGGCACACGATATAAGGATGCAGCGAGACCTTATCAAAGAGTACGCTGCCTCCCCCCCCCGGAGTCCATGTCGACGGAGGACAAACAATTGATATCTAATACCTCTATGCGGTTGTTGTCCCATGCTACAGAGGGAGCCGCTAGAGCTAGCGGAGCAGGCCTAGTCATGAGGCGCCAGGCCTGGCTCCAACATTGTGACTTCGCAGAACCCTTTAAGGTGTCCTTTGCGAATGCCCCTTTTGATGGTTCTGCCTTATTTGGCAAGACCGTTCGCGACACTTTAGTCCAGAGCGAAAAGGACGGAAAGACGTCTGCCGTCGGAGTCTGCTTCTCTGCTCCCCAGAGGTCCTTCTCCAAGAACAAAGGGACAGAAGAAGATGTGGTTCCGGAAATCACAACATTCCCAGCCTGCTCCGGACAACCAGTCCTTCCGTGGCAGAGGAGGACAAGGAGGACGCTGCCCTAGAGGCAGAGGGGGCCCGAAGAATTTTGGGTCCAGGGTGACTTTCTCTGACCGACCCGCGCAGCAACCCTGAGGGGTTGCCCGACTGCTCCACTCTGGAGGCAGTCGGGGGGCGTTTCTCAAAGCACCTGGCAGCTTGGGAGTCCATCACATCAGATCGTCGGGTGCTTCGTATCATATCCAGAGGTTACCAAATTCCCATGTATCATGTCCCCAGAATCAAAAGCCTCCCCGATGTACCACCCGATCAGAGGGAGGCAGCAGCTACAGAGATCCAGCAGCTGCTAGAAAAAAGAGCCATCCAGCTGTCGGTAACCAAAGAAAAATTCCGGATGGTCATTCTTCAATCCATTCTCCCCTTACTGCTGGAGAACGACTGGATGTGCTCTATAGACCTCAAGGATGCGTACTACCACATTCTTATGGACAGACGATCCAGGAGGTTTCTCCGCTTCCAGCTGGGAGCCAGTCACTACCAGTTCAAGGTCCTTCCCTTTGGCCTCGCCACAGCCCCCAGGGTGTTTACCAAAGTATTAGCAGTGATAGCGGCCCACCTGAGACTCCAGGGAATGCAGGTTTTTCCATACCTGGACGACTGGCTCCTGACCACCCCAACAAGGCATCTACTTTGCTCAGCCAGGGACTACTTCCTCCGTCTAGCTCCCCAGCTGGGCATCACTATCAACATGAACAAATCCTCTCTTGCTCCTACCCAGGTGATAGAGTTTATAGGGGCCAAATTGGATACAAGAAACCTAGCATTTCTGACTGCGGAACGTCTTCAGAACCTGAGGCTGCATGTGCGGGCCATCCTCCAATCAACAGCTCCACCGGCGGGATGGGTCCTAAGGGCTCTAGGCTCCATGGCGGCGGCAATCACTCTTTTGCCATTGGCTCGTCTGAACATGAGGGTACTGCAATGGACCCTTCAAGTCCAATGGTTTTTTCAACGTTACCCCCTAAACCATCCTATTTCCATCAGCAGGGCGTGCAGGACAGCTCTCTTATGGCGGCTCCAATCTCCGGATCTCCATACGGGACGTCCCTTCTCCACACCTCCTCCCCTCGCCACAGTGACCACGGACGCCTCTCGCCTCGGGTGGGGAGGGCATTGTGCAGGCAAGACGGTCCAAGGCACGTGGAACGATACAGAGACCTCCTTGCATATCAATGTCCTGGAGATGAGGGCGGTGCAAGCACTACAGAACCTTCTTCCGGTAGGGACTATTGCGATAGACGGACAACATGTCAGTGGTCTGGTACATCAACAAACAGGGGGGAACCAGGTCCTATCCTCTTTGTCGAGAGGCCATGAGAGTGTGGGAATGGGCGATTTCTACCAACCGCTTTCTTGTTGCAACGGACATTCCGGGACGGTCCAACATACTGGCGGACAGACTCAGCCACACCATCCTTTCCCCTTACGAGTGGTCTCTCAATCCCCAGGTAGCGAAGCGGATTTTTGCTGTGTGGGGGCAACCCTGTTGCGATCTCTTCGCCTCTTCCTCGAATACGAAATGCAACAGCTACTTCGCTCTAATTCCCCCCGTCGGGGAATCCCTGAGAGACGCTCTGGTGCATGCTTGGCCCCCCGGTCTACTTTATGCCTACCCTCCTCTGCCCCTGATGCTGAAACTCATACAGAAAGCCAGTTGGTTGGGGAGCAGGATGATCCTCATTGCCCCATTCTGGCCTCGTCAAATGTGGTTCCCTTCTCATCTGGTGAATCCGCCTTGAATTCTAGGTCCCCTCCCGGATCTAATATCTCATCCCCTAGACCTCCCGATCCCGAATCTGGACAACTTCAAGTTGACAGCTTGGCTGCTCCAGTTCCACTCCTAGTCAGGACTCCCGGAATCTCTTCACCAGTTAAACCCATTCTCGTAGCAGCACATAAACCTTCCACTAGGAAAGTCTATCATAGTAAGTGGAAACGCTTCTCCATCTGGGCAGAGAATAATAATTTAGATCCCTTCACAGCCCCGTTAGCGTCTGTGTTGGAGTTCCTTACAGGTCTTTTCCATCAGGGGGCTAGCTGCTCTACGGTCAAGGTTCAACTAGCAGCTATTTCTTATTGCCATGTGGGGCATGAATCAGGCCCCTTGATTACAGCAAAATTGTGTAAGACCTTTCTCAAGGGTACTTTCTTGCTCAGACCTCCTGTCACGGAAATTGTACCCCCTTGGGATTTGGCTCTAGTTTTACAGGCCTTGACAGCTCCCCCTTTTGAACCGGCTGCCTCGGTCGATCTTAAGTACCTCTCTTGGAAAATGGCGTTCCTAGTCGCTATTTCTTCGGGAAAAGAGTTTCTGAACTTCAGGCCCTTTGTGTGAAACCCCCGTACTTGGCCTTTCATCAGGATAGGGTGTACCTCAGGACCAATCCTTCTTTTCTTCCCAAGGTGGCTTCAGAGGCTAATATCAATCAGTCCATTAACCTACCAGTTTTCTTCCCTAAGTATCAGAATAAGGGAGAATACAAACTCCATTCCTTAGGTGTGCACAGTCAACTGCGCTTCTACATTCACAGGACTGCTGGTCATAGGCAGTCCGACCAGTTGTTCATTTCTTTTTCCAAATTTAACCTAGGTAATTCTGTCTCTAAGATCACTTTATCACAATGGATCTCACAGTGTATTCTCTTGGCCTATGAAACTTCTGGGAGGCCTGCACTTCAGGGAATTCTTGCGCACTCTACTCGTTCTATATCTACCTCTGCGGCCTTTAGTTCTAGAGTTCCACTGGATGATATTTGTTCCACGGCCACTTGGGCCTCATCTTATACCTTTATCAACCATTATAAGCTGGACATTATCTCCAGAGGGAGAGCATCCTTTGGCTCTGCAGTGCTCCGGAACATCGTTCCATGATGGCCACCCAAGATTCAGGTAGCTGGGGACTCTGTCCCAAAGGTTGCTGACAAATGAAGTACCTACTTCAGATTAAGAAGTTATGTACTCACCATAACGTTCCATCTGAGTAGGTGACTTCATTTGTCTGCAACCATCCCCCCCTCCTTCCCCCAGGCCCTCAGAATTTTCTTGTTCCTGTATGTCCTTCTATGGTATCCTTCGGGATGTATTTAGCCTTTGGCTTTTTGTATACGGGCAAACTTGATCTGAGATCAGTCAGGGTTGGCAGGGGATTATGGGTAAGGGGAGGAGCTAGGAGCTTGGATCTCTAATCTATGAAATAAGTTGCCGGCTCAGATCCGAGATCGGATCCAAGACCCAAAGGTTGCAGACAAATGAAGTCACCTACTCAGATGGAACGTTATGGTGAGTAAATAACTTCTTATTCTTGGGTGGCAAAAGCCAGGGTACCTTTTTGGCTAGGCTTATATAGGCCCTAGGGCCAGTAGCCTAGTACCTGCCTATGAACCTATGATAGGTCTATAATTTCCTGGATTGGTGGATGCTCCACCTTTCTTTAAAGGGATGACAGTGGCTGTCCTCCACTCGGCTGGGACAAAGTCAGTACTCAGACTTTGGTTGAATAGGGTGCCTAGTGGTGCAGCAGATTCATGCCTGAGTTCATGTAGGATGCAGTCTGGGATATTATCGGGTCCCATTGAGGCTGTATTTTTTGCCTTTGAGAGGGCAGTGATGACCTGAGCTCTAGAGATAAGGGGAGGGGTCAGGCACTGGGGATGTCCTGATTTACTGATGGGGGGACAGAGCGCTGAAGTTTTCAGTGAATCTGTCAGCCAGTAGGTTGGCCATATCTACAGCATTTGTGTATGTGATGTCCTTGACTACCAGTTCTGAACAGATCTTGGTGCTTCCTATGAGATTGCAGACTTATGTGAGGAAGGCCTTATGATTGTCTCTAGTAGATGTGGCCAATTTGGACTCAAAGTTGGCTTTAGAGGATTTTACTAGTGCTTATTTGCTTGTTCAGGCTAAGGACAGATTGCTTCCAATTGGGCACCTGCGCCTTCTTGGTCCTGGACAGCAATTTTTTCATTTTGTTATATAGTTTATTTATTGCATGTCGACCAGACAGGTTTACTCTTCCTTGAGGAGGAGGATTTTGTCCTGCCCTGGTATTCCTTATTCCATGCATCTATATAAATGCTCATATAGTACTTTAGTGTAGATTTGGACATTGGTGCCAGTTCCTACAGCGGGGAAGGGGCTGTGAAGCTGTTTATACCATCCCTCAGGAGGTTGTAATCAGCTTTGGAGAGATTTTTTTTATTTGACCCTAGCTAGAGGAGAGGGGGTCAGGGGAGATGGTGATGTCAAAAGTGACTGCTTTATGGTTGGCTATTACCAGGGAGGATGATACTGTAGGGGTGCTGCAGTGGTTACTCATGTTTGTTAATACCAAGTCCAAGATATTATCACCTCCTGTGGAGGTGTCAGCTAGCTGTTCTAAGGCATTTGCATTGATAAAATTGAAGAATCTCTGGGCATTTCTGTTCTTGCATGAGTAGTTTTTCCAGTCCATGGTTGGGTAGTTAGTCACCCAAGATCAGGGTTAAGGGTTGAATCTTGATAGATTTGAAGAGGTCCAGATAGGTGGAGTGGGCATCTTGAGTCAAACTTGGGGACCTGTAGCTAGCTATGATTTGAATAGGGGTCTTGTCAATGGTTAACTGCACCTGAAGTGTCTCCTGTGCATCATACTGTTTGACCAGCCTGGAGGTGTGTGTGTGTCTTTAATATATATTGAAACTCCACCTCCTTTGGCTTTGCTATCCACAGTTTGGGGTCTGAATATATGATAGGATGAGGAAACCAGGTAAGGCTGGGATGCTCTCCGCAGCATTGAACCAGGTGTCTGTCACTGCACAAATGTCAGCATCTTCCAGGGTTAAGAATGTACATGTTTAGACTCCTAGCGTTTAGCAGCATGACTTTTAATTTGCATTTTGTTGAAATTTTAAGTTGGTAGTATCAACCTCATGACTTTTCCTAAAGAAGGCACTATGAGGAGGCCAGGGCCTTTGCCAGAAGTCTGAAGCCTAAGCTAGACAGATGCAGGCCATCTCTAGCAAAGCTTCGTGGTCTGTCAATCATGTCTTCCCAGGCTGTCGGGTACTGGATCCCCCTGGAATGACACCAGAAACTAAGACATTTGTTAAAGTCAAATAATTTTCTATTTGTATTGAGGCATCATTCTGGGTGACGATAGAATGCTGTTTAAGGCTAAGGGACATACCTTCCTGGGACACATATTCAGCGACCTCAATCATGTCTCTTTTCATATAGTCCAGGGAGGTACATCTCAAGTTGTTCACACCAACATGGACTATGACAGAGTCATAACAGTACCTGTTGTTGAGAGACTTGAGGCGTGTGTGATATGGAGGATTCTGGCACCTAAAAAACAACTAACCATGACTTTCTCCTTATCCAGCCTGGTGAGAGGCACACCTGTGTGTCTCACAATGGAGTCTTTTATGACTAATATTTTGGGTTTATGGTTAGGCCTTAGTGGTTGTGAGACACAAATGTGTGGACTATGTGTGGAGGATTGTGGAGTTTGTGTGTGTTTTTGCATCTGAGGTCTGCTTTGTTTGGGTTAGTTTTTGTTGAGAACCTCTGCATATGTGGGTGTGTGTTGTGTAGTTGTGGGTGGTGTTTGAGGTGTAAAGATTGTGCTGACAACCTTCTCAGTGCCAGATATACTGGCTTGTGAGTGAGGGAGCATAAACTCTAGGTTCATAATGTAATTGCATCACTCATAAATTGTATCCCTAAGTGGTATTAGTAGATGCCCTTGCCCTATAAGCCTGACTAGCTTGGTCTGCAAAGCTATGGAGCGCATCATCATGGATCTCATTAACAGAGACATTGGGAACCTCCAAACACTGGACCCTACCCAGTTCGGCTTTGTTAAGGGCAGGTCATGCCTCCTAAACCTGGTGGACTTCTTTGAGACAGTTACCAAGGCTGTAGATGAGGGAAAGGTGGTCCACACAGTCTACCTAGACCTCGCAAAGGCTTTCGACACCATTCTTCACTCAGGTATTATAGACAAGCTCACCAGCCTGAACATAAACCCCTGCCAACTGGCTCACGGACAGAACCCACATGGTAAGAGTTGTGGGAGCTAGGTCTGACTCTAAACCGGTTACAAGTGGCATTCCCCAGGGCTCAATCCTAGGACCTCTCCTGTTCGGCATATACTTCTCAGAGGTACAGGCAAGCACAGGAGGACTATGGCAGACCAAGGTCGCAGACAACTGCAAACTAAGGGCTATAATTGACTCTTTGGCTGACACAGACATCCTCCGAAAGGGTCTCACTGAGACAGATACCTGGTGTCAAAACCATGGCCTCAAGCTAAATGCCAAAAAGTGCATAGTTACCCCCTTTGGAAAAAACAAAGTACCCACAAACTACCACATAGGTGGTAGCCTCCTAAATACAGAAGAGGTAATAAGGGATCTGGGTACCCAAGTAGATAGTAACCTCTCCTTTGATAATCACATTGCCAAAGTGGTTAGAAAATCCTTCTGTGTGGCCCACCTAATCAAAAAAGGGTTTGCATCCAGATCAAAAGAGGTTATTGGGCCCCTCTATGCATCACTCATCAGACCCCGTCATAGAGTACAATGCCCCATTTGGGATGTACCTTACAAGACACCTGCAACAACTGGAAAGACCACAGAAGTACCTCACCAAGAGGATCACTGGCCTCGAGCAGATGCCCTATGCAGCTCAACTGAAGAAACTCCAGCTGTACTCTGTTGCGTATCGCTTACTCAGAGGTGATATCTGCCTGACATACAAGGCCATGTCCAACCCAGAATTGATGGACATGCTCCACCTAAAGAAAACCATATCCCCTCGAGCCACATGCTCCAGGGATCTAAACCTCACCACAACAATAAATGGGACGTGCTGGAGGGATAGATTCCTGTCCCAGAGACTTCCCATACTCTGGAACAAGATTCCAATCTACATTAGGCAGACCTCCTCGCTAACCCTCTTCAAGAGAAACCTTGACGAGTGGATGGGAAACAGAAAGTTTACCCCAGGGGTCACTTCAGTGGCTCTGCTGGACAGAGCCACAGGGAACTAATCTAAGGGGGTGGGGAAAGCCAACACATTCTGGCTAGGCTTATAAATGCCTTTGGGCAGATAGCCTAGTACCTACCTATGAACCTATGTACAGGAGGCAGTTGCTACACTGTCTCAGGATGCCCATATCTACCAGGCTGGCATGCGAAACTGTAGGAAATTGTCTTTCCATATTTGTCAGAATCTGAGGGAGACAGGCCAGTGAGAGCTAAGGGGTAGGCCTAAGGCCCAAGTGCTTAAACCAAACTAAGAGGCTTAGAATAACATTTACAATTTAAGCAGGCTAAAAACCAGCAGTAATACATGCAGCAGAAAAGATGCAATTGCACACTGTAGAGAACAAGTAGAAGAAAAAGAGAGATGAAGTAATAAAGTAGGAGTAAACACAACTACTGTAAAAGCAGCTGAATAAAGTTTTTTTTTTTCTTTTGGAGGAACAAAAAATAATTCAAGGTTAAGAAACTAAGAGGGTTGGCCTTCCCAAATGTTATCTCTGTATTAGGTAGAAAGAGCTAATGAGACCGGACTGGGAGGAGTGTCCCAGATCATATTTAAAGTTGGGGCGGGCAACTGCAAAACCACCAAGTTTAACAACAAGACAACAATACAACAATAGGGAGGCAAGGTGGGAAACTATGCTACAGTTACTAGCTACACTGTTGTAGGCAGAAAACACTACAGAAATGTTTATCACAGCAGTGAGACACTAAATTAAAGTTTTAAACAGAAAAAGGAGCAAGGAGACTCTAGAGAATGTTTTTAACTGCAAACAAATCAGCTGTCCTGGTCCACTTCAATAAATACATCCTATCCAGCAGAGCAACCTCTCACTTTCCTTCCCAACTTATTGAATTGAACATCCAAGACCAGAGGGGGAACAGAAGAGGTCAAACCTGCCCCCTCTTCTCCACCTCTTCTCAAACTGAAATAACCGCAATCCCACTAATAAAAAGGGGAAGAGCAGGGAGTAGCAAGTTCACGCCAAAAATGTGACTCCTACCTGAATTACACTTGACAAAAACCCTCCTCCCTACCTTACTGTCCCCTTATTATCTTAATTCCTGCTAATCTATGTATCTAGCCCCACTTGAAGATGCCCCAGGACAAAATGGTCTATCTCAAACCTCATTTGTCCTAGTCCACTTCAATAAACACACAACATCGAATGACATTTGACAACCTTTATTAAACTTCCATAAACATGATTGTTAACCAATAATTATAAATTTCAACCAAAATCATGACACAGGTGATAACATCCATGAAAGAAAACATAAAATAACCATAAGGGCAACGTAACTACTCCCCCTTGATAAGCAGCGTCCCCCACTTGCTCACTTATCTTTGCATTAACAAGGCAGCGTTACCCCACTCACCTTCAATTTATTGAGTTACACTACCATCCAAATAAGCAGCTCTGCTTGCTTATTAACTTATCCAACAGAGCATCCACTCACTTCCATCCCAACTTATTGAATTGAACATCCAACACCAGAGGGGGAACAGAAGAGGGCAAACCTGCCCCTCTTCTCTACCCACCAGCTTAACCAGGCTGTTCCCCCCTCTGTCCGACAAAACTTCCAGCAATCTGACCACCATTAGGACATTAGGCCAAACATCATTTGGTGTATCCCATCCCCTAACCAAGTTGTATCCGAGTCATCCCCTCCTAAAACCCCCATCACATGATTACTGAAATTAGCCGGTTACCTAAACAACTGAAAATAAGCCACTGATCCCCTTCTATGGTGAGGTAGCACCCAAAACCTCATATACCTAGCATAACCACTGCTCATGAACAAATAATCCTTACCTCACTACCAATGGAAGCCTCACAATGAATCCAAGGGCATTAACAGCTAACTGGACAACCAAGGCTAAGCCTATTTCCACTGAAAACCAAATCTCCTTAACAGTAATGCAGTAACTATCCTGCCATCACAACAACTATCCATTATAATAAAATGTTTTAAAACGGCATCATGACATTTAGCAGCCCAAACCAAAAGCCCTACAAGTTCTGTATTGACAACTGAAATGAACCATAATCCACAACACCCAAATGAACCTCCTACCTCAGCTTAACACATAAGCCAAATACTGAATACCCCTCTAACCCTCCTTTTGTCCATCACACAAGCCACCAGCCCAATCCCCAAGTTATAACCCTGACACATGCATAACAAAGCCAGTAGACCACGGCTGAGTGTAAAAAAGTTAACCCACCGCCACTTGAAACCACCCACTGTCAATAGCCAACTGTCCCCAGCAGCGGCCCTATATAATAACAGCCAAGAACCATCCTGCCATCCCTCCCACTATCCAATACTGCCTCAAAGTAACTACCGTCCACCACAACCAACACTTCACCCACTGCCACTTGCAAACATGCCAAGTCTGTTGCATATCGTCACATCAGATTGCATCCCCATGGACTGTCCAATGAACGTAATAAGCATCTAAACTCTTAAAATTCTACACCAACTACCCATTATAAACAATAATACAGTTAAACCACTGTCATGGCCTTAACAGTACAACCCCAATCCCCCCCCCCCCCAGCTACCAGTAATCTATTGTAAAATTCAATACCAATGCTCCCCACACCAGATAAAACACAACATTACCTTGTGTCTGCAGGGAAGGAAAATGCCAAAAAAAAAAAAACAAAATCCAGCAAAGAGGTGTGTGGCAAAACAATGGCACTGCAAAAACTGCTTGAATAAGAAGTCCTTTTGTTAAAAAAAGTACTGAATAAAACACAAGAAAATTGTAAGCGCTTTCACAGTGTATCCCACTGCTTCCTCGGACGTATTTACAGAAAGGCCTAGCAGTTCCATTTAAATACTCCTGTTGTAGGTCAGTCAGTTAATTAAGTTAAGCTAAATCATCCTTCCTTAAAGGTACATACATAAAAACAATTTTGAATAATATTACTTAAGCATGAAAAGTGCTTTAAAACATGAAAGTGCTTTAAAATATATAATTTAAAAGGTACACAGGATATATATGAATGAAGATGATTATATATATAGAAAAACTTTTAATATAATATATAAATATAATTAAATAAACTTAGATGTTTTTACAAAATATTAAAAATACATGCATACATATGAACTTAAAAAGCACATTCACAAAATAAACTCACACAATATATTCTGGATCAATATCTAAAATGTGTATTAAAATCTGAAAAACAGTGGTGTGTTTATACAGGTGATGTGATGGACAAATGGACCAAAAGAAAGTTATATATGAAGAGTATTACATTTTTACGTCACAAAAGTTAGGATCATGAAAAAGACTGAACATATTTCATGATCTAAATGAAATGTATGGATATACATGTATAAAATCAAAGTACAGAAATATATACATAAATATATATATATATATATATATATATATATATATATATATATATATATATATATATATATATATACACACATAAAAATGTGAAGGGCACATATGTAATAAAGTTTTATAAATATATGTAAAATGTGAACTGTAAAAACAGTGAACTGTAAAAACAGATTGAGCATAGATGGGGCTGTTTTCTAAGTGGGCTAGCTTGCAAAATGGGCCTCAAAAACAAACTCTACATATGGCAATACTACTAAAATCAGTGACCTCCCTCATACTGCTGCAACAGCCAACACATCCCCCAGTCCCTTCTCTTGCCTGTCAAGTCTACATTCTTTCTGACCACCACATACTGACCACTCTACACAACCCCATCTGTAACCTCAGCATGATCGGTAAATGAAAAGACTGTAACTACTTCACAAACTTATAATCCACTTCTTAATGATATTATGCACCACCAAAGGTATCACTCCATCTTCAACTGAATAGAATGCATTTAATAATGAATGCAACACCTTTGAAACTTAACACGTCTTAAGTTTCCCGTAAATCTTTTTTTTTTTTTTACCGCCCATATTAACTATACAAATGATACCCACACAACATAAAACTAATCATTGTATTAAAAGACCTATTCTACCAATAAAATTATTACTCTTTAACCCACCCCTGAGTTCTCAACAAATTGCTAATCATAATTAGGGCAAGAACATTAAAACTGTCCATAGCCCTGCTAATACAGTCAATTACAACCCATGGTGCAAATTCCCCCCAACAGCTCCACCTATGTCCCTTTAAACAAAGTCTACTTCCACCCATGTCCCTCTAAATGAAAAGCAACAAACACCGCACCCTGGATTGATGAGTCTCACATACCTGAACCTGGCTATATATATATATATATATATATATATATATATATATATATATATATATATACAGAGAGAGAGAGAGGGAGCAATTTCTTACCTCCACTACCTGCTCACAGCTACCAACTGGAGGCCTACCTGACGCCACCTAGGTCGTCCCGGACATGAACCTGCCATCTAGCAAGTTCATGCCAAAAATGTGACTCCTACCTCAGTTACACTTGACAAAAACCCTCTAAGCCCCTCCATACTTTACCTCATTTCTTCCTAAATATCCCTCCATTCCATTTAACCCTATCCTGTCCTTATTCTCTTAATTCCTGCTAATCTATGTATCAAGCCCCATTTGAAGATGCCCCAGGACAAAATGGTCTGTTCCAAACCTCATTTATATGATACACTCCTTGGCAGGAAAATCAAAACGACAAACAGATGCTTAACAAATGGAAAAAATATCCAGGTAATACCTTTCACACAGTGAAACTTAGCTAAAAAAGCTTTACAAACAGTGAGACAGTAACAAAAGTGATTTACAGGTGTCCCCGCATTAAGGATGAGATCCCTTTTTTAGTCTGTCCTTAACTCAAATTTGTATGCAAGTCTAAACACATACATGGAACACTCTGCTGTACTGTACTGCAGTACAATACAGTAGAACATTCCATACAAAAAAAATGTATGTTAAACGTGCCTCTTTTTAAGTTCACTTCACATTTCTGTACTACAAGCATCACCCACGAATGTTTTCCACTCTTTCCTGAACTTTCAAACCTCTGCCAGACGTTCTACTGAAACCTAGATCCAAGTGAGCCACAAGGTCATTTGCCCATTCTACTGTACAGTACAGTAACTGCTTCAGTACTGTGTACTGTACAAGCCAGCAGTTTTGACCAATCAGATCGCCAACACAGCGATCTCTTAACCAATCTGATCTCTTGTTCTCCATGAAGGCAGACGTAACTGCTCTAACACGACATGCAAGTAGCTTCATGAATGGGGAAAAGGAAAGTACAACAGAATTCTTCATTTTAAGGTAAGATTTGGGCAAATTTAAAGATTTTTATTTATTTTCACATTATTGCCAACATTGCAGCAGCCCATTCTTATATATGGTTTGTCTGCAAGTCAAATGTCTGTAACTCAGGGTTTGCCTGTACTCACAAAGGGTCTGCTGTAATTTCTTTGCATGTTTTTCTCTCACTAAATATGTTTGTAGAGGTTTGTTCCATGGGTATCCATTGAAAAGGGGTCTTTCATGACCTAGTCAGACTTTTTAGATATAAATAAATAAATAAGAACAAAGGATGAGAAGAGGATGCCTTTTTGGTCCCCTGGCATTCTTGTCTCGAGGACATCAAGCATAGAGAGGTACATTTACAGACCTTGACCAGGAACCTATACTGTCCATGGCCTGTGGTGTTACCCTGTGGGAGGCTTCTACACAAAGCATAGCACATCCTCCCAAGCTAACACCTATCCCAGCACAAGAAGTCAATCCAGACATCCCCCTGTATGTGCATGACTCCCATGCCTACTTTGTCATTACTGAAGGGAATGGATGCAGTTCTCTCAGCAGAATATCATGAGGATATACAAAAGTAATACCCATTTGTGAACCCAGGCCTCTAAAGCAGTCACTTTCAAGCATAAGGCATCAGCTCACTCAGAGTTCTTAGCATTCTAAGCTTCAGGCAGTAGGTACATTCTCGCACCATCCCCCATCCCAGGCCCCTGTGCAGGACTGGTTCAGGTTTTCCCAAGTCATCAACCATTTAATTCAAAGCTTGAAGCCTACATTGGACCAGCCACTTGTGTCAGGTATCCCAAACACTAATGGGAAAAGGGAAAAGTCTCTCACTATGTAGTCACAATCTTCTGATTCTGAGAATAAAGACCTGGCTTACCCTTGGAAGATACCATCCTTATCTTGATTTTCATACTAATACGGAAGATATGCTGTCCTATGTTTCTCCAACAACATAGTGTATCTCATTTGGGGATGAAGGTTCACTTTCAAAGGGAAGAAATAGCTACTTGTGCAGAGAGAAGTGCTGTTGTTATTTTGTGTCTGGATGGTCATAAACCAATGGCAGTTCATAGAGGTACTGAAGCTGTACGTGATGCAGTTCTAACTGCATCTGTAAACCAGACTCCCAAACCTTCTGTCTTGAGAAAATATAACAGCGTTTGCAGGATGCCACCTGTACCAACATTCTATAGCACATCCACTGGTGATGCTCTTAGTTCAAAAAATGAGTCAAAATGGCTTCCATACCCATAGCACACTTCCTGGTCATTAGGAGAGTAGAATACTAGAAAACTTGGAGTAAATGTTCATAAAGCAGCAACTATGATCTTTAGGGATTTAAATTGTCAGATTTGCATGATAAAATATCAGGATAGTCTTCTCATTCAGGACAAAAACACTGGAAGGTTCTGGTGCCTTTCAGAAGGTAAAGCTCTTTAAACTGACCAATTTAGTTTTAAAGGGTGGAAACTCACCATTAAATGCAACCAAGATGCTGTAGTTGTCAGAATTGCTGCCTCTTAACACAAGATGCCAAATTGCAAAATATTCTTATTGTCCCCTTAAACAAGGATCTGTACTTTGAGCCCTCTGCTGGAGAAATGTTCAAAAAACTAGAGGAGAAAGGGAAAACTAGTCTAACAGTTATTTTACCCCTTTTCTAAAGTTTTGACAGAGATAACCCTTCTAAGAACTGGCCCTGCTGTCACTGACCAGGTTAAACATAAGAAGGCAAAAGGGAAGAAAAGATAATTTTAAAACAAATGGCAGAGACCAGAAGAAGAATATTGGGGGTCATTTGTGCTGCACAGTAGACAGCAACCACAAATATTATCCCCTCCCCTTACCAACTGGCTGTTGGAAATCCCAACTTTCAACTCAAACAAAAAAGAATGCAAGACAGGAGTGCAGCCTATACTATTCTCCAACCAACAAAAACTTTTTTTTTACAAGAAAAGTACATACTACAAGAAGATGCACAGGGATATACAGACTGCAGTTCTTTACAAAAACATGTGCAGAGCTTCTGCCAATGCTGTGGGAACTAAAGAGCATGGTGCCACTCAAAGAAACTGTTACTTCAAGAGTCAGTAAGAGATTCACAGAAATGGAATAAGATAAAGTTCCTTATACCTTCTAAAGGTGAACCACGAGTTCCATACTAGATTTGTAAGTTTAACAGTGCTCACATTGCAGCCCCTTTTACCCCACTTATTTCTGGAAACACTTTTTGTCAACTTGGGTCACAGGATGCCAAACTGTATATTTCCATTCACAGGGACCACAGGTGCTTTCTCAGGCCAAGGCAGGAGAAATCTCAGTAGTACTGTACCTCTTTTTCCATTGTGTTGGCCACTGCTCTGAGTTATTACAAAATAACTGCCCCAGTTATTTCATACTGTAGATCTAAGTACATTCACATCTGCTCATATCTGGATGACTACTTGATCCAAGCCAAGTAACAGGAAGGGGCAAAGATGGTGCTGCAGTTCATCTTGAACTGTTGTTAGCCTCTGGTGTCTCTCTGCCAACCTCAAGTAAAATTTAACTCTGTACAATACTGTAATTTTCCTGGGGACTGTCTAGAACTCAACAAGCTTAAAAGACCTTCATCTCTCAGGACAAGATAAAATCTCTGTTGAATTACTTTCATCAGAATTTTCAGAAGAAGGTGGTCACTGCAGCAGAGCAATATTTTACTCTTGTTTATATGGCATTCACAATTTTTGTGATACCTCTAAAAAGAATACATCAAGAACACCCAGAGTCAATACCATCAGTCCCTGGAGATAATGACTTCTGTCTTGCTTTGCATCTTGCAGGAGCTCAAGTGATGTATACAACAGGTACAGAATAGTAGCGATATTGATTTCTGCCATGCACCAGTCAAATAAAATCTGACCACAGATTTTTTCAGACGTAGCTTGTGGTACCTACATATGAAGGCTCAAAATCTAGGACACTTGGGATGGCAAATGGCCCAATGAGCATAAATAAAAGAAATGCCAGTGATTCAGGCTTGCAGGTCTTTCATGCCCATGTTGAAGCAATGAGTTATACACCAAATAACAGAACTGTAAAAAGGGAGGAACCCATTCCTAACTATTCTGCATATTGGCTGTGTCTGCATAGAAGTCTGCTTTAAAGTCTAAACCAAGAACCAAACCTCCACAATGAACCAAAAATGAAGAAAAAGGAAAACAAATCCAGGCCAACACAGGTTTATTAATGAAACACAGACGAAGGTTTACCTAGGTTTCGTCCACATAGGACTTCTTCAGAATACTGAAGTCACAATTAAAAACCATGTATATATATCTATATATATATACAACGCCCATCAATCCAATTAAACAAAATTAATCAAATTTAAAGGTATACACATTGTCACTGCATACTATAAAATGCCTACAATAGATACATAGAATGCAAACAACTTTTGAACATTCTGTTTAATACTGCCTACTAAACTAAATAAAAATATATAAATATATGAATATAAATAGAATATATAAATTGTTGCTAAAAATCTATACAACTATAACAATGATAAATATATTGTAACATAAAATATTATATTAGTGAAAAATGTATATAAAAATGTTTATGTAGAGATGTATGTATATAAATAAAAAATTTTAAGTAAGAAAGAAATACAAAATACTAAATCCATAATAATGTTTGCACTACCGCCCTAAAATATGCTTCAATTTAAGATAGGGCTTAATAGAACTAAACTCGTTGATACCAAGATAATTGTGTGCATTTAATCTCAGCTGCCACCTTAATTCACAAACATCCAAGTGAGCATCTGTAATCCTACCTTGGAGGTCAATCTTAACCTGCTGTAAAACACAAAACTTAAAAGAGTGACCAATGTTGTCAATTAAATGTCTAGCTAGGGCATTAGTAGTTTTGAGATGTTTCATATCCAAAAGATGTTACCTTACCCTATCCTTAAACATCTACTAGTTTTTCCTACGTAAAATGCTTCACAGTCCTGACACTTGGCAAGATATACCACATTATTAGTATGACAGTCAAAGTGACCTGTGACTGAAACAAAACAATGATTGATGTTGAAACTCTTACCGGTTGTTAAAATACAAGAACAGACCTTACACCTACCACATTTAAACGTGCCAGAAGGCCTATTACTGAAGAACCTACTAGACATTGAACAACGTTCAAACATATCCTTAAACGAAAAATCCTTACGATAAATGAACGTAGGGTTATTGTAAAAGTGTGACTTAAAATCATGGTCCATCTGTAGGAAACCCCAAACTTTATTAACTATTTTCTTAATCATGTCAGAGTCCCCATTGTATGTTGAAACAAACAATAACGGCTTAACGGTCAAAAACTGTGACCCGTTAGTTGATTCAGGTTTTTGATAAACAGGTCCCCCTGCACCTATTATAGGTTGATAAAAACCTGCCTCCCTTTTACCTCTGATTTCCTTAAAAACATCCTTACATAAACTCTCAGGATATCCTCTGTTCAAAAATAGAGAGATCATAAAATTTAGTTCTTCCACAAATTCACTGAAATCACTAACCATTCGGGCCACTCTGACCATTTGTCCCTTAATAATAGCCCTTTTCTGATGTTTAGGATGCCAACTGTCAAACTGTAGGTAAGAATTAGAAAAAGTTGGTTTCCGAAATATATTAGACTTAATTAACCCACTGTCTCTATCAATAGTTAGTCTAACATCCAAATAAGTGACTGACTGTGTGCTGAACTCATGGGTGAAATTCAAAAACCAAACAGTATTATTTATATAATGTAAAAATGCTTCCAAAACCACAGTATCACCTTCCCAAATGATAAATATATCATCCAAAAAGCGTGAATAAAATTTGACATACTTGTAAAACTCACTATAAAATAAATAATGCTCTTCCCAAAAGGCCATGATGTAATTTGCATAAATCGGGGCGCAAGCTGCCCCCATGGCTACCCCAGTTTGCTGTTTGAAATAATGTCCCTCAAAAATAAAAAAATTATTTTGAAGGACTATTTCCATCAACTTAACCATAACATTAATTTGTTCCTCTTCATACACTCCAGTTGCATGTAATTGTTCTTCTAGCCAACTTAAACCCGTATCATGGGGTATAACCAAAAACAAGTTACATACATCAGTGATTAAGAAGCATGTGTTGTCACTAATGCCAAAATCATTAATCCTTTCCAAAAAATGCCATGAATCCTTTGTGATGTAGGGAAACTTGGTAATTCCCAATTTCATGTGGTGGTCCAAATATTGACAAATAAAACAAGCTTTACTTCGTTTGCCGTCAACTATGGGTCTAAAACGCACATTATCCAATCCTTTATGAATTTTGGGAATCCCAAAAATGCCACTAACCACAGGGTGAGAGTTATTCATATACTCAAATTCAACTTCATTCAGCTCACCCTGAAATAACATGTCTTCCAATAATAAATCTATTTTCCTATATGCAATATTGATTTCATTAATACTTGTTTCCACATAGTTGTCCTCCATCAACAATGACATCATAATGCAAATGTAGTCGCTATTATCAATAAACACAACTCCGTTGCCCTTATCTGGCTCCATTATTCTAATATTGTCAGTACTGTAAATATCTTGCAATACATCCTGCTAATTTTTAGTCAAATTCAAATGAATGTTCCTCGTGAACTGTTTGAAGTGTTCCCTAATTTCAAATTCACACAGTCTGTCAAACAATGCTATCATGGGATTCAGGGGTGGGTTAAATACACTAGGTTTAGAAATATCCCTACTATTTTGAGTGTTGTCACAGTGGTTAGCTTTATCAAAAAATATCTGTAAGTTCATTTTCCTTGTGAATAGTTTTAAATCAATAAGAGTTTCAACTAAATTACCTTTCCTACATGGGACAAAATTAAAACCCTTAGAAAAAAGATTAACATGTTCCGTACTAAAATTAGCACTTGAATAATTATATAGCTTAAAATCATGTGTATCATTTACCAAAATAATGGGATTACACAAAAGCCCATCCGTTGGCTCATTAGAACCAAAGTCAGCCAAATGAATATTATCAACAACACTAGCATTAAAATTTAAATAATTGGAAGTGTTAACATTAACTTCTGTCATTGCACAACCAAATAAGTCATCCAAGGAACAATTGAGTGAAGCATTAGAATGAATACTTTGGTTATTCACATCTAACTCAATTTGATAACATTAGTATAGAGTCAGTGAGGGAAGACAACCCCATATGGGGGCCATGTTGCTGATTTAACTCAATATTGTCATTAATAGTAACACAATTGTCGTCAATGACAAAATCATAAGTACTTAAATTAAGTAAAGAGTCATTCAGTTGAATTTTATCATCACCTAAACACTTAGAAAATGACGAAGATTCATCAATGTCTTGGGTGTCTGTTATGTGATCCACACATGCATCGGACTCTAAACTTAGATTGTTAATGATGTCACAACTTGTCAAAGCACATTTCGGATGTGCAAAAATACACTTTGGACTGAACCCACAAGCATTCAGAGTACCTTCATGCCGCGCATGTCCAGCAACCACATCCCTAGTGGTGTCAACTGCTGAAATGGCTCCCCCACTCATCTCACACTTTCCACAATCCGAAATTTCAAAATGACAGTCTGGGTGACAATAGTTATTAACAACTACGAATGGTGAATTTGGCGTTAAATAAAACGCACCATGAAAAACGCTGTTATATCCGGCTGACACATGTAAATTGCACTCGTCCACACCGCCTAGTGATGTTATACCCAGATAACAAAGGGAAAAATTTACCTGCGTGGCTTCCAAGCCCCTTGCTGAGCGTTGAACCCCTGGCGCCCAACTTTGGGTCGTGTCCCCAAACGTCCCACGTCGTTCTCGTCGTTGGAGGATGGTTCCCTGTTCCGAATCCTCTTCGAACGCCTTATACCATCCTCTAAAGGGCATTCATCCACGGAGCCACAACTAACTTCTGGATTAACCTCTGACATCATGACGCCACAAGCTTACTTCGGATGATTGGATGTTCCTCCTCGAGTAGAATGTCGACGTGAATCCCTCTTTGATTTGGGGTAAACGCTACCAGCTTCGTAAATCTTCATATCCTTCTTAATTTTTTGCGATTTCTTATTAATTATTGAAACACAACTATTGTCAATGTCCTTAATAATATTAGTGTAATTAGTGTAGTAGCGATCGAACAATAAATTTTGAACAATGCTTTCATTGATAGACTCTAAATCAACAACAAATGCTTCAATCTTAATATTATTATATTTGACCATTATATTCATAATGTCTAACCCAGTCTTGTTAAAAAGATCATGTACTTCATCCAACATAGGTTTATTGCCATCGACCCCATTCGGGTATCTCCACACTCTCAGTCCTTTCGGTACCATCCCCAGCTCAATATTCCTAGTTAAATAGCTGTTTTCAAGCTGGGTTCTCTTCAGTTTAAACAGTTTGTGCTCAAACTCTTTCAGTAATTCAGCCAAAGTTTTACCCATAATAACATTGTTTTGATTAATGGGTTCGCAGTCAGAAGCAAAATTAAAACTATTGGATTTCCAATAGGCAGTGTTAAGACCAATTGGCTGCTTGTTACCAATGTCAAAACGCACTTCCTTAACATTCCCATTAAACAATGGGGGAATATTACAATCAGTTGTAATCGGCACAGTACCTGTGTGAGGGGTTGCTTGAGTAAGTGGCATGCCTAAACTCCCCAATGAAGGTGAAATAGATGTAGGCAAATGTCTCTCAGTAAGGCTTTTAATTTGAATGGAATGTTCCTCTAGTTGAACATTAATTCGTTGTAATAAATCCATAATGCTGGTCAAGGAACATTCGTTCTCCATAACAAAATCCAAACCAAGAACCAAACCTCCACAATGAACCAAAAATGAAGAAAAAGGAAAATGAATCCAGGCCAACACAGGTTTATTAACGAAACACAGACGAAGGTTTACCTAGGTTTTGTCCACATAGGACTTCTTCAGAATACTGAATTCACAATTAAAAACCATGTATATATATACAACGCCCATCAATCCAATTAAACAATTAAACAAAATTAATCAAATTTAAAGGTATACACATTGTCACTGCATACTATAAAATGCCTACAATAGATACATAGAATGCAAACAACTTTTGAACATTCTGTTTAATACTGCCTACTAAACTAAATAAAAATATATAAATATATGAATATAAATGTATATAAATAGAATATATAAATTGTTGCTAAAATCTATACAACTATAACAATGATAAATATATTGTAACATAAAATATTATATTAGTGAAAAATGTATATAAAAATGTGTAAGTAGAGATGTATGTATATATCTGAGATCTGCACAAGTGAGTGCTGGACAGGGATGCATTTCTTCAAATGGTACAGAGAAGGGATGTGCAAAAAGTAGGCCTGCTTGTTTTTCTAACAAACAAGCAAGGTGGAAATTATGTGTTTAAGATCACCACACATTGAATAGATGCTTTCACCTTCATTTGGGTGTGTTTATGTATGCTTATACTCTAATCCATCTACTCCTTAGGGTGAGCTGCATTGGTTTGCCCTCCTACTAAAGGGAGAAACTGTTCATACTACCTCGGAGTGTAGATTTCCTGACTCAGCTCAAAGGGTTCCTGTTAAACTCAGGACTGAGGGTACTCAAAACTAACAACATGGATGATTTGGCAGTGCTACTCTTTAGGTACCTGTCACAAAGGAGAGCTGTAACATTAGGAGGGAAGCTAGAATACCTGCCACCAGCTATATGAAAGAGATTTTCTATGTGATGCTAAAGAAAGAATCGGGACATATTTTATAATATCAGTGTATTTGATTCAGCAGTATCTGTCAGAATTGTACAGCTCCTATCAGGTATATTCCTCAGTGAAGTAGCATCTTTCAGTCTTCTTTGCCTGCATGTCTGTAGTCTTTCCACTAGCATCTTTATTACTGGACTGAAATTTCTAAAGGGGATACTACATTTTTGGCAACTTAGAAAGTATGGGTCTATATTATCTAATTGAAGAGGCATTACAGCGAATGTGTCTTCATCAACCCCTAAACAGCAAACTGCCAATTACGCGAATGGTCAAATCAGCGATTTTTTTCCTAGGGAAAACAATTACTGATCTGGACAGAAATGAAGTATCACTAAGAACACCTCAAAGTGGGGGCTTCACTACCACACCCCTAATGTTGGGAGCTTTGCCCACCACATCCCCCTAACTAAATATACCAACTCCAAAATTGCACTACAGTGGGGAAAGGGGCAAATTCACCCTGATGGCAAAGCAATTTTTTCCCTAGGGAAAAAAATCACTGATTTGGCCGCTCGTGTAACTGCCGCTTTGCTGTTTAAGGGTCAATGACGAGGCATTCGATGTAAAGGATGATGATCATTGTATTGTTCAATATTGTAGTGCAAACTGTTGAGACTTCTACAGAAGATGCAACTTCCAGGCTGACTTTCAGAGCTTTTCACCCTTCCACTTCTAGGCTTGTCATACTCCCTTCCACGTGTACGTGAGCACACTTAGACTCATAGCTGTGAGAGTAAATATTTTGCTTTTAGTGTGACAAATAGGTTAAAAATTGCTTTCAGTGGATTTTTCTGAAAATGTAAAATAAATACTTTGCTTTTCAGTGTAGTACAGAGTGCACTTAGTTTAAACTCTTGGCAGAAACATATAGCTTGGCATTTATTATTAGAAGTCAGAAGTAAATATTTTATCTTTTATAAACTATGCAATTTGTGAAATTCTCTATCTACAAGCAGTTCAAGATGAACTCTTGTATGCAGCTGTGTCTCATCAACAGGACGTGCAAGATAAGAGCAAGGCCGAGGAGTTATTCTTCAGGAACAGAATGTTTGAGATATGAAAAACAAACTGTTAGCAAACCAGCTTCAAAGGAAAGACTTATTATGCTGGCAAATTCTCTAAGATGCTGATGCAGGCAAAAAAGACACTTTAAAGATTGGGACTTCTTTTTTTGTAGGAGAGACTTTGATTCTTACAGATCCGATGCTTTATTTGTGTATATCTTTCATTGTTATACCTGATGTCCACTTCGTATGCAGAGTAAAGAATGTTGTATCAGATGAACCGTGTCATTGTTTTCATTGAGTAATGGTACAGACTACCTAATTAGTGTAGTATTTAAATTTTACAGTGGCGAGACCAGACCAGTCAAAACAACTTGGGAGGTGACCTGCAGAGGTGCCTCTCACAATGTGAAATTCCTGCGCAGTTCTTTTGAATTGACTCTTCTTTCCTAAAATTGTGTCCATTGACTGGAGGACAAACACTGCAGCGTAGTACAAGGCAGTATGGTAATTTTTCTTCAGACAGTTGGTGAAATACGGAGAGTGGGTCATACTGTCGGACCTGACTTCACCAGCATCTAGTGACTGATAGCAGAAAATTCTTCCAGAACTGATCTTCGTGTCAAGCCTGATCACCTTGTCCTGAACATTTGTGGTAAATATTTTCTTCTGTATTTCTGTTAATGAATGCTTCTTCTTCTTTCGGCTTTTCCCAGTTAGGGGTCGCCACAGCAGATCACCTGTCCGCTCATGATTGGCAGTGGAGTTTTACGGTGTCGAGTTGCCAGCCCGGCGCCCAACCTTCCACAGAAGGCACACACATGCACGCACTCACACCTAGGGCCAATTTAGAGTGTCCAATCCACCTACGGCATGTCTTTGGGATGTGGGAGGAAACCGGAGCACCCAGGGGAAACCCACATGACCACAGGGAGGACATGCACACTCCGCACAGAAGGCACCCCAGCCGAGGATCGAACCGGAGAACCTCTTGCTGTGAGGTGGCAATGCTAACTGCTGCACCACTGTGGCCGCCCTTTCTATTGATGAATGCAATTCATGAAAATGCCAGGAAGCGCAGTAAGTATTTTACTTTTGATGTATCTAGATGTGTGCAATTATTTAAATATGTAGTATAATCAGCATGTTAGTACCTGTACGTTTTTACTACGTAAAGGCAGAAGTGTCACAGAATGTACAGAATTGTTTTATTTAAATGTTGCTTTTTGCATGCCTTGTCATAAACTTATTGTAGGTATTGTACAAAACCTGGAACACAACCAGGATAAAGTAATGCTTGAAGCACAGACAATGGTTCCTGTTTCTATATATCCTGTTGCAAAAGATTTATTAGAGGGTGATGTAGATGTCAACGTTTGTACTTTACAGTCTGATTTGCAGGAGTTTAAAGATTGGATGGCTAAAACTAGCAACCAGAAAGATCTTGACCTCATGGGTCACTTTCAAATTTACTGTGATAAATTAAATGCATTTGGTAAAATGCATGCTGACACTGCTAAATGTACAAAGAATTTTCTCAATTTTTGAAAGTCTCACAGACTAAAATTAACACCTTTACACAAACCTGAACAAGGCAGTAAAGCTATTTGTATAATAGAAGAGTTGGTAAATAAAATTGTCCATTTGCAAGAAAAATATGACAAGCAACTAGCTGACACACAGCATGATGTAATTGTTGCAAGGGAGGAGACTTAACACATTATGAGCTCAATTAGAGACACAGGAATCTGAGGCTGCTAGAGCAGCACATTTAGCAAATGTTAGAAACTCTCCCTAAGTGGAATGAACAGAAGGGTATTTTTAATAACATGATTACATTTGAAGCTTGGGTTCTTAAAACTAAAGGTACTGTATGCAATAATACACTTGAGCATTGCTTCTGGAATTTTATTCCTCAGCGTTTCATGTCTTATATACAGCAATAGTGGCATAAAACCACTGCACGTTACAAAACAGATAAGAACAGAGACAAGGTTCATGGTGAACTGACAAAAAAATGTAATAAACTTCTGAGACACAGAGTGAGTTCAAAAAGTTCAGACAACATATACAAACACTTTTTCAAAAAAGTCAGCAAAACAAAATACTGACAAATATTATCTGGCTAGTAAAGAGTTAAAGGAACAGCAGTTAACTACGCAAATAAAAAAATAATTTATGAAGTACTATTCTACATTTCAAAAATGGTTAAGCTGTACACAACACACACTTTCATTCAGTTAAAGCAATGGATTTAAATGGTAATTTTAAAATCATTTCAAATAACAAAACAGTTCTAGGGCATAAAAATAAAACGAGAGTAGTTAAACGCAGTAAGCACATGACGTCACAAGACTAACATGCATGTACTTTCTTTTCTTCTAAAGTGCAGTAAAAGGCAAATGACAGCAAATGTAAATCATGTAAATATATCTGTTTTAAGCATGTGTTAGTTAAGTCAATATCCGTTTTGTTTCTTACAATATTTTGTGATCGTATGATAGCATAAAAAATAGCAAGACTCCAGCAAAAACAGTATTCAAAAGCAATATTATGCATAGTTAAGCAAGTTAATGTTTATTACAACTGCATTCGATCCTGTTTGTTAATTGTAATAAAATGGCATACATGTGCATACATGTCATTAATAATCTGTTTGCAAATAAATACTACACCGAGTACAGTCAGTACATGGGCTTTGGTATAAAGTTAAAATAAATTATGCAGGTCCCTTTACAAAAAGGGAGGGTTCAAATAACTAGTAGTAAAGCAAATGTGTAAGACCAAAGTGTCACAGTCTAGGTAACAGCCAAAGGGCAAGCATTATCACAGCATAAAGCAAGTAAACAATACTGCAATAAAATGATGTATACTACAGGGGGAAGGGTATGCTTTCAATACTGCAATAAAATGATGTATACTACAGGGGGAAGGGTATGCTTTCAATACTGCAATAAAATGATGTATACTACAGGGGGAAGGGTATGCTTTCAATACTGCAATAAAATGATGTATACTACAGGGGGAAGGGTATGCTTTCAATACTGCAATAAAATGATGTATACTACAGGGAAAGGGTATGCTTTCAATACTGCAATAAAATGATGTATACTACAGGTGGAAGGGTATGCTTTCAATACTGCAATAAAATGATGTATACTACAGGGGGAAGGGTATGCTTTCAATACTGCAATAAAATGATGTATACTACAGGGGGAAGGGTATGCTTTCAATACTGCAATAAAATGATGTATACTACAGGGGGAAGGGTATGCTTTCAATACTGCAATAAAATGATGTACACTACGGGGGAAGGGTATGCTTTCAATACTGCAATAAAATGATGTACACTACAGGGGGGAGTCAATACCGCAATAAAATGATGTACACTACAGGGGGGAGTCAATACCGCAATAAAATGATGTATACTACAGGGGGAAGGGTATGCTTTCAATACTGCAATAAAATGATGTATACTACAGAGGAAAGGGTATGCTTTCAATTTTACACTGTGTCTGAAACAAAAAAAAATAGCATTTAGCTAAAGTAATACAGATCCTTCAAACACTGCAGGAGGGAGGGTTTAAGGTTAAAAGTGAAAAGGTACAATTCATGTCATAACATGCTTTTTAGCCAGAAAAAAATTACCCTTTCTGGAGTAGAGACCAAAGTAAAATACAGCTTTTTTTTAATTTAAAGACAGCATTGGCCAAGGCTACACAATTAGTAGCTTCAAGTCTAACACGTTCCTTTGTGTTACAGGCAGCAGCTGGACCCAACACACTGTCTGTTGTGCTTTTACAAGAGTGGCCTCACGGCTCTGATGCTAAAATGAAAAAACTTTACATTCTTCAGTAAAAAGATAACACAGGTTGAGAGGGGATATCACCTGTGCATTCAGCAACTTTTGGCCATTTACTAGGGGTTAAAACAAACGGAATACTTAACAGCTTTTTCCAGAGACATTACTGTACATACACCACATTATGCCATACAGGCTTTGGTAAATGAGACTCAGTTAAATAAGCTGATTAATGATGTCAGTCAAGCAGTGTTTGCAAAATGGTTGGCATTATTTAGTGTCAAGCAAGTTACAATAAAGGCAGGCGATAAGTATTACTTATCTAACTTCATGAAATATGAAGGAAATTTTTTTCAGACAGTGCATACATAGTTAATTCTCTGCAGCTGCATATGTCTGCATGGGCAAGGAGAGGGTTTGTTGATAATATGGGCAAACCACTCAAGCATGCTTCTGTGTTACAGACTGTTTAAAATTTAGTTCGTAGTCAGTCCCTTGTGGGTTGCTACAGTATCTTAAAGGTAAAAGCTCATCAAAACGCTACAAATAAAATTTTTCAGTTAAATAACTATGCTGATCAAATGGCAAAAAAAAAAAACAGCCAAAAAAGGAATGCAATTGTATCCTACAGAACACCTTTCTGGTGTACCAAATAAAACCAATGCAGTACATGTCATACAGACATTTTCAGCTCAAAATTTGCAGCATGATTTGCTGCAGATCCAAACTAAGTTTGGACTGCAGAAAGAGTTAAAAAAAATGTACTCTTGTAGAAAAAAGTCCAAAACAATATTCTGCAAAATAAAAGAGCTTAGTATAATACTCTGCTAAGAGGCCTAGGCACAGGCATTGGAATTATTAATGTTTAACTAATTGTTTAAAAGTAGTGGGGGAAGATATCTCTCAGATTGTACATTTACAAGCATCTTGGATGCTATGCAGCTACATCAGTTGAAATTTGATGGTAATATGACAATTTTTGTAAGTTGGACAAAATGCACTATGCAGTCTTTGTATATAATGTTACTGATACCACTGTTGTGTGTCAGTTTACGGTATTACCTATGATATTTCTCATACCAGAAGGGTATGAGTATTGGTTTCCACAATTTGAAGGTAATCATATAGATATGAGGGGAAAGAACACATAAAACTGAGTATTGTACACAGACTCAAAATGGATTAATTTGTGGACAGAATTCACCTTTCTATGAACCATGTTTACTGCAACATTATGTTAATTTAAAATTACATTTTGTGGGATGTTTATCACATGTTGATTTCCTTAAATGGAATCATCAGAACTATATGTTTACTGAAACCATAGAAGTAAATACTTCCATGAACTGGCACTATGACTTAATACAACTTCCCAATATATCTGTAGCTTTGGATAATTTAAAAAGCATAATGAATAATACTGAGATTCTCAGAGAGTATTTGGGAAAAAGAAATAAAAGTATTCTGTATTATGAAACATTAAGCATCACTGCAAAAGATAAATTACTTAGTTTGGCTGAAAAGACGAAAAAAGACACTGCTCACAATTGGTGGGATATCTTTACCAGTTGGTCAAAATCAGGAAAAAAAACTGTTAAATTGGTTGATACATCCTGTATTAGTAGTGTTAGGCATTATAGTCATATTAACTATCTGGAATTGCTATCTAAGTTGTCATTTGCGGAAAACATATAGAATTCAACAAATCATGATGGTTAGCCTAGATAAATTGGAAAAGGTTTCAATGTGTGCAACTGAAGTTGAAAATGAACAGTCATTTTCTGCCGTTTAAATGAAAAGAGGGAACTGTGAGAGTAAATATTCTGCTTTTAGTGTAACAAACAGGTTAAAAATGGCTTTCAGTGGATTTTTCTGAAAATGTAAAATAAATATTCTACTTTTCAGTGTAGTACAGAGTGCACTTAGTTTAAACTCTTGGCAAAAACATATAGCTTGGCATTCATTGTCAGAAGTCAAAGTAAAATATTTTATCTTTTATAAACTATGCAGTTTGTGAAATTCTCCATCTACAAGCAGGTCAAGATGAACTCTTGTATACAGCTGTGTCTCGTCAACCGGATGTGCGAGATAAGAGCAAGGCCGAAGAGTTAGTCTTCAGGAACAGAATGTTTGAGATATGAAAAACAAACTGTTAGCAAACCAGGTTCAAAGGAAAGACTTATTATTCTGGCAAATTCTCTAAACTGCTGATGTAGGCAAAAAAGACACTATAAAGATTGGGACTTCTTTTTTTTGTAGGAGAGACTTTGATTTTTACAGACCTGGTGCTGTAAGCTGAAGTCCGGCTTTGTTATTTGTGTATATTATCTTTCATTGTTATACTAGATGTCTACTTTTTATGCAGAGTAAAGAATGTCATATCAGATGAACCATCTCATTGTTTTCATTGAATAATGGTACAGACTACCTGATTAGTGTAGTATTTAAATTTTACAATAGCTACATACTATGCTAGCTGCCTTTGAAGGCCATTTTAAGCCTGTCCAATTTCCCTTTTGGCACTTGAATTAATCTATACAGTTTGGTGTTAGATTGGCTTTACCCATCCCATGATTGTTGATTGTGCATTACATCTAGTGATTATAACTGGGATCAATATCTTAGATAATTTGAGGGGAGCAGTGCATATGATAAAGCATTTACGAGCTGCCTCTCTCCATAAGTAATACAGAGTGCATTCCTGGTGTACGTTTCCTTATCACCCGTTCATAGACCCAAGTTGTTAAATATGGACAGGGATGATTTTTGTCTAATGAGAGTGACAAGTCTGTTCCAGAGCAATGGTATCCTATGCATGATATACCTGTATATCCAAATCATTCTGTTGATGTTGCAGAAGAGGTTTAGATCCCTGGACCAAGTGTTTCTGATGCCATTTGACCTACTAATGTGCAGTAGAGCCATCAGTATTGGGATCAATGATGATTACTATGCCAGACTTGGGTCACCTCTTAGCAGTTGCTAGGATACCAATTATAGTGGCAGGGCTTTGAGTCAGTCCATGTAGAACATGTTGTTTAGGCCCTGGATCCTTTTATTAAGGTCTCTGTATGGGCATTCCAGTTGTTTCATGTGTCTGGACAGATACATTGCAAAGAAGGCATTATACTCCATAACTGGCCTAATGAGAGATGATCTAAACACAATCTTTGTAAGCTGCACAATGCAGGACTTTCTTATAATAGTGGACACATGGTTGAAATATAGGTCACTGTCCACATAAGGTCCCAAAATCCTGAACAACTGGGTCAACCTATAGGGGTGTATTTTCAATGTGGTAGTTCCTCAAGGTAGATGATTTCCAAAAATATATGATGATGCATTTTTTGGCATTGTGTTTTGCTCCATGAGTTTGGCATCATTAATTTATTTGGGACAATCCATCCTGCAGGATGGCCAAGGCATTTGGGGATTTAATGACCACTCCTAACTTGCAGTTGTTTGCAAACATAGATAACCAGAGCTTTTTGGTATTGGTTTTTACTTCAAAGAAGTAGATGCCAAACAGAAGAGATCCCAGTTCTGAATCTTGCACTGGTGACTGGTCTCTTTGTGCAGGTAGGGCGCAGGGGATCAAAGTAAAGGAAGCTATCTGTGAGTCAGCTGGCAATCCAGTGGGTGACATAGGGTTTTATTCCCAGTTTATTTAGCTTATCTACTATACCTGAGTGGGAGGATTGTGTCAAACACTTTCGCCAGATTGAGGTATGTGGTGTGTGACATTTGGGTCTATATTATAAAACCAAAAGTTGATGTCAGCGAATGCTCACATGAGTGAAAATGCTGGACATCGAACTCCTTATTGTGGGGGGCTGTGCCCTCCACACACCCTGCTAACTATATATTCCAACTCCGAGGTCACTCTACAGTGAGGAAAGGGCAAATATCCCACTCCTCACTGTTCCACGACCCCACAAACACCCTTTCTATGTCCAGTGTTTTCGCTCATGTGAGCATTCATCAACTTTCGGGTTTCTAATATAAACCTGTGACATTTTACCTACATCCATTGCTTTGGTTGCCTTTTCAAAAAAGTCCACCAGGTTGAGTAAGCATGAACTGCAATTGATGAATCTAAACTGAGATGGGGCCAATATTTGGAGGTCCCCAATGTACTGATCAGTTCAATGATAAATCCTTCCATGGCTATGTATATGAGGCTGGTCTTACATGGGTTGGTAATTGTGTAGATCAGTGGAAGGACCTCCATTGTCCATGGTAATGACTGTAGCTGTTCTCCATTAGCTTGGTATAAAACCCATATGGAGGCAGAGGTTGAACAGTGCTGTTAGGGGAGGTGACTAAATCATGCTTCATGCTATTTAAAATGCATCCATGGGTACTGTAACGGACCCGTCGCACTATTTTTCACTTTTGATAGTGCATTTAGGAGCTGGTCTTGTATGACAGCTGGAGCTAAGCCAGTTTCAGTTTATCTTGTGGGACAAATGGCGGGGAGACAGGGATAAAGTTAGAGCAGAATGTATCAGCCAGTAGGTTTGCTTCATCTTCCCCCTCAATGTAGGTAACATTGTTTACTATCAGTTCTGAACATTGATGCATTATGCTTCCAAGATTATGGATGTAACTAAAAAGTACTTGTGATTCTGTTTTTGGCTTGTGTATATATTTTAGGCTCAAATTTGGCTTTGGTGGATTTTTTAATCTCCTGAGTTACTTTAGTTCAGTGATTAGGGCTTATCATTCTGGGAATTGCAGTTTTTGGTCAAATTCTCTTCTTTTTATTATAAAATGTGTTGATATTATTGTTCCACTATGTTTTTTCCCCCTTGGGTTTGCCCTGTTCTTGTTACTACAAGGAAAATGCACCATAGTGTGGCGGTGTATGTTTCTGCATATTCACTGGGGCTGACTGGCAGTGGTGGGGATTTGAAGCTTGCTGATGTATCACTTTGGAGTAGGTAATTGGTCAGACCTAACAAGTGAGAAAGTTACTGAAGAGATGGTGCATGATGCCCCCATGTTAGTAAGAACAAGATTCAAAATATTGTTCCCACTACTTGCTACTCTTATTGTTCCAGGGCATTTGTATTGACAAAGTCCAGGAATCTCTGTTCATGTGCACTAGTGGTGGTGTAGCTTTCCCAGTCTGTGGTTTGATAGTTTAGATCATCTAGGAAACTGGTATTCGGTTTAATACTAAGTGATTCTAGTTCATGTAGATAGGCATTGTGGCTTTCTTGGGTCATAGAAGGGGTTCTGTAGCTAGCTAGTATGTGCTATGGGACCTTTCTGATCACTACTGGGACATAGCTCTAGTTCATCCTGTGCTTTACCAGCGTTGCTCCTTGTCTCTTCTGAACAAAGACTGAGACACCTCTACCTTTTTTCCCCTCCTGCAAAGTAGCTGGTTTTAAAATTATGGAAGGTATTATAGCCCTGCACAGCTGGAGTACTTTCTGTTGTTTTAAACCATCTTCTCACCTTTTTTGATGAGGCAGGATTTAAAGTAATGAGGCTTATATTTCAAGAAAATGACTGACTTCTAGAACATCTGTTTGATGAAATACAAGTTATTAATAACAAACTGACTAGTGACTTATTTGCAATAAAAAAGAATTCAACAGAACTGACCAACTATAGCCCCATTGTTGTCCTTTCCCCTCTATCCAAAATCCTTGAGGGGTGCATACATACACAAGTCATGGAATACCTAAATACTAATAAACTACTCACTAATACACAACATGGCTTCTGACCTTATCATAGTACTACTACCGCTCTAATGTCTTTCACAAACACAGTAAACAACCACAGAAACAATGACAAATTTGTATATGCTATCTTTCTTGACCTTTCTAAAGGCTTTGACATGGCCTCACACAACAAACTCATTAATGTTCTTTCTGCCCTTTATCTTAGTACATCCACTATGTCCTGGTTCCAAAGCTATCTATCACTTCATCAGCAAGCAGTCCAGTCGCACCAGATCCTCTCCTCCAGTAACTCTAGGGGTTCCCAAGGTTGCATCCTAGGACCCTTACTGTTCTCCCTCTATACCGACAACTTACATACCTCCACACTACATGCTTCTGTTGTTCAATATGCCGATGACTCCACACCAATATGTATTGCTTCATCTCTTAAAGAACTCCATTCACTAACTCAGTCTTCCTTTCTTTCTGTTGAAACATGGCTTGCTAACTCTCAACTAATTCTAAACCCAAATAAACTAAACTTCTGCTTTTCCTGTCTACAATAAATCACCCACTCTGTCTTTTAATATTATGTTGAAGAATAATACAGTCATCTTTCTTGTCACTCACACTAAACTGCTAGTGGTAGAGATTGAATGTAATATGAAATTTGGCATCCACATCTTCAACACCTGGGCTTTCTTTACAGAAATAAACAGTTTCTTACAAAAAACACTAAGGCCATAATTGCACTCATCTCAATACTTCTCTAAGCATCACCACTGCTATAGCAAAACTGCAGTCATGTTAAAACAAAATTGCTAGGTTTGCCACTGACTCTCCATACAGATTACATCACTGTATAGCCCTAAACCAGCTGAATTAGCTCGTACTGCCCCAACACCTTCTCTACAACCAACTTGTTCTAGTCCCCAAAATTCTTTATCACCCTGATAACATCCCAGCACTACAGGGCCTATTTCATCCTGATACCAGCTATAGAACTATCTGCTCCAGTAATAAAATCCTTCTAGATGTTACCAAAGCAAATAATAGTGCTGGTGTATCTGTCAAATTCTGTAGCTAAGAAATTTAATACACTACCCACAAACCTAACAACTACATTCTCCATAATACAATGAAAAAGTATACTCACTATTCTTCCTTGTAAATAACAAGATTTGTAGAACTCTTAATGTTTTGATTATTATTTTTAATCCATGACATATGATATACCAAAATGTACTACATCTCCCTACTATACTAAATATTAGATATACTCTGTGCATGCCTTCATTTTGTGTATCATAATGCTTGTATATACATGTATTTTGTAAAGATGTATAAACAATGTCTGTCCTTCAACATTATGTATATTCTTTATACTAACATACAATGTGATGTTTACTATATGTGGAGCTTTTCTCCCAGGGCCTCCACTGAAAAAGGATTTGTGTCCAGTCGGACCCTCCCAGTAATCAAATGTAAAATCTTCTTCTTCTTTCAGCTTTTTCCCGGTTAGGGGTCGCCACAGCGGATTGCCTTGTCCGCTCATGATTGGCAGTGGAGTTTTACGGTGTTGAGTTGCCAGCCCAGTGCCCAACCTTCCACAGAAGGCACAAACACACACACACACACCTAGGGCCAGTTTAGAGTGTCCAATCCATCTACAGCATGTCTTTGGGATGTGGGAAGAAACTAGAGCACCCGGAGGAAACCCACGTGACCACAGGGAGGACGTGCAGACTCCACACAGAAGGTACCCCTGCCGAGGATCGAACCGGAGAACTTCTTGCTGTGAGGCAGCAATGCTAACCACTGCACCACCGTGGCCACCCTAATCAAATGTAAAATAAAATAAATAAATAAATATTCACATGTTTTTAAGATGGTGGAAAAGCAAACGGACAATTTGGGAAAAAAAAGTGTACAAGATGTAGCATGACAGAAATGGATATTATTTAGGTACAGCATATCCATTTCCAAAGCAAAAGATGGTGGAAAAGCAAACGGACAATTTGGAAAAAAAAAGTGTACAAGATGTAGCATGACAGAAATGGATATTATTTAGGTACAGCATATCCATTTCCAAAGCAAAAGTTTGGTAAAAGAACAAATAGGGTTAGCTCTAAAGTGGCTGTTAATATTGCACACAACCACCAGGGCTGTAATGATGGGGGCACAAGAAAAGGTAATAATTCTTTAGACACCTTAGGTTTAGAAGAATAGCCTCATTTAAAACTTTATGCAGGGAGAGCCAGGAGACAGCCACATGGACAATGGAGGAACAGCCAGTCTCAGTGGGGCAGAACAGTCAAATGGGGAAGTTGGAAAGGCAGAGAGGTAAGATGGAACTAGCCTTGTTTGAAACTAATTATTCTACTAATGACTGTAATATCTGTTTGGATATTCTGCTTTCCTTGGACAAAGTTTTCAGCTGTTGCACTCATCTGTCATCAATTGCATTAATGTGATGTTGGACGCAATCTGCATAAGAATGACATGATTTATTCTTGTAATGGCTTTAATAATATTTTAAGTACAGCAACATATAGATTTCTGATGTTTACTATAATCTGCTCCAGATTTTATGATTGTGCCTATTAGAAAAAATGATGTAGGTGACACCATGCTTGAACTAAAACTGTTTACTAGGAAGATGAATTTAGCTTTGTATTTTATGACAAAGAGAAAAACAATGCTAGTAACAACACTGGATACAGTACTTTTGTTAGAAGCAGTACCTTTGTTCCACCCTCTCACCCTGCTTACCACCGTGTTTGAAAGGCTGTGTAAAAACAATATTAGAACTAGCACACACAGAAGGCTTATTATTGTTACAATGTAACTAAGGATGAAAGACAGCGTCTCTGTGATTTGGTGGACTATAAAGACATCAGGATTAAGAATGCGTATAAGGGAAGAGGCATGGTAATCATGAGCAGCAAAGACCACTAATGTAAAATGTTTCAGTTACTCAGTAAATAACCAGCATTGTAAGGTGTCTAGGAATGAGATTAATGTTGCTTATTACAAAATTGATCATTTATTACTAGATATGATGCTGTAACATGCTATTACCACAGACATCTGTAGGTATTTCCTGGTAGAAAAGCTTATGGTACTTTCAATGTTTGGTATATCCAGAGTGCATAAAAATATTAATGATTAACCCCTTTCATCCAGTAATGACTGCAGAGGGATCTGGCAATTTATCTTAGCAGAAGACTGAAGGTATTCTATGATAGCCATCCATATATATTGAAAGACTATTGGGATTTATTTAGGGGAATTTAAATCAATAAGCATTTTCAACTGAAGGGATGTTTGTATCCTTCGATGTGGTAGATTTGTTTTCTGTCATCCTACTTGTAAAAGGTTTGAAATAATTCCATGAGGTCCTTCTAACATGTGATTTTATTTCCAATGTGGTTATTAGTGTTTTTATGACTTATAGGAACCATCTTGGACAACAATTTCATGTATTCTGAAGGAGAATTTTTTTAAACAAAAGAATGGAATGGCTATGGGAATGACATGTGTCCCTTGTATACCAATTTAATTATGTGGTACTGGGAACAGCAAAATGTTTTCAGTTATGTTTTTTTTTTTCCAAATAAAAATGTGTAGCTAAGATTTTTGAATGATACCTTTTATTTTTTATCTTCTGGAACAGTTTTGAGTGGAAACTATGGGGCCTTCTGGAATACATAGATGGGACCACTTCTTTTTTGAAATTCACTCACAGTATGACCACTGTAAAAATAAACTACCCATATGTAACCATCAGTAAGAACATTCAAACTGGTATGTTTGTTTCAACTATTTTTAATAAGCCCACCTTCTCTAATTCATATTTGCATTTTCAAAGTTGCCACCATTTCAGGCAAAAAAGGCTTGGTTATAGGACAGATGGTGAGGCTTGCTAGGATAATTTCAGATGACACTGCGTTAGAAAATGAGCTGGGAATTTTGATAGACATGTTTTTAAAGAGAGGACAGGCCTACCAAATTCTGTCAACACTAAGGGATAAAATCCTGGAAGGCAGGGGGAGCAAGTATAAATTGATTCTGGGAGAAGGGCTACCAGTTATTAACAGTTTTGTTAACTACAAAAAAAAAAACACTAACTGTTAATAGTGATTATTTCAGCAGAACAATGATACTCAAGTATGGACTGGATACCATCACTGTGAACAGTATTATGAAAGAGAACCTGGAAATTTGTAGCTGTTTTATGGAGCCCTAAAAACATTGGGTGAAGGGCCAGATTTTACATGCAAAAGGCATGTAAGTATAAATGAAAATTTTGAATTAGAGGCACAAAAACAAATGGTAGTACAAGTATAAGAAAGTGACTAATAAAATGTATCCATTGTAGACCCATACAGGGCCAAAATGAAAGCTCAGTACATTAAAAATAAATTAATATTTAATTGAAAATATACACATGGCACAAAAAGTGCTCTGTTTATGTTTCTGTGATTACTGTCACTATTTTTATGTGCGAGGATATTTATGAACACCGTTACAATACAGAAAATAAAAACGACAATAATGAACTCTTTAGACACATTCTGCAGTGTAAACGGTACTCTAAGTGTTTGATTGCTGCTCTTGAGCACATCCCCCCTCCCCCAACCCAAAATTGGCCTATGGGAACCAAACTTAGAGTACAGATAATTGATTTGGCAGCTGTGGCTTAATTCAGGTCAGTTTCCTGGGTTAAATAACACCATATCTGTTAATAGTATGTTAAAATTATGAGATACCAAATTATGAATTTCAACAAATGTGCAGCTTCTACTGTATTATTAGTATGTTTTCAATAAATACTTAACTGTTTTTCTAAGTTCCTTGGAATGATGGGATTTTAACAAAAATTAAGACATTTTTTCTATCAGAATGTTACTTTTATAATTAACTTAAACAGTATTTTATTTGTATTTTAAATAATTGAAATTTTATGTATTTTTATCTTGGTGGAGGGTTATTTAAACTGATAATATCTTTTAAAAACAGTTCTGATGAAGTCCTGATACTTTTTGGACAAAACTGCTTTTAATAAAGTTTCTTATTTCACTACCTTGTGGAATTCCTGTGGAGAGTTAGTTGTGTGGCCTATGGCCCTGATCCACTCTATTTTTGTTTAAGTTGTGGGAAAGTGTGGTCCATGGCTTTGACAGGAATGGCTCTGGAAGAAGGGGTGATCATAACTACTTGGAGTTTGGTTAGTTTAGGATTATTTTTTTGGACTTGCTACTGAATATCCACAAAACCAACAGCACCAGAATTACCCGATCTAAAGACTTAAACCTTGCCTGTGATATAAATAGGACCTGCTGGAGAGATAGGTATGTATCCCAGAAACAGGCTCCCCATTCATGTGAAGCAGAGTTCCTCCTTAACACAATTCAAGGACAACTTGGACAACTGGATGGGAAAACAGAAATTCATCCCTGGTTTGGCACCTATGTCTCCAATGGACACAGGTAACCTGTAATTGGTTCATATCGCAGGCCCATCCTTACACCCTTACAGGATATCGGAGCATGTCAGAGACTTGGGATGCATGGCTAGGCTTAAAAAGTCCCTTGTGGTCGTTAGCTTAGTAAACACCTATGAACCTAATATTTAAAGCTCGGTACAAGACAAACTAGCCTGGAAACCTCTTTCTGCCACCAGAAAGAACTAGTAAATTAATTATAGTAAAAACTCAGTAATTTAACACTAAAATCACTGCAAGCAGTACCAGTACACTACACTCAGTATTAAGCAATTTTATCAAAGGTGTCTTAGCCTTGTGATGGTGAATAGCTTAAGGGGAGAGACTTTGCAAGTGATACTTATGAGCTTATTGTCAACAGCCGATACATAGAGAGAAGGAGGGACTTATGTTGTCAAATTATAACAAGGGGTGGACAACAACAGAAACACTGGGTTTAAGAATACAGTTAGAGCAGGGGTGGTTGGAAATGAAAACTACATGACTGTTAGTTCTGTGCTTACTGGCCTGGAACTGTCTTATTGCAAACACCAGTCCTGAACAAACTTGACACATACTGACTGCATACGAATGAAACTAGGGTTTAATACCAACAGTTAGTGCACTTGGATAGGAAAATTAATTACAATTATATTCTGGAATTACTAACATAGGTTTAAAGACCCAAGCTAAAGCAGATACAGACTGTAAAAATGAACTTAAAAACAGATCAAGATCTTTCTTTCTGTAAGCAAAGGAACTATTTGCTAACACCTTTAGAATAATAGAAATGTTTACCTGTGCCATTCTTAGTACCCTTTTGCCACAGTATAAGAAGCGTTATCAGTGCAAATACTGAGAGTTGTGAGTCCGATGGGCTGGCCTAGTTTCCAGAGTATAGATTAGTACCAGATTATTTTTGTATGTTATCTGCTTGCAGAATGCAACACAAACATTTCTTTAGAACAAACTAAAAATGGAGGAAAAAGCATCTCTTATTCTTCAAATATCAATGAGTACTTTTTCCCTTTCAAATCAGACTAAATGCAAATTACATTTACTTTACATAGCTACTTAAAATAATTGTGACAGTAAATAACCAATAAAATCCATTGCCTAAGTGATTTTGACTTGAGAATACTTTTAAAAATTGTGCAGTATTAATTCCTGGTAAAGTGCATGTATTTAGCACATCTATGTATGTACATTATTGTGTGCTCTCTTTTGTGACTTATTGAGCCTGCTTTCTTCTAACTATAACACACTCTGTGTGTTACTTTGATGTACTAATCAACATACAAAATTATTCTTGTTATTTCTGATTATTGTAAGGTGCCTCTTACTGTTTCTCCCTTAAATGTGAATGACTGCACAGAAACTCTTTTGTAAAATTTTACTTGTTTATGTGTGCTCTCTTATGTGACCTATTGTGCCTGCTTTCTACTAACTATAACACACACTGTATGTTACTTTGACGTATTGATCAACATACAAAATTATTCTTGTTATTTCTATTTATTGCTTTAAATACTCCTCAATTGTGATTAGTGAAGTAGTGTATTCTGCCTTTTAATTGGAGCTTTTCTCCTCGGGTCTCCTCTGAAAATGGGCTTCAAGCCCAGTATTACCAACCTGGTTAACAAATGTCAATAAATAAATAAATATAATAGTTGTTTCTTGTTCAGAGCAAGTACCCCTTTAAGATTCCTAAACTTTAGGACCTGAGTACAATGTTATTATCTCTACACAATGTACTAAGTTCAACCAGAAGGTGATCAGGTAAAGAACAAAATATCTCCAGGACTACGTGAACCAAAAGGGGAAATGCTACTTGTCTAGCCCTGTCTTATTTTTGAAAACCTTGTCAGCCTGTATACAAATCCTTTTTTTATATGTGAAGTGTTCACAGAAATCTCTCTAAACCAATCCATCCAGTTGCCATTCATTTTTCTAAATGCATAAAACGAAGGGGAAAGGATTTTGCAGGTTTAGATAATGTTCCAAGCAGACCATCTCCAAATACTCGGCACACGTCTTTCCTTCTGTTTTTTTTATCTCCTGCCAAAAAAAAAAATAGAAGGATGTGAAAGTTTACACACTGATTGGGGTACTATTAAAGGTGAAGCAACCACTGTTTCATGTTAAGAGGGGTAAGCACTCAGTCAGTACTAGACTCAGCAACTTTCTCATTTATTCACACCATTTCAAAACATAATAAGTTAAACATCACTTCCTGTGGTCATTCTGCAAAACATCTTACAACCTACTCTAGGAGAGTAACCTCCACCCAATCCTAATAATCTCTGCATGACTTCCCAGTGGTTATTATTACTACTGCAACAGTGACTAATGTGATGAACAGGAGTGGCCATAGGTCAACTGGTGCCATAGGCAAAAGGGCTCCATGGCACCCCTCACCACACCACCCGGTGCCCATATCCTGGTCTACCTATACCAAATAAATACTGGAAAAGCGCCCTAGGCGGCTGCCTAGTTGGCCTATGCCTAAGGCCGACTATGGTGATGAATGTAGTGTAATTGTGCAAGGAACTTACCATATTAGTAGATGTGCATATACATAGGAACATACTAGGCAAGTGAATATAGGGATCATAAGGTGTATAGCCATATACACATTTACACATACAAGCTTAAAAGTTTCTGCCACCATTTTAAACCACTTAATAGTGGTAACTACCTAAATTGAGGAGGGCTATACATGAAAACCCTGGTGAAAGTTTGTGTCTACCCATCCAGGCTAGCCTTAAAGGTAGCTAAAGTAGTGCTTTGATGTGAAATGAAAACATTCCATAGGCTAGAAGTACACTGAGTTAGGGAGTTATCCCTTTAATGAGTCTTGTGTATTTGTTGGTGTAGATTTAGGTTCTTAGTGAGGATGTTTATAGAGCCACTGGTGTTGCAAAGAAATAAGTCAAATAGGAGACTCTTTCATGGCTTAGTAAGTGAGACATAGGTCACCTCTTAACTTGTAGAATTGTTATTTCAGTGTTACTTCACTCCTACCTCCTCGTTCCCTTGGGACATTCTAGGGCTAGTTTGGGTGCCTAGTCCTCTTCACCTCTTCAGATACAGTCCACTTCTTTACTTATACAAGGCCTGTAGCCTACTTAGGTCCAGCTAGATTTAGGGAAGCTCAGTTCCCAGATTCTTTTTGCCTGCTGTGGCAGGAACATCCAAGAGGCAAGTTGTGAATGTCCTACAAGATAGGAGTATACCTGAAAGCTGTGTCCCCTGACTGTATCATATAACTGATTTGTTTGCAGTTAAAAGCATTCTGTAGAGTCTCCTTGCTCCTTTATCTGTTAAAAACATTCATTTTGTGGCTCACTGCTGTTCTTCTGCTGTGATAAACATTTCTGTAGTGTTTACTGTCTAAAAGACTGTAGGCTAGTAGCTGTAGTATTGTTCCCCACCCTCCCTTTTGGTGGCTTTGCAATTCCCTGCTCCTACTGTAAATCTGATCTGGGACACTCCTCTCAGTCTAGTGTCATTAGCTCATTCTACCTAATACAGAGAGAACATTTGAGAAGGCCATCCCACTTAGTTTCCTAACCTTGAATTATCTTCTGCTTCTCCTTTCCCCCTTTCCTTTACAAAAAAAAAACTTTGCTAGAATCTCAATGTGTTCTGCTTAACTGTAAAAAAAAATTACGCTTGTTTCCTGCCTTTTCTGTAATTAGTCTAGTCCAGATACAGATTTGTTATATCCAGGACTGTTTGTAACCTTCTGTGCCCCCCAAGCCTGTCTGTGTTGGCGGGAAGCCTGCTAGCTTATCAGTGGGAGTGGTAAGCACTAGGTAGCCTGTCTACCACATAAAGAGTGGTTTCTGGCCCAGAAATTGCAGTTATTGGCCATTTAGGCAGTTTTTCCATCTCTCTCAACTTTCTGATTTAAAAGCCCGCATTTTTCACTTGTTTCCAACTTTCCTGTAACTAGTCTAGTCCAGATACAGATTTGTTGTATCCAGGACTGTTTATAAGCTCATGAGTCCCCCCCAAGCCTTTCTGTGTTGGAGGGAAGCCTGCTAGCTTATCAGTGGGAGTGGTAAGCACTAGGTCACCTATTTACCACATAAGGATTGGTTTCTGGCCCAGAAATTGTAGTTATTGGCCGTTTGGGCAATTTTTCCATCTCTCAATTCTGATTTAAAAGCCCGCATTTGCATTTGTTTCTTTCCTGTAACTAATCTAGTTCAGATACAGATTCTTAGTTTTAGCACTTGAATTTGCTTATTTGTGCTCAGCACTTGTTCAGAACTTGTTGTAAGCACTAAATAAGATACAAATTACTGCAGCGCTCAACCTTCCTCATTACCTACAGGAAAAGAGTTTTTGTACTTACTTTCCTCACTTGCTTAGAGAAAACCCTCTCTTCCTACCACCCAACACTACAACCTGTGAGAGATGCACTTATCTAGCCAAACTGGAGATAAAGCTCTCTCCAACCAAGACTGAACTTGACAGTCAAGAGGAGAAGGTAAACACTTGCACCACACCACACTCATCACATAGTCCCACTAAACCTACACCACCAAAATCCACACATAGAAACACAAAAACATTCACGGAGGCTCTCAATAATAATCTGCTCAAGCAACAGAGACATTCAAAGCAGAAACACAAGCAACCTCAACCCCCTAATACAACCCAAATGACGCATAGCCCACAGACTCAGTGTGCCACTCAACCACAGCCCATAAGGCAAAACAATGTACCCAACAAACTAGCCATAGGTGACCCTATAGTCAGGCACACTGATGTCCCACTCACCAGGCTAAACAAGGAGAAGGTTACTGTCAGCCACCTGTAAGGTGCCAGGATCCGCCACATAACCCACGCACTCAGGTCACTCCACAACAAATACAAATATGACTCTGTCATTGTCCATGTTGGTGTGAATGACCTGAGATGTACCTCTCTGGACTACATGAAAAGAGACATGGAAGAGCTCTCCGATCTTGTAGCCCAAGCAGGTATGACCCTAACCCTGAGTAGCATCCTGCCATCACCCAGAATGATAACTCAGTACAAGGACAAAATGATTGACTTTAACAATTGGCTAAGCTTCTGGTGTCATTCTAAGGGGATCCAGTATCTGTCTGCCTGGGACAACATGGTTGACAGACCATGATGCTTTGCCAGAGATGGCCTGCACCTGTCACCCCTGGGATTCCAGATACTGGCTAAGGCTCTTGCCACCCCTATAGTGCCTTTGTTTAGGCAAGGTTCAAATGACAAATTCACCACCATAACAAGAACAGGCAAGAAAAAACTGAGGGTAATGCTACTCAATGCTAGAAGTCTAAATCTCAAAAGGCACTCCCTCGAGGCACTCCTTTAAAATGGAGAACATCGATATCTGTGCAGTGACTGAGACCTGGTTCAAGGCTGCAAATAGCACCCCTGCATTACCAGGCTATAACTCTTACCACACTTTTCGGCCATCTAACCTGGACCGGAACACCAAAGGCGGAGGTGTGTCCATATTCATTAAGGATATCCACACCTCCAGGCTAGTTGCTCATCATAATGCATCCGAGGTTATCCAAGTGCAACTAACTCTGGACAAAACTGCAATCCAAATTGTAGCTTGCTACAGATCTTCCACCATGCCCCAGGATTCCCACTCCTCATTTCTTGATATACTGGAAAATATTAGGATTCAACCAAACACCCTAATAATGGGCAATTTCAACTACCCCACCAATAAATGGGAAAACTACTCCTGTACAAACTCCTTTGCTCAATGCTTTCTGGAATTCATAAATTCCAATGCCCTGGATGAACTTATCCACACCCCCACCGGGGGCAGCAATATCCTAGACCTAGTCATTACCAACATGAGTGACCAGTGTTCCACACCTGAAGTCAACTCCTCATTGGTCAGAACCGACCATGAGTTAATCACTCTAGATAACCACATCCTACCCCCCCCCCATTAAGGAAACCAGGGTAAAAACTTTCTCCAAAGCCAACTTCATGCTTCTTAAGACAGAAGTGGTGAATATCATGACACCCATGCAGATGGACAATACAGTTATGACTGCTGAATCCTACACAAATGCACTCTATAAGCACTTACACGAGTGCATGGATCTTGCTATCCTAAACAGAACCAAGACACTATCGTCAAAAAAAAGAATCCAATCTGGTGGTCCCTTGCCATAAACAAACTCTACAACACAGACGACTACAAACTAAAGGCTATAATTGACTCTCCGGCTGACACAGACATCCTCCAAAAGGGTCTCACTGAGACAGATACCTGGTGTCAAAACGATGGCCTCAAGCTAAATGCCAAAAAGTACATAGTCATCCCCTTTGGAAAAAACAAAGTACCCACAAACTACCACATAGGTGGTAGCCCCCTAAATACGGAAGACGTAATAAGGGATCTTGGGACCCAAGTAGATAGTAACCTTTCCTTTGATAATCACATTGCCAAAGTGGTTAGAAAATCCTTCTACGTGGCCCACCTAATCACAAAAGGGTTTGCATCCAGATCAAAAGAGGTCATTGGGCCCCTCTACGCATCACTCATCAGACTCATCATAGAGTACAATGCCCCATTTGGGATATACCTTACAAGACACCTGCAACAACTAGAAAGACCACAGAAGTACCTCACCAAGAGGATCACTGGCCTCAAGCAGATGCCCAATGCAGCTCGACTGAAGAAACTCCAGCTGTATTCGGTTGCATACCGCCTACTCAGAGGTGATCTCTGCCTGACATACAAGGCCATGTCCAACCCAGAATTGATGGACATGCTCCACTTAAAGAAAACCATATCCCCTCGTGCCACATGCTCCAGGGATCTAAACCTCACCACAACAATAAATAGGACATGCTGGAGGGATAGATTCCAGTCCCAGAGACTTCCCATGCTCTGGAACAAGATTCCAATCTACATTAGGCAGAGGTCCTCGCTAACCCTCTTCAAGAGAAACCTTGATGAGTGGATGGGAAACAGAAAGTTTACCCTAGGGATCACTTCATAAACAAAGACATTGGTAACCTCCAAACTCTGGACACCACCCAGTTCTGGTTTGTGAAAGGCAGATCATGCCTCCTGAACCTGATTGACTTCTTTGAGGCAGTCACCAAAGACATAGACGAGGGTAAGGTGGTTCACACATCGTATATTGACCTCGCCAAGGCTTTCTACACCATCCCCCATTCTGGAATTATAGCTAAACTCACTAAACTAGGTATAAATCCCTACATCACAAGATGGGTTGCCAACTGGCTCACTGACAGAACCCACACTGTAAAAGTTGCAGACTCCAAATCTGACTTCAAACAAGTGACAAGTGGAGTACCACAGAGTTCAGTCCTGGGATCTCTCCTGTTTGGTATCTGTTTCTCTGAAGTGCAGGCTAACACAGAAGGCCTTTGGCTAATTAATTTCCACAGATGACTGCAAACTAGGAGCCATAGTCGAATCCCCAAATGATGTGGACATCCTACAGAAGGGCCTCACTGAGACAGATACCAGGTGTGAAAACCATGGCCTCAAGCTCAATGCCAAAAAGTGAGTTGTCATCCCCTTTGGTAAAAACTCTGTACCCATGAACTACCACATAGGCAGCAGTCTACTTAATGCTGAATGTGTGATAAGAGACCTTGGGACCCAGGTGGACAGTAGTCCCTCCTTTGATAATCACATTGCCACAGTAAGGAAATCCTTCTACATGGCACACCTCATCACAAAAGGGTTCTCATCCAGGAAAAAAAGAGATCATTGTTCCCCTCTACTCGACACTCATTAGACCCATTATAGAGTACAACGCCCCTTTTGGAATGTACCTCACAAGACATCTGCAGTAGCTGAAGGCCACAGATGTACCTCACAAAGAGGATTAGGGGCCTCAAACCTAGATGCCTTGCAATGACCATCTTAAAACACTCCAGCTTTACTCCATAGCATATCAACTACTCCAAGGTGATCCCTGTGAAACATATAAAGCTATGTCAAACCCAGAGCTGTTGGACATGCTACACCTAAAGAAATTCCCAATCCCTCTGAGCTACATGCTCTAGGGACATAATCCTTGTCACCACAATAAACAGGACATGCTGGAGGGATAGATTCCTGTCCCAGAGACTTCCCATACTCTGGAACAAGCTACCCATCTATGTCAAGCAAAGTTCCTCATTAGCACTCTTCAAGAAAAATCTTGATGAATGGATGGGAAATAGGAAATACGTCCCGGGTATCACTTCTGTGGCTCTGCTCAACAGGGGCACAGGAAAATAACTTTCTTGGATGGCATAAGCCATGGAACCTTGTTGGCTAGGCTTACTTAGGCTCTTGGGCCAATAGCCTAGTATCTACCTATGAACATGGCAAAGTAATAACAATGCTTTAATATCCATGTAAAAGCAAGTAAAATTAAAACAAAGATAAGCACTTTCGTGTTCGCATAAGACACTTCATCAAACTATGATAAAAAGAAGAAACAAAGTAACAATATATATTCACTCTATTTACAAAGTATCCAATTAGATCACTTGAATAGGTCTTGTGACCTTAAATAGGGTTTTAAAGAAACAGTTTTGTTTAAAGGACAACAATGGGATTCTATTATTAAATGTTGAACTCCTCTGCCTTTTTCTCCCTGTATCCTGTCCCCTGCTATGAATAAACAACAGTACAGCATTTAAAATATTTTAAATCAACTGTTTCTCTCCACTAGAACAGTACCTTACTTTATCCCACCCTGAAAATGCTTGCTGCAATCTCCAATTCATTGATGTCATCAAGGCCAATGAATTTAGGTAGTTTTCTGGCCAATTCCCTCCACAAACTGACATCACCATGGCCGTCCTAAAAACCCACCCATGCTGTGATATCACAGTTCCCTGGTCCTTCCCCTACCCATAAATAAAGTAAAGGCTAGAACAAGGAAACCATGCGAGACAAGTCTCCTGCTGTGAGCTGTCAATCACAGCAAGTAACAGCTCAAATTACCCTTAGCTCTTTGACAGCTAGGGAAGTTCGGTGTGAATGGGGATAGGACATGAGTCAAGCTAGTACAATTTAGGCTTCACAAAAGACTGTAAGTTAGCCATTATAAAAAGAAGTAGCAGGAAAAAGCACTCTGAAAGTCTGTTATGTGGCATTTGCATTGTTTGTGTTTTAATTAGTCATTGAACGACATGTAAAATGTTATTTAAAACTAACTGAAGACAGCAATGTATGCATGTAAAATCAATGCAGTGACAGGAGCTTTAGGAAGAAAGAGGCCTGAGTGATGCAATTGTTTTACAGACAAGCACTGCACAGAGGCAGAGTAAACAATCAGAATTATTTCAAGATGCCAGATCCCATGTGGTCAGACATATAAAAATATTTAAGAACCTGTAAATAGTCCCAGAGTGGTATTCAAATGTAGGAAACACCAAACCATGATGAAATAAACATGTTTTTTTGAGTCTGTGGGTGTGGTTCTCCTTTAAGCCAAATCGCTTGTCTGATTGTAAGGTAATATCTCCTAAGCACTTTTCACATCTAACTGACTGAAATACTAACTAAAAAACTAAAAACATTTCCAGATCCTTTTTTAAATACATGCCTGGCTAGTGCATTATTGTCATCACTCCTACGAATATTATAGATAAGTTCACAAATCCTTATTATAATATCTTCATACATCCTACTACAAAAAAAAAATTAGTTTACTCTTTATAGTGATTGATTGTCTAGGAATTACTCTTTATAGTGATTGATTGTCTAGGATTTTGTCTATCTGACTAGATGTAAAAAATGCCCTGCTTTTTATGGGAAGATGAGATTTGTTAACATAGCTATGACATTTGTAGACATGTTGACAATAATGCACTAGCCAGACATGTATTTAAAAAAAGATCTGGACGTTTTAGTTTTTTTCAGTATTTTAATTGGTTAGATGTGACAAGTGCTTAAGAGGTATTAGGAACAGAACTGAGGAATTAGAAACACATTGGATCATTACCTTACAATCAGACAAGTGATTTGACTTAAGCAAAACTGTTTCTTTAAAGCCCTATTTAAGGTCACGAGACCTGTTCAAATGATCTAACTGGATACTTTGTAAATAGATTGAGTGTAATATTGTTACTTTGTATCATCTTTTTATCATGGCCTGATGGAGCCTCTTGTATGGACGTGAAAGCACTTACTTTTGTTTTAATTTCACTTGTTTTTATGCAGATATTAACATATTTTTATTACTTTGCCATGTTGCTATGCCCTCTTCAGATTTTTGTCTGAGTTTTAAGGTATCCCACAGTGAGAACTCTAACTTAGCTGGGTTTTTCTCATAAAGATGCACTTGGAAATGGTAGGAGTGACTTGATGTTCTTTTATAGTTGTAAAATTATTTTCCAAACTCTCGTGCTTCTGAGATAATACTCTTTCTAGAATCTATATGTCTTTTCTGGGCATTATCTTTGCAAACTTGCATTAGGAATGGATCTTTGAGATCACAAGTACTATGTCTTTATCTTTTCTCTGGTAATTATTAACACAGAAAAATCTTATTTCAAGCATTCTACACTCTCTTACTAATCCAGATGTTATTCACAAGCAGATCTTCCTTCCTGACATTATCAGGCTGGGCAGCATGGTATTTGGAGAGTGCATTTTGTCAAAAATTAAACACTTCCTGGGCTGACATAGCTAAGATCTTTAGGGCCATGTGGAGGGGGGGGGGGGTTACTTCTCTTGCACTGACAGGATTAACGCCATGAATTTTACTAAACATTATTAGAAGCACAGCACATCACCTGTCAACTATGGAAAGAAATTGAAGCCTGCAACTCCCCCGTATGCAAGATTGCCAGGATATAGCTGGATGTATTTTCTTGTATCTTCCAGGCAGATGCTCTGATTGGACTTTCTTCTGAAGTATGGTACACAGACTGATGCTTAAGTTAAGTTGCTGTCATTTATGATCAAATTAGACTTTCTTCTAGTTTCTTTAAGAGTTTTCTATTAATTTCCTTAAAAGAGAAAAAAACACAGTAAAGGATGCAGTACTATCTCTCTCACATTGTTTTGGGCAGCCTTTTTGAAGCAGCTTAATTCTAGTAATGATGATGATGGTTTCTTATGACAACTCGGCCCAAATTCAAAAAAGTTATCCCTCACAGTAAACTTTCTGCATTCAGAGACAACCCTATCACGGTGCTTTTGCACAACGTCTTGGAAGGTGATGGGGTGTGTAGAATGAGGCCAGCATGATAGTCCTCCTGAATCAGGTTCAAAATTTTCTCCTAGTGGAGAACCATGCCATGTGCTAACTAGATACATGTTCTCCCCTGGAATTGCCTGCAGTAAGGTATTTATGCAACCCAGTATTGCAATTGCTCAGTTGCATAAATTAGCACAACTGCTCCGACTCAGTCATGGTAATGAATGCAGCCAAAAGGCAGCTAATGTGCTTCTGAATCACAAAATACCACATAGTATAAACAGGGCCTATTTACACTGCCCTTACTACTAGTCCTGGGGTTCTTTCTGAATAAGGTAATATAATTGTGCCTGAATGCACCACTGGTTAATTTTCCTCCATTACCCTTTCTTATTTCTCAATATGTTTTGGTTCTACTGTATAATGCTAGAAGTAAGCACTGAAATGCAAAAGTGTTATTGTCAAAGTTTTTTCTTTAGTGTCTCTTTAATGGGTATAATGTTCTGTTAAGATTTGCGTTGACTGTTATGCTATTATCTGTTTAAATCTTTGATTTCTGCTCAAATCTTTTTTTTTTTTTTTTTGCATACCTGCCTTGCAGTGGTATCTATATGGAATTTCAATGAAAAAAAATGCCTGTTGAAAACAGAAAAAGAGCCAGCAACTCCAGCTAGTTTCTAGACATCAGTGACATCAGTATTTCTGTCCCTACAGAATTACACATCGGATAGGTCTTCCTGTAGTATCCACAGGAGAGTGGATACACCCTTTGGACTTCCATGACATTTGCACCAATGTCAGTATGTGTTCTTGAAGCTTCACTTGCTTTTCTTAAGTGCCATTTACAGCCACCTCACTACTATTCATTTTATTCTCTTTCTTTTTTTCAGACACCAGTGTTTACCAAATAGAGGTGGTTACTGGACTAAGTGGTCTGACTGATTCTATACGGTAAAGCACACTAACAAATTCCCTTAGAAAATCCCCAACCCAGATTCATATACAGTGTCAGTGGAATCTGCCACAGAAGTTAGAGTAGTTCCAGGATGCTACACCTTCTCTAATGACATAAAAACTAGGTTGCTATATAAATATGAGAAGATGGCATGCTTCTGCCACTCTGATTATGTACTTAAGTGCTGGAGAAATATGTCCTCAATCAAGTGTTGGAAGATGGTGGGGTGTGCAGAATGAAACCAGCAAGGTAGTCCTCCTGATTCAGGTTCAAATCTGTCGGGGTGGGGAACCATGCTTTGACATATGGGTATGGTGCTGTGAATGCAACACTCTGGACTGCAGCGTTTGGGTCAGTCTTAAGGAGATGATCCTTGCTGAGATCTCAGTGCCTACCTGAGACTGTGAAAGTGCATCTTCTGCATACCTGTCACACAGAGAACTTATCTTTGGACTTCCATGACTATATTGCTAAAAAATGAAGTACAAGGGTAAGAGTATAGAATCAGTCAGACATAACTTCTATCCTCTCCACCCCCCCACAAAGACCAAAGTTACCCATTTGAGTAAGGGCCTTTGTACTGGATGCAGTACAAGGGGAAGGCCTCTCAAAAGAGAAGGTGGTAGTATGATAACAGAGGGAGGATGGAGACCCTAAGGGCACTCTACCCAACAGAGCACAGATGTAACTATTCCAGCTTCCTCCCTCCCTCCCCTACCATACTCCAATATCCCCAACCTAGCCTCCTCCAACTCAAAACTCCCCTACTGTCAACAACACAGGATGGGTTGTGAGAGCAGATATCCTCCTGCTTCAAGGAAAGTTAATGCATTACAAGGGGTTAGTGTTTCTTAAATATAGTCTCGAGGGGTTACAAACTGCAGTTTCTCAAAAAAAAAATGAGGAAGAGAAGAGAGGGCTTCCTCACACCACAGCACCAGAAAAATCTAGTAGCAATGGTTCTAGTAGAGACTCTGGCCCATAATACAATAGAGAAGTTCCCCACACATCAGAAAAAAATGTTCTCCTCAAGACTGCTCCTAGAACCAAATCAAGACACATATTGGAGACTAATTATGGATCTATCAAAGATAAAAACATTCCTAAAGGTTCCAAAATTGAAAAATGTTAACTTTGCAGACACTTCTTCTATTGCTAAGCCCACAAAGTCTCCGTGCTGTTTCATATCTCAAAATATGTTTTCCTAAATATCACAGTTTTCAATGGTCACAGGAGGTATTTCAGGTTTCTGGCAGGGGTATCTAATTACTATATGCCTGGACCCAGAGGTAGCATACTGCAGAACCAAGTAAATCATTGTCTACTCTTACCTGGATGACTGCCTGATCCTGGCTCAAAGAGTACATGAGATTCAAAAGCCATTAGAGTAACGCCCTTCAATGCCTGAGGATCCTAGGCTTCATCCTTATCCTGCAAAAATCAATCAAGTGTCCTTCCCAGAAAACAGTTTTTCTTGGAGCCTTTCTGGATGAAAAACCTTTCTTCCTCCTTATGAAGAAAGCATAATCTCTGATCAACCTGTTCCAGACAATGGCAGAGAGATCCAAGTGGGCTGTCAGATGGACCCTGAGCACATTGCAAAACGTGGCATCCACTATCCTGATAGTGCCCTTATCCAGGCTATACTTAAGGAGGAACAGATTGGATGAACAAGTGGACCCTTTCAGTACAGTCTTCTGTCAAAAGAGAACTAAATTGATGAGATATACAGTTTAGGAGAAAGCAGGGTGTGCCCTTTAGACCAAGCATTCTCAATCAAACACTGACTGAAGATGCCTCAGATGAGGCAAGGAGAGACCATACTTTGGACAGCAAAGTGAATGGCATATGGACCTATCAAAAGGGCACCTAGCAGAAAAGCCTCAAGGGTATACTAGCAGTGATCTATACTCTAAAAGCATTCAGGTCAGTATGGGTGCCAGAGACATTGATGGTGATTTCAGACACCACAATGATGTTCATAAGCAGGGAAGATGCACTCACCTATGTAGGCTGGCTATACAAGCATGATAACAAGCTCTGTAATTCAGTCTGTGACTGTGGATGACCCATATCCACAGCCAGCATCATTCATTGTCAAACCATTTTAAGAGGACCTCTGCAGATCAACACAGGTGGATGTTGCAAAAGGAGAAGTTCCTGTAGATCAAAAACAAGTGGTGTATCCTGGAGACAGATCTTCTTGCTTCTCCAAATAACAGCTGATGAAGTACTGATGCAGAGGTCACTACAGCAAAGTTTGGTAAGTGGATATTTTCTCCCTGGACAAGAGAGAACTTTCTGTGCACTTTCTGTTGCTCGTCTGGTCAGGATAAAACAGATGAACAGTTGTGGGTTCAGATCAAGCAGCTTTACTATATGCAAACACATCAGGATCAAGGCTTAGTAAATTAAACTTATAAAAAGACTGACTACTACACTCATACATGTTAACACTCTGGCTGTTCTCTCAAAATGGCACTGCTGCTTGCACGTGTTCACTATTTATATGCACGTGCCCACACTTGAAAATGCTTCTTAAAGTTACAACACACACTCTGTTCTACATCCTCCCTCTTTGAGAAATAGATCATACACTAAATGACAGCATTCATTGATATGCAGTTACATAGCAATCCTCATTTGACATGCAATTATACAGAACTAATTCTTTGACAGACAATCATACAAAACTAAACACATATAAAACAGTCATGTCCAGGCTGCTGTGAATTTTACACTAGGTCTAGAAATACGATCTGATCATGTAACATAAAAATCAGAATTGGATCTAGCAACAGGGAATGTCTTCAAAGAATGTCCAACTTTGTGGACATCTGGGACATCATCAGGAATGGCAATAGTTACTGAGACATGTCCTTCAATATGAACATTATCTGGGTTGCTTTGAGATTTAGAGTCTGTATCACAGGTACGATGCTGCAATATCTATTCAGACACTGGAAGATGATGCCTGTGGTTTCTTCTCTATTCTATACCCTCAGATTCCACTAAGTAGGATCATGGCTTGGTACATATGCCTCTCACTTCACCGTTTCTATCAAAGCCTTTAGCCGTTTGCATCCTCACTGTCTCTCCTTCTTTCAATGGATGAAGAAATCTGCTCATTTTATCTTAACTGGAATTCTGAAAGGGATGCCTCTTAAAGAGTTGGGCTTAGATTGCTCTGGTGATTTTAGCATTAGGCACCAACAAACTAGAACTGATAGGCAATGTTGTTCTAGTTTGTCTAGATAGAGGTCTCTGAGCATACAAGCCAAGCAGGTTGTCACGGGGTATATCTCTGAGATTAAGTAAATTCTCATGCTTTGGCCTCTCTAGTAATGGTGTTGCACTCTGTAATGCATGTTCAGTCAGGCTGTTTGACTGTGGGTATTCCGCAATACTAGTAATATGGATAAAGTCCCACTCTTTTGCAAATTTCTGAAATAATTGACTGGTAAACTGGGTACTGTTATCAGAAATAACTTTGTGTGGACTACCATGGACTGAGAAATGACATTTTAACTTAGTAATCACAGTACTGGATGTTAGGTTAGGTAGCAAATTGATCTCAGACCAGTTTGAATAAGAGTCTACCAATTAATGCTGATTGTTCCACTCAAATATGCCAGTGGCTACTGTTGACCAAGGTAGTTCAGGAATCTGGCTTAGCTGAAGTGGTTCTTTTTGCAAATCTAGTACTATTGCATACTGAACAAGATGAAAGCACTTTATCAATGTCTTTTGACAGAAAAGGCCAAAATACTAGTCCTCTCGCCCTTCTTTTGGTAGCTTCAGAACCTGGGTGGCCATGATGCAAAATCTAAATGTATTCATTGTAAGGAAATAGGAACAATAACTTTAGGACCTTTGAAAACAATACCATCTTCCATCAGCATCTCATCTCTGTAGGGAAAAAAAGGTTGTATTTCTGGCGGTACACAAGATTGCTTTGATGATCATCCAATATTAATGGAGTGGTTGAGCTTCTGCAAAAGTGGGTCAATCTTTGTATGATCTCTCAGCTCATCAAGTGTCGTGGTAGAAATATTATGCACTTCCATGATATCAAAGTCAAAATTCTCTGCATGAAGCTCTTCTGTCGTATTTCTGTGTGATCTGGATAAAGTATCAGCTGATAAAGAAGTTTGCCTTTTGTACAGACCATTTTGAAGGTGTATTTTGTAATCTGAGCATCATTCTTTGTAGTCTTGCTGGAGCTGTATGCATAGGCTTCTTTAAAATACTGACTAGAGGGTTGATGATCAATTTTGATTTGGATAGCTCGGCCATAAATATAATCATGGAACTTCGAACATGCGAACACAGTTGCCAAAAGTTCCTTCTCAGTTTGAGCATACTGCATTTCAGTTTGGGTAAGAGTTCTGGATGCATAGGCAACTGGTGACCAGGCAAAATGTTTGTGTGTCAGCTCTCTTAAAGGCACTGATAACTTACTAAACTCAGGGATAAATTTGCCCAAATAGTTAACCATACCAAGGAAACACTGTAAGGCTTGGACATTGTCTGGAGCTGACATCTCAAAGAATGGCTGCTTGTTTGGAAGGGTCTGGTCACAAGCCTGTACTGGTAAATAAATGACCTACATAAGTAACTTCTCGTAGCCTGAATTTAAATTTCAGAGGATTGAGTTTCAAGTTCACTTTACGTGCTCTGTCCTGAACTTTCCTGAGGTTTCTGTCATACCCTGCTTCTCCATTACCTGCAACTAGTAAATCATCCACTATTATAGCACACGGACAACCCCAAAAAATTGCTCCATTGCACGTTGCAAGACTTTACTGGCAGAATTTATTTCAAAAGGCATTCTGAGAAATCTGTATCTACCAAATGGTGTGCTGAATGTAGTCAGTAGTGAGGATTTGTGATCAAGCATTACATGCCAAAATGACCTCTTTGCATCCAAGACAGAAAAAACAATGTCACATGGCATGAGGGTGGCAACCTCAACAAATGTATGCATAGGATGATGAAGTCTCTTTAATGCCTTGTTCAAGGCTCTTGGGTCAGTGCATATTCTGGTTTCATCTGAGCTTTTCATATGAGCAACTATCATGGAAGACACCCATTCAGTTGCTTCTGTGACTGAACAAATCACACTTTGCCCCACCATCTTATCTAACTGGACCTTGACTTTGTCCTGCATAGCTATTGGAACTCTCCTCACTGGTCTGACCACTGCACTGACCTCTGGGTCTACTTTCATGGAGTACACAACTGGAAGCCTTCCTAGCTTGTCATTGAAAACATCAGCATACTCTTAAGAAAATAGCATCAGTGAAGCTGAAACTTGGACATGTGCTTCCATGATAGACTTCTTTGGTAAAAGAAAGTAGTTTCAATCTCAAACTATCTCTGAGACATAATAATGACTGCAAAGGACTTCTTACTACATAGAAATGCAGGCTGTAACTATTCCTAGCCAAATAGCATGAAAGCACTACTGAGCCTTCAGTTTGAATCTCTTCACCTCCATAACAACAAGCATTGCACAGTTAGCTAAATTAAGTTGTTCACCAGCTCTTAGTCTAGCAAATTTTTCTGTAGGCATAACACTACACTTTGAACCAGTGTCTACTTTGAGCTCTGTGGGTTTACCATTGATCAGGATAGTACAAAACACTTAGATGTAATGGGATCCTATCTCGCCTACATTCATAACTGATGGGCTCGGAGCCGATCCATCGGCTCCGACTCGGCCAACTAGTACACTAGAACAAAGTCTCTTATTGGCTGGGCTACCCTCTATCCCAGGATGCACCACACCTGCTTCCCCAGATCTCGTTTGCCGCTTTACAAGCTGGACGTGGTCTCGACTTGGCTGGAGCTAAGTGTTCTTTTATTACCTTTTACTGGTCTTTGACCTTGGGGTTTCTTCAGAATTTAATACAACAGCTGTTTTAATGGCTATTTTTGTGTATTTTGTGTATTATTGTTGTGTGAGTGATTGACTGTTTCTGATACTTGGATATCGCTGGTCGGGCAAGGCCAGTTTAAGTTAGAGGGCCTTTGCCCTTCTTATTGAAGTCTGTGTTATTGTTTCCCTTCTTTTTCTCCGGGCAAAGCCCGTTTAAGTTAGAGGGCTTTTGCCCGTTGTTGTTGTGTTCTTTACTGCTGTGTTTTCACTTGTGAGGTAAATCTCTCTTTGGAGAGCTCGTGCCATTTTTTTCTCGTGCTCTACAGTTTGGCGCTAAATTTTTGGTATTTTTGACACTGCTTTATATACTGATAGACATGTCCAAAGAGCAAAAATCAGGGTTCAAAAAGTGCACTAGGTGCAATTATAAAATGTCTATTACAGACAGTCACTCTATATGTGTGTATTGTTTAGGACCTAAACATTTACAGGAGACATGTAGTGTGTGTCATGCTTTTTCTTCTAGGGTTCTTCAAGAGCGAAAAAATAAATTGATCTTGAAGGGTCTTATTAAGCCCTCTTTTGAGGAAGCTTTGGATTCTTCTCCTACTGCCTCAAAAAAGAAAAGGTCGTCGGCTCCGACAAGTCCGACGGAACCGACTGCTAAGAAGCATAAGTCGACCTCTTCTTCCTCGGCTCCACTGACTTCGGGGCCGAGGGTCGAAGGGTCTGCCTCGATGCCTCTTTCCTCGGCTCCATTAGTTTCGGAACCGCAGGTTGGAGTATCGAGAGGTGAATCACCTCCATCGGTTCCGATGGTTTCGGAGCCGGTGGAGGTGTGCAGCTCAGACTCTTCCTCCTCGGCTCCGAAAGCTCCTTCAGCGCCGATCGTTATTCATGCTGTGCCGGATCCGGCGCCGATAGTGTTGGAGCCTTTTCGGAGCCGGTCCCCTACATTGTCTGAGCCGAGAGGAAAGTCGTCTCGACCCTTGTCTACCTCCTCTAAATCCTCAAAACTGTTGGATTCGGATTTGGATAGGGTTATTCAGAGGCTTTTCCAGTCTCCAGTTTTTGCACAAATGGTCTCGGCTCCGGCCCAGTTGGCTTCGGAGCCGATCCCCCCTCCGAAACACTCGATTCCTCCTCCAACCTCCTCGGAGCCATTGGAGTCGGTGATGGTGGAGCAAGGCAGAGCCATACGGTCGGAACCGAGACCCCCTCGAGGTCTATCGGCACCGACTATTGTTCCTACCCTGTCCTCGGGTTCAGGGTTTGGTACTGGGACTTCCTCAGCCGGGCCCGAGGGGAACATCTTGGAACTGGGTGCCTCGGTACCTAGTCTTCCCCTCAGAGCATCGGCTGCCGGAGTTCCGAGTGCCGTCGTGGCCTCTCGGCCAGTGATCTCCATGGAGTCTGGAGGTCCGGCCTTTGAGGCCATGAGGAGCGCGCTGGCCATGTCCTTGCCGGCTCAGCAGGCTTCCACCTCACCGTCCCTAGACCTGGAGACTGGTGCTTCTGCCGTATTGCAGTCCCATGACAGCGGGGCCCCAGGGCCTGAGGATACCCCCATCGGGGGTTCCCTTCTTCCGGGGGGTCCATCCGAAACTGCTTCGGACGAGCCCCCACGGAAGAAATTGTGCAAGAGGAAGCACGTAGACTCCCAAGATGAGTCTGTCACATCGGACACTGACCTTGATGATGCGGAAGGGTCCCCTAAATCATCTTCGGATGATGTCTCTTTCTTAGATATCCTTGAGATTCTGAGACAGAGAGGAGATTGGCAGGCTAAACCCCCTTCCGCTGAGGAGTCAGTCTTCCTCAAGGCCTTCGGGGCCCAGCCCTCCGCCTCCTGGGTGTCTCCGCCCTTCGATGAATTGCTTGATTTGGTTTCTCGAAGGGCTTGGGAACACCCTGATTCTGTGGAACCGGTGCCTGCAAGACCGAATAAATTTCTTTCAGCCCCCCCCCCAGAAGGAATTTTTAACTAAAGGAGTTCCCGTAGATGCTATGGTGGTGGCATCTGCCACACAGCAGGACGTGGCAGAGACTTCAACGTCTATCCACCCTCCTAATAACGATTCCAGGAGCATGGATAGGTACGGGAAGCGTACCCTTTCTTCAGCGGCCTTTACTTTACGGTCGCTGAATTACTTATGTCATTTTACCAGGCTCCAAAGGGACCTCCTTAAAGAGCTAAGTGAGTCCCTCACTGGTAATCTACCTGAGGCGCTAGCCCACACTGTTGGTGCCCAGATGACTACCTTATTTTCCATTGTAAACTCGTCCATGAGGCTCATTTCATATGCGGCCGAAGGGGCGAGTAGAACAGCGGGAACAGGCGTTGCCCTCAGGAGACACGCCTGGTTACGCTTGTGTTCATTTGCGGAGGCCTTCAAGTCTTCCTTCGCCGACGCCCCCTTTGATGGGTCATGTTTGTTTGGACCCAAGGTGAAGGACACACTGACTCAGTGCGAGCAGGAGGGCAAGACCTTGACTGCCGTTGGGGCCCGCTTTTCCGCTCTCTCTAGGCCTTACCCCAAGGCCCAGAGAGGAGGGAAAATGTGGTTCAGAAAAACTCAGAGGTCTTTCCCTACTCCACCCAGTGATCCCCCCTCCAGAGGCAGGGGGGGGGGAATTCAGGAAGACGCCGCCCCAGAGGCGGCAGAGGCCCCTGTAACTCTGGAGACCGCGATTCCTTTCGTGGTTCTTCCTACACTCAATGTCCCTGAGTTGTTGCCCGACTGTGCAGCTCCGGAGCCAGTCGGGGGTCGTTTTGCGGAACACCCACAAGCTTGGGAAGCTATAACCAGCGATCAGTGGGTGCTCTGGATTATAACCGGAGGCTATCTCATTCCCTTCATCAAGCCCCCCCTTCCCTTAAGGGAAATCCCGGACGTGCCACCCAGTGAGCGGGATCAGGCAGCAATAGAGGTTTCAAAGCTGCTAGAAAAAGGAGTCATCCAGCCTGTCCCCACCGACCAGATCGGATCAGGAACTTACTCAAGATTATTTTTGGTGCCAAAAAAGACAGGGGACTTCAGGCTCATTTTGGACCTCAGTTCATTGAATCGTTTTGTGAAAAAGTCCAAATTCCGAATGGTTACCCTTCAATCCATTCTCCCACTGTTGGAGAAGGATGCCTGGATGTGCTCCATAGATCTCCAGGACGCTTACTATCACATTCTGATAGGTCAAGAGTCCAGGAGACATTTACGCTTCCGCCTGGGAGACAGTCATTTCCAGTTCCGAGCACTGCCCTTTGGTCTCACCACAGCCCCCAGGGTGTTCACCAAGTGTCTGGCAGTGGTGACTGCTCACCTGAGAAGTCTAGGATTCCAAGTGTTTCCTTATCTAGGTGACTGGCTCCTTACTGCCACCTCCAAGCATCTACTATTTCAGGCGCTCATGGCCACGGTCACCTTGGGCCGTTTCTTGGGAATTATGTTCAATTGGCAAAAATCTGTACTACAGCCATCTCAGCGTATTACTTTTATAGGTGCAGAGTTAGATACAAAAAGGATGCGCGCCTTCTTACCGGCAGCAAGAATTCAAGTTTTGCAAAACCAAGTCAGATCCTGCCTCCCCCTATCAAGAGCTCTGGCCCATCTGATCCTACAAGTGTTGGGCTCGATGGCATCAACTATACTCCTAGTCCCCTTAGCCAGACTCCACATGCGAATTCTGCAATGGCTTCTGTCGGTTCAATGGTCCTATCAGGAACTCCCCTTGAACCACTTAGTCATGATTACAGAGAGTTGCCGTCGGGATCTGCGTTGGTGGCTCCTCCGATCCAATCTCGACCAGGGGTGACCCTTTATTCCTCAATCCCCCGTTGCCACTGTGACCACGGACACCTCCCAGGTAGGGTGGGGGTGTCATTACCTGGACAGGTCGGTCCAAGGCACATGGCAACTCCAGGAAGCGCATTTGCATATCAATATCCTGGAGATGAGAGCGGTACTCTTGGTACTACAAGCTCTCCATCACGCTCTCCCGCAAGGTCCGATTGCTATCCTATCCGACAACATGTCGGTGGTTTGGTATATAAACAAGCAAGGTGGAACCAGGTCATACCCACTGTGCAGAGAAGCCATGAGACTTTGGCACTGGGCGGTAGCTACCAACCGCTTTCTAATGGCAACGCACATACCAGGGAAATCCAATGTGATTGCGGACAGACTAAGCAGGACCATTCTGTTACCCCACGAGTGGTCCCTCAACCAAAGAGTGGCTGCGAAAATCTTCACCAAATGGGGTCTCCCTTGCTGCGACTTGTTTGCCAGCCCCCACAATGCGAAGTGCAGAGAGTTCTTCACTCTGATCCCCACTCAGGGACAGATTCCCAGGGACGCTCTGACCCACATTTGGCCCCCCGGTCTTCTTTATGCCTTCCCTCCGGTTCCCCTCCTGCCGAGGGTGATACAGAAGGCGATTTACCTGGAGAGCGAAATGATTTTGATTGCCCCGCACTGGCCTCGTCAGGTTTGGTTTCCCTTCCTTCGGAGGTATGCGGTAGAAGGTCCATGGTTTTTGGACCCGGTGCCGGACCTGTTGACTCATCAGTCAGGACAGTCTCACCCATCTCTCAGGTCCTTGAGGTTGGCGGCATGGTTACTCCGCTTCCATCCTTAGTCCGAGACAATTCCCTCTCTCCGGAGGTGATCCACATATTGTCTTCCTCTCACAAACCTTCCACTGTCAAACTGTATTCCAGCAAATGGAAAAGGTTCGCCTTCTGGGCTCAGCAATGAGGTATAGACCCTCTTACTGCCCCAGTATCGGAGGTTTTGAATTTCTTGGCCTCTCTTTTTCAATTGGGCTCTTCAGTTTCCACGATTAAGGTTCAACTAGCGGCTATCTCTAATTTTCATGCTTCTTTTGAACCTTCATTACTGTCTCACAAACTTTGCAAGTCTTTCCTTAAAGGAGCATGGCTCCTTAGGCCCCCAATATCTCACCCTGTTCCCCCTTGGGACCTAAATTTGGTTCTTGCTGCCTTAACTGCCCGCCCTTTTGAACCAGCTGCTACCTGCGATTTGAAATTTCTGTCCTGGAAAACCGCCTTTTCAGTGGCCATAACTTCGGCCAGGCGGGTTTCAGAACTTCAAGCTCTTTGTTCTGATCCTCCTTATTTGATATTTCACAAACATAGAGTGTCCCCTGAAATTAAATCCCTCCTTTTTACCAAAGGTAGCTTCTTCTTTCTGCATTCAACAGACTCTAGAGCTCCCTGTATTTTTTCCCAAGTTTTCTAATAACGCAGAATATATTCTTCATCAGTTGGACGTCCATAGACAACTGCGTTTTTATTTGAATAGAACCGCTCAGACGCGGAAATCAAATCAACTGTTTGTTTCCTTTGCAATAAACAAATTGGGTCAACCAGTAGCTAAAACCTCCATAGCTAAATGGATTAAAGATTGCATCTCTTTCATTTATTCACAGGCTAACAAAGAGCTTCCCTTTCCAGTCAGGGCTCATTCTACCAGGGCAATGGCTACTTCTGTAGCTTTTCACTCCAAATTATCAATAGATGATATTTGTGCTGCGGCTACCTGGACTTCTCCGCACACTTTCATTTCTCATTACAAACTAGATGTGGTTTCTTGAGGCAGGGCTTCCTTTGGTTCCACAGTTCTCAGGAGTGTTTTCCAATGAGCCACCCGGGATTTAGGTGCTAGGGACGCTGTCCCATCAGTTATGAATGTAGGCGAGATAGGATCCCATTACATCTTTTAGGTATGTACTTACCATAACTTCGGATGTATGGGATCCATCTCGCCTACATTCATACGTACCCACCCTCCTTCCCCCTTCCATTGGGATTTAGAGGAAACGTAGTTCCATTTGGAGATCTTCTCTTGAAGAACTTTAGTTGGTTGTAGTAACTACTATTTTTTCTGTGTTTGCATGTAAGTATGAAAGCGAACAAACAAGATCTGGGGAAGCAGGTGTGGTGCATCCTGGGTTAGAGGGTAGCCCAGCCAATAAGAGACTTCGTTCTAGTGTACTAGTTGGCCGAGTCGGAGCCGATGGATCGGCTCCGAGCCCATCAGTTATGAATGTAGGCGAGATGGATCCCATACATCCGAAGTTATGGTAAGTACATAACTAAAAGTTCTTAGGTTCATAGGTTGGTACTAGGCTATCGGCCCTAAGGCCTATGTAAGCCAACACATATGCTGCATTAACGTTTTCACCAACCACTGATACACCATGTACATAGAAAGTAGGGTTGCTGCTTTCTACATGATCAGCTTGCTTTTTTGAGTAACCTTTCTTAATAATTGAATGAGGCTTGCTTGATTTACAAAACTTTTGAAAGTGGTTCCATTTTTACACCTGTGGCATTGCTGACCAAATGCTAAGCACTTCTCTCTTTTAGTCTCATGATTGTCACCACAATTCTGACAATTAACAATAGGACTTGACTTGAGTTTTGCTGACTCACCCCTATACTGTACTGAGCATGCCCATTTTGCTGAGCTAGTCTTAGTACTTACTGGAAAGTTACGGTCCTCCCTGAAAAACCTGCAGGGGCTGTAGTGCCGTGTGCTTAGGACTGCTTCTGCTTGTCACATGGTGCATGCTGTCTATGATTGCTCTAGAGTCTGCTGAAACTATGCTCTTATCACTTGCAAGCATTTTTGTGTGCCTTTCTGTGAGCTCATGGATTTGACAAATCTTGATAGCTTTGCTCAACATTAAATCACTGTCACAAAGTAAAATCTTTCTTATTGCAGCATTATTAACACCACACACAAGCCTGTCCTTTATTACCTCATCTTTCAAATCATCAAGTCTGCATATTTTAGCTTTATTTCTGAAGTCAGTGATATAATATGCAAAAGTTTCTCCTGGCTTTTGGTCTTTTGTATAAAATAGGTGCCTCTGTAATGTAACATTTGTCTTGGGGTTGCACATTTCTCTAAATTTACATTTCAAGCACTCAGGGTCCTCTCTTGATTCAGCTGGTACAACAATATGGCAGTTTCCCCCTCTCCTGCATATACTGCTGGTGCATACACAAGTGAACACTCTCTTTCAATGGCTTCTGACCCTGCTAAGTTAAGTAAAATAAATGCCCTTGTATATGCATCTTTATCAGAAAAAGCTGCTTGTATGAAAATGTCATATTCCTGCTCAAATACTCTCCAATTCTCTGCATTATTATGATCAAACACAAGTGGACTGGGTCTGCGAAATGCCTCTGCCGTATCAACACACAGTAGCGAATGTGCTTGATGTATGTATCCACACATATATATATATATATATATATATATATATATATATATATATATATATATATATATATATATATATATATATATATATATATATATATATATATATATATATATATATATATATATATGCCAGAACTTGTAATTGTATCCAATAGCTCAACAGACTCTGAAATAACTGCATTTTGCTAAATAAGTCTCTGTAGCACAAGAACACTTTAAAATCACTGTAGTTTGTGAAACCACCCTTTATCAGTGTAAGGAATACTTTGAAATGACTGTAGTTTGTGAATGAACTGCATGTAGCTCAAAAAACTCAGAGTAAGAAACACTTCATAATGAATGCACTTTGCAAATGAACTGAATACAGCACAAGAACTTTTCAAAATGGCTGTACTTTGTGAAATAGCTCTGTACAGTGTAACAAACACTATGAAATGGCAGCACTCTGCGAATAAATGTACACAGCACAAGAAACCTTTTTTGAAATTGCTGCACTTTGACTGTACTTTGCACACAGTAAACTCTGAAATAATTGCACTGTAATAAAGTGCACACTGTAAAGACTTTGCACACTGAGATACTTTGGAACAATTCTAGTTATGCTTTGAATGGGTTTAGTCTATGCGAAATAGTAGCTCATGTCAAAACATGATCATTTACTAAAAAAACATGCAGTTGCATTGCTTTTCTAAGTTTATTTTGCCCTTTTATTGTACTCGTTATGCCTATTTGACCTCTTATCATGATCACTATACTTTTCTTGTGCTTGTTGTACTTTAAACATGCTCGCTATGCAAACTGGATGTAATTCTGAACCCCATATAAGTATTTCTTATAGTTTTATCAAATATCATGGTTTCAAACACTTCATTTAATTTAATTAGACTCCTATATAGACACAATAAATTCCTCACTCAGTCCTCCAGACTTTCTCTTGCTCAAGCCTACCTACACCCCATTTTACTCTATGCACCCCCTATTTTTACAAACCTTCCATCTAATCTCCTGGGCAAACAGGAAAGTACCTATAACAAAATAGCAAGATTCACTTCTAACCTGCCTCATCACTGTATAGCCCTAAAATATCTGCAATGGGTAGAATTCCAGCACAAAAATCTACTACCCAAACTTGTCACAGCTCATTCATTCCTACATGACTCATCTTTCTGCCCCTCTCTCTACTCATATTCAGCCTTACATCCCCAGTCGCACTCTTCGCAGCTCTCAGTAGAACCTACTGCATGTCTATAAGCCTAATAAAAATATTGGCAAACTACTCTGTTCCTACTCTGTCACAAATGTTTGGAACAAACTTCCATCATATGTCCGATCAATCACTAACACCATCTCCTTCAAAATGGCACTAAAAGGCATCTACCATATGGCATGTTCCTGTCTCTGTTCTGAACCAATATAACCTTACCATCGTGTCATCTCTTTTATCTGCCTAGTTCACCCGCAACAAGCTGCACCTTTAATAACTAGAATGTCATCCTAGATGACTCTATCCTACCTCCAGCCTTCATCCTTCTCTAGCCTCTCACCACAAACCGATACAAACTTAGTAAAACAAAAAAAGGCAAACAGCAATGCCAAGCAGTCCGTTCAGCAGTTAAAAATCCATTTAATGAGCGCTTTCGAAGGAGTCAATGCCCCAACTTCTTCAGACCCTGAAGCATTGACTCCTTCGAAAGCGCTCATTAAACGGATTTTTAACTACTGAACGGACTGCTTGGCATTGCTGTTTGCCTTTTTTTGCTTCTCTAGCCTCTCCTCTTTCTCCCCAACTAGACTGCTCTCACTCCAACCTTCTACATGACCTATCATCGTTCCTTGCTCTACCTCAACTAACTGCCTTTTTTCTGGCTGTCTTATCTTTAGAATTTAGAATTTAAGAGTATGTTACATTTTATGTATGCTTACATGACTGTGTGAAAAAAAAACATATATTTTGTAAATATGTTCATTACTCTACTGTAAGCAGTCTTTGTTCTATTGTATATAGTCCATTTGTTAATTTCTAATAGTTAATTGTCATATTGTAATGTCTGGAGCTTTTCTCTTAGGTTCATAGGTTCATATTAGGCTATCTGCCCTGGGGCAATTATAAGCCTAGCCCGATTCTGTATGGCTTACGCCACCCCTTGATTTGAGTATACTGTGCCCTTTTTAAGGTTTAGTTTACTGTGCCTCTGTCTAATAGTGACACGGGAGTAATCCCTGGGACAAACCTATGATCCCCCATCCACTTATTGAGATTCTTCTTGAAGAGATTCAGTGAGGTGCTCTGCCTCACATGAACTGGAATTCTATTCCAGAGCGAAGGGAGCCTCTGGGTTATGAACCTGTCCCTCCAGCAAGTTCTATTTATTTCTGTGCTGATGTTCAAGTCCCTCGAGCGTGTGGCTCTAAGGGATTTAGATTTACTGAGGTGGAGCATGTCCATTAATTCTGGATTTGACATAGCTTTGTATGTCAGGCATAGATCGCCTCGAAGTAGGCGGTATGCAACTGAGTAGAGCTGGAGTTTTTTTAACCGAGCAGCATATGGCATCTGTTTGAGACCCTTGATCCTCTTGGTGAGATACTTTTGGGGTCTTTCTAATTGCTACAGGTGTCGGGTAAGGTACATCCCAAAAGGGGCATTGTATTCTAAGATGGGCCTGATGAGGGATGAATAAAGGGGCACGATTACCTCTCTTGATCTAGATGTGAAACCCTTCGTGATGAGGTGGGCTATGTAGAAGGTCTTTCTAACCACTTTGGCAATGTGGTTTTCAAAGGAGAGATTGCTATCAACTTGGGTCCCCAGGTCCCTAATAATTTTCTCTGTACTTAATGGGTTTCCGCCTATGTGGTAATTTGTGGGCACATTGTTTTTGCCAAAGGGTATGACTATACATTTTTTGGCATTTAGCTTTAAACCATGGTGCTGGCACCAGTTATCTGTCTATGTGAGACCTTTTTGAAGCATGTTTGTGTCAGCTGGAGAGTTGATTATGGCGCCCAGTTTGCAGTCGTCTGCGAACTTGGTGAGCCATAGTCCTCCCACGTTTGCCTGTACCTCGGAAAAGTATATACCGAACAAGAGTGGTCCCAGGACAGAACCCTGTGGGATGCCACTTGTGACCAGTTTCGAGTCTGACATGGCTCCAGCAACTCTCACTCTGTGGGTTCTGTTTTTGAGCCAGTTTGCGACCCATCTTGTGACATAGGGGTTTATATTTAAGCTGGATAGCTTATCTATGATGCCCGAGTGGGGTATTGTGTCAAATGCCTTTGCAAGGTCCAGATAGGCTGTGTGGACTACCTTCCCTTCATCTATGGCTTTGGTGACTGTTTCAAAGAAGTCAACCAGGTTCAAAAGGCAGGATCTGCCCTTGACAAAGCCGAACTGGGTAGGATCTAGTATCTGTAGGTCCCCAATGTCTTTGTTTATGAGCTCCATGATGATTCTCTCCATAGCCTTGCAGACTAAGCTAGTCAGGCTTATGGGGCGATAGTTTCCAGGGTCCGTAGAGGCTCCACCTTTGTGGAGTGGGACCACTGTTGCTGTACGCCATTCTGTGGGCACATATCCTGTAGTGAGGCTGAGATTGTATAGCTGTTTTATTTGAGGGATTCTTCAGGTGTCCACTGAAAAAGGGTATCTACCCAGTTGGACTAACCTGGTTAACAAATGTCAAATAAATCAATAAAATAAATACTGCATTTTGTGCCTTTCGTTTGATTAATAATGCATTTTGTGCCTTACAGATGCTTTGTATCATTTTCTTTGCAAAATAAATCACTTGTGCAAGTTTTGGTTACCTGAAGTGCATTTCTGCCCCTTTTTAATCATTTGAGCACTATGTCATGCAACCTGCTCAATATACCTTCACCGTCAGTTCTGCACCTCATGGCTTGAAGAAGTTGCACTCTTAATCCCGGTTCTGACACCAGTTTGCTCATCCAGTCAGGATAAAACAGATGAACAGTTGGGGTATGGTTCAAGCAGCTTTATTGTATACAAACAAATCAGGATCAAGGCTAAGTAACTTAAACTTAAATAAACTTATAAACAGACTGACTACTACACTCATACATGTTAACACTCTGGCTGTTCTCTCAAAATGGCACTGCTGCCTGTACGTGCTCACTATTTATAATGCATGTGCTTATATTTGGAAATGCTTCTTAAAGTTACAGCACATGCTCTGTTCTACACTTTCCCTCCAATTCCCTTGATCCCCAAGCTTATTCAAAAACATAAGGAAGATGGGACTGGAAATTATCCTGATTGCTCTCTTCTGACCCAGGCAGTACTGGTTTTCCCCACCCATTTCAGTTTGCAAGGGAGTCTCCTTAAATGCTGCTGCAACACATGAACCTTTTGGTGCAATGTTGGGGGGGGTTACATATACACCCCAACCTCTCCATCTTGAGCCTAGATGCTTAGAGGGTGCAATTTATATTCCCTTTGTACACCTTTCTGCTAAGGACATATCTGAAATCATGGAGGAGACTAGGAGGCCGGGTAAATGGAGATCTTACTTTACTAAAGGTAAAACGATTCTCCCTGGTGCCAGAGGTGGAACTTATGCACTATGCAGATGAATATACTTCTAGTTCTTCAGTATCTCTCCAAACTATTATCTACTGACCTACCTTACACTTCTGTTGAAGTACACCTTTCTGCCATTTCTATCTGTATGTCTGTCTGTCTGAGTCTAGAAGCCTTTTGTGGAATCCAGTCCATTAGTCAAGCAATTTTGGAAAGTCATCCTGCAGCTAAGACCTCCTCAGCAGGTTATAGTGTCAGCCTGGAATCTCATCTCTGTGCTGGAAAACCTAACCCTACCACTCTTTGAACAGACAGTAAAATTATATACCATGAAGTGTATAAGATGGCTACATTTGTTGCCACCAGACTATATGGTTTTTAAAATATTAATTTTGCCATGAAAATATTGCTAATATTCATAACTGCCTTACCAATCAGGCATTTCTCTCTCTAGAAGGCTTCGCAGTACCCATTATGTTTCAATGCTATTTTTAACTGAAACCAAGAGTTTGTATATGCCTCATCAAATATGACTGCATTACACTCTGTTTCTGCATACTTAGTGTAAATTTGGAGTATACATCATATCTGTAAAACTTATTGTAAGCACTTATTAATAACTATAGCCCTGTGCATCCCACACTGACTATTCCAGTGTGCATGACCTGAAACCCATTTCAGCTTTTATAAAGGAATCCTAGTTCATCAAGCAATACCTGTCATGTATGAGATACTAAACTCACTAGCAGAATATTGTTAATCCCGCATTTTTTAACCTCAGATGTTTTGTTACCTAAGACCCTCCCAGATGTCATGTTATGGTCAGCGGGTTATGTGTGACTTAGTATGGTTATTCTGAAGCCTGTGTAATGCATTACATGTAAGAACTTCTGGTTTTGTTGAACTTACTGGTTCTTCAGGTACCAGCGAGAATGTTCCGGAGTGTAGTCTTCAGAACATCTACATCTAAAGGTGTACCCCTGTTATTCTGTTACATACAAAGGTGTATAACTTTTATTCTCTATATACTTACACTATTCACAGATATTGCAAGTCTTTGTGAGTATGCAGTGCTTTTTATGTTATTCATAAGGCAAGTTCTTTGTATCACAGGATCATAGGACCTTACTAGGCTATCGATCCAGAGGTCATTTTAAGCTTAGTCATTTCATTTCAATGTAATGCCACGAAAATGCTAGTCAGTACCCAAGATTGCATTCACTGATAACTTCCCATGTCCAGGAGGGTTGTGGGCTCTATCTCTGGTAAGAATTTTTGGTGCCCCATCTACTCATCCAGGTTCCTCTTGAACAGTGTCATAGAGGTGCTCTGTTTCACATGAATTGGTAGCCTGTTCCAAAGATGCCTTCCAGCATGTCCTATTTAAGTTGCAGGCCATATTTAGGTCCCTGGAATGGGTAACCCTAGTCCAGATTGGTTTTATGATATGCAGCAAGTTCTTTAGGTTTGGGTCTTGGGTTGCTCTGTAGGGCAGGCATAAGTCTTCCCTAAGTAGTCTATACAACATACAGTATAGTGACAAAGACTTTAGTTGGTCTGTGTGAGGCACATGCTGGGGCTCCTTGATGTTTTTTGTTAGAAAGCTATGAGATCTTTCTAACTGCTGCAGGTGCTTAGTATGGTACATGCCAAACGGGGCATTAAACTCAATTATGGGCCAGATTAGTGCCAAGGATAGAGGGGTTATAACCTCTTTTGCTCTCCAGGGGATGCCTTTACTAATCAAGTGTGCTATGTAGAAAGCCTTCCTTACTACAGTAAACACATGGTGGTCGAAGTTAAGGTTGCAGTCAACTTGTGATCCCAGGTCCCTTACCTCTTTGTGTGCACTTAGGGTATTGTTGATTTGATAGTGTGAAGGGACAGTGTTTGTGCTGAAGGGAATGATGATGCATTTCTTTGCATTCAGTTTGAGACTGTGAGTAATACACTAGTCGTTGGTCTGTGTGAGACCCTCCTGGAGTATACTGACATCATTTGGGGATTCGGTAATTGTAACTAGTTTGCAGTCGTCTGCAAACTTGGTCAGCCACAACCCCTTAGTTTTGACCTGAACTTCTGAGAATTATATACCAAACAGTAGGGGCCCAGCACTGACCCCTGTGCACCTCACAGGTAACAGGTCTGCTGGTTGATGTGGAGTCACCCACTTTGATAGCTTGTATTCTTTTTGTGAGCCAGTTGGCAACCCATTTTACAACAAAGGGTTTTACATTCAGTTTGCTAAGTTTGCTAAATTTATCGGTAATGCCTGAATGTGAGATTGTGTCAAAAGCCTTTGCCAAGTCGAGGCATGCTGTGTGCACAGATATGCACTCAGCAATGGCCTTGGTCACATTTTTAAAGAAGTCTACCAGATTTAACAGGCAGGATCTGCCCTTGACGAAGCCGAATTGGGTAGGGTCCAGGGTTTGGAGGTTGCCTATGTCCTTATTTATGAGGTCCATAATGATACATTCCATGGCCTTACAGATGGGGTTGGTTAGGCTTATGGGTCTGTAATTTCCCAGGTCTGTAGCTAGGCTACCTTTGTTGAGGGGACTAACTGTTGCCGTTCTCCATTCCACAGGAACAAAGCCTGTGGTTAGGCTATGATTGAAAAGGGTATTTAATGGTGATGCTAGTTCATGTTTTAGCCTGTTTAAAAGACTGGGATATTGTCTGGTCCCACAGAGGCTGTGTTTTTGCAATGGACAACACTTTGAGGACCTGCTCTTCAGATATGTAGGGTGCGGGGGAGACTACACTACCAAAGATGGGTAAGACCCACCGTCAAGTCATTGTTAGCTATAGGCTCCTTTTGATGAACCAAGATACCTATGCTGTTCATAGGTTCATAGGTTCATAGGTTGGTACTAGGCTATCAGCCCTAGGGCCTATACAAGCCTAGCCATAACAATTCCCTGGCTATTTCTTCCCACATTATTTACTTTCCTGGACCCCTGTCTAGCAGGGCGACTGACGTGATCCCTGGGGTGAATTTCCTTTCTCCCATCCAATCGTCAAGGTTCCTCTTGAAGAGGTCCAAAGAGGCACTCTGTTTGACATGTATGGGCAATCTATTCCAGAGTCTGGGGAGTCTCTGGGTCAGGAACCTATCCCTCCAGCATGTTTTGTTTATTGTGATGACAAGGTTTAGATCCCTGGAGCGTGTAGCTCTGAGGGATTGGGATTTCTTTAAGTGTAGCATGTCCAACAGCTCTGGGTTTGACATGGCCTTGTATGTTAAGCAGAGATCGCCTCTGAGTAGACGATATGCGACAGAGTATAGCTGGAGTTTTTTAAGGCGGTCAGCGTAGGGCATCTGCTTTAGGCCTGTGATTCTTTTAGTGAGGTATTTCTGAGGCCTTTCCAGTTGTTGTTTGTTTGGACCTACATGAGTCAATAGAATTATAACCAAACACTCTAGTCATGGGCAATTTTAATTATCCCTCCATTGACTGGGAAACTTATGCAAGTACCAGCATGCTCGCACAAAGGTTCCTGGACTTTATTAACACTAATGCCCTGGAACAAAGAGTATGCAACCCCATAAGGGGCTCAAATATTCTTGATCTGGTCCCCACCAACACGGGTGACCGTTGCACTACCACAAGTATAGGACCCTCACTGGTTAAGTTTGATAACAAATCAATCACATTTGAAGTAGCTATAACATCTGAACTCCTCTTAGGTGAAATCAGGCTAAAAATGTCACCAATTATTCCCTCCTAAGGGATGGCATAAATAATTTCCATGCTCCTGTTCCCACAGATGGCATTGACAACTATACTAAGGTATACACAACAAATGCCTATTATAAACACTTATACAAGTGTATTGACGCAGCTGTACCTGATAAGATCAAAACAAGATCCTTAAGAAAAAAACAAGCCTCCCTGGTGGACATCTAGCATTAATAAGGTATACAACAAAAGGAACAAGATGCTGTCTAAGAATAAAAAAGGAGAGGTCCCAGCAATGGAAGAACATCCTCCTCTGGTTGAACAAACAAATAAAACAACTTGTAAAATCCTCTAAGGGCAACTTCAAAAAAAAAAAAAAAAATTAGCAACCATAGCTTAGGATAACCATAAGGCATTCTTCAGCTATTAACCTAAAAGGTAGGAACCAGGCGTTTGCTGAACTAGCTGTGGATGGCATCACACACACATTGATCCTGTGAAAATAGTTAACCTGTTAGCTGACAGGTTTGGTGAAAATGTCACCCCCCCCCCCCGTCCCTGCAAACATTCCACATTCCGCATTCTCTCTACATCACCCCTACCTTCCATCTATAAAGAGCAAGTCATTAATGCTCTCTCCAAGGCCAAAAACACAGCCTCTATGGGACTGAATGGCATCCCAAGTTGCATTGTAAATTGTGAGTTAGCAACTCCATTAGGTGCTCTCTTCAATCACAGCCTAAGTACTGGTTTTGTCCCTGCTGAATGGAAAACAGCAACTGTCATCCCCCTTTATGAAGGTGTTACAGCAACAGACCCTGGGAACAACAGACCCATAAGCTTAACCAGCCTTATCTATAAGGCCAAGGAATGAATCATCATGGACCTTTTAAATAAGGATATAGGTGATCTCCAAACCCCTAATCCGACACAGTTTGGTTTTGTCAAGGCAGGAGATGCCTGTTAAACCTGGTGGACTTTTTCAAAAATGTCACCAGAGCCATAAACAAAGGCACATCTGTGCAAGCAGCCCACCTTGACTTAGCCAAAGTCTTCAACACAATCCCACATTTGGGCATCACTGATAAAAAACTCTCCCAGTTGAATATCAACTGTTATGACATCAGGTGAGTTGCTAACTGACTACTGACAGATCACACTCATTCAAAGCTGGGGACTTTACCTCAACCAGCAGACCTGTCATCAGTGGGGTTCCACAAGGGGTAAGCGCCAGGCCCCCTATTGTTTGGAATATTTTTTTCAGAAGTTCAGGCCAAAACAGAGGAGTGTGGCTGACTAAGTTTGCTGATGACTGCAAATTAGGTGCAATCACTGAATCCCCAAATGATGTCAATATACTTCAAGAGGGACTTACACAAACCAATGATTGGTGCCAAAGCCATGGCCTGAAGCTCAGTGCAAAAAAAATGCATTATCATCCCCTTCAGTAAAAACGATATCCCTGCAGAACATCATATAAATAATAATACCCTAAGTAACTACTCAGTAGTAAGAAACTTGGAAATGCAAGTTGACTGTAGCCTAAACGTTGACCACCATGTGTCTATTGTGGTAATGAAGACATTTCCTCAAGAGAGAAAGAGGTCATAACACCCTTGTACTCAACCCTCATCAGGGCAATAATTGAGTACAATTCTCCCTTTGGTATGTACCTTACCAGGTACCTGCAGCAACTTGAAAGACCTGAGAGATTTCCAACTAAGGAAATTCAGTCTCCAATACATGTCATACATTGATAGACTGAAGTCACCGTCACATTACTCAGTAGCAGACAGACTACTTAGATCAGACTTGTGCTTGGCCTACAGAGCAATCTTGGATCCAAACCTAATAGAAATGCTGCACATCTGCAAGTGAAATGGGACAGGGGTCACCCACTCCAGGGACCTTAACCTGGCCTGTGTCATAAATAGGACCTGCTGGAGAGACAGCTATGTCTCTCAGAGGTTGCCAGTCCTATGGAGTAGGCTACCAGTTCACATCAAACAAAGCCTCTCTATGAGCCTGTTTAAGCGTAGCCTGGATGACTGGATGGGAAACCATAAATTCCTGATGGGGATTTCACCTATGATCCTCCTAGATATGGGCGGTCATTGCTAACTAAGATCTCAAGTTAGGCAAGATCCTTTGTATTGGGTTTCTCTAGTTTTATGTTGGGTACACCTGGCTAGGCTTATAATGCCCTTCAGGCCAATAGCCCAGTAACCACCTGTGAACCTATAAAGATAACATCATCTATCAATTTTTTAAACATTATCTTTTGTAGTGTCTCAATGCCTCAGAAAGAATTTAGGAAAGGAGCACAGTGGCAGCGCGATACATCAGAAGCTTTGAGCATTCGTGTGGAAGGAGTATTTCAGTCAAAGATCAAGAAAATCAAACTATATTTAAAAATGAAATTATATAAAGTGTGCAGAAAAGTGTGTAATTTGGAAAAAAATAAAGAAGGTGAATATATTTATAGAAGAAATATCATTTAAAGCAGAATGATGAAAAAAAAGCAATCAGAAAAATAAAATCTCAAACTGAATGGATAGCTAGGTCAATGAATGGGAGCAGAGAAGGAGCAAAAGATGGATAGAGAAAAGTAATTATAGTGGAAATTGGTGGAAAGGAAAAGATGCTGAAGAAACGACGACTGTTAAATGAATATATATGTTGTGTATCAAAGAAGGAAAAGAACAGAAGAAAACAAATATTTTCAGAAGACACTAGGAAAAAGCTAATGATCCTAATGCTTTCACAGAAGAAAGAGTCCTCAAAAGCACTCCCAAATAAAAATAAACAAATAAATACTTGTGTTTACTATTAAGGAAGCGAAGAATGTTTTTTGTTTCCAAATATCAGTTAGAAAAAATGTAGGAAAATGATGATGATTTTGTTGGTTTTGTAGAAGAAAGAGTCCTGAAAACACTCCAGAAACTAAAGGCACACAGACTCGATGGTCCTTTCATAGCTCTCAAACTCTTGGCACAAAACATCTGGATAAAGCCAAAAACAATGGGGGACAAGGCCCTCAAAACAGAGACAAATTTTAAATATTGCTCTTATAAGTTTAGAACGTTAAGACTTTTTAGTATTTCAGCCTATTAAGTACTGTAGACTTTTTAGTGTTTCAGCCTATTTAAGGTTGGATTTTTTGTTTTATGCAGTTCTGATGAAGTCCTGATGAAGTCCCATTACTATTAAGGAGGGAAGCACTCGACTGTGTTCTATTTAAAAGAATGTGGCTTTATTTTTAACGTTTCAAATGGTTCTCTTATTGATTACTCATGGAGTATTTAGCCTTTACCATTGTTTGTGCCTTATTTTTCTGTTACTGGATGTTTTTAAGATGCACATGCTTTTGATTTGTTCAAGCTTAGAACGTTGCTAGAATAAAAATTATTGTGTTATCATGCATTTTCTAAAGGATATGAAGTCTGAAATGCCTATCATTATTTAGTGAATTCAATCCTCACTGGTTTGCCACAAAAAAATAATAAAAAATTATGACGAACAGACCAAAAATATGAGGTAAAAATCAGGACATTCTGTGAAAATCTGGACAGTGAGAGGTATGGGTTCTTTATGTGACTCACCCTAAAATTCTTAGAGAACTGAGTGGAAAACTAGCAATACAACTAAGTAAACTTTTCAAATAAATCGTGGAAAGATTCTAGGTTCCCGAAGATAAGAAAGAGGCAGATTCATCTCCCATCATAAGGGTGGGAACAACAAATGAGCTACAAACTACAGAAGTACAATTTTGTCTACAGCTATTATGAAAACATATAGAATCAGTTTCCAAATGAGAGTGTTAAAACACCCACAACCATTGGTCCAAGACAGTTTGGATTCACAAAAGTGTTTAGGCAGACATTGATTCTGATTGTATAGTATGATATTAAGTAAAAGAGGGGATGTTGTCACTGTGTCCTTCATAGATTTTAACAACTCTTTTGCCACCTTACTAAACAACATGTGAATTGTTTAAAAATACTTAGATTGGATCCTATTGAAATCACAAGAATATCATGGAAATACACTGGCTACACAATATGATGTAAAGGGGGTTTGCTATACAGGGTGCCCTCAAATGAAAGTATAATGATCAGACAGATACCAAGGGGGAGGAGTCTGGTTGTCCTTTTTTTCTGATATTACAGTAGTTCTGGATGAAAAGGTTGACTTTTTCTTATAACACAAAGTTATGAAATTATGAAGCATGGCTGACATACAAAAAGTGAGCGTAGCAAAGGTGAAGAGACATTTCCTAAACTAGAGATCTAGTGTGAAGTATGGCAACTTAAACTGAGTAAGAAAATGTGTCTGGGAAGTAAAAAACAGAAAGGTTGTATAAAACTGAGGAAAGGGAAATTTTGTATTCATATGTGATTACCTAATGAAAGGCAGTCAGTGTGAGACAGCAGCTAGAAGAGGACTATGACACAAATCAACGAAAATTAGAGCTCTGGGTATAAAGGGAAGGATCGCTGCCTACAACCTAGGTGACCACAGTTTGACTAGCCACCCTGGCAATAGAGGAGCTGACAGAAGGTCTGAGAGGAATGAAGGGGCTGTGCCCACTCACCTCTCATATGTGAGAGGAAGGGGATTGCATTCTGGAACACAGCAGAGTTAACATCAGGTCAGGAGGCAGTAGATCCCCAGAGGAGGTGAATTGCTGAACCTCCGAGGCAGGGCATGTCCTTGGATTCCCCATGAATGCATTTGAGGGTGGAGCTTAAGAGAAGCACTTCATCATGTAGGTGGGAATGTTCACCTCACAGACCAGACTGTGAAGAAGTGGGAAAGACGTTACACTAGACTATTATTAACAGTCTTATTGTCAATAATATGAACATCTGAGTACGGCATTTTATCAGAAAAGAAACCACCCCTAAAAGTAGGTTTCTCATGAAATTTTCCCAGTTATCAAGAACTAAATACATAGTATTTCTACTGCTTCATGTATACAGCCAGTTCTCAAAGGAAGTAAAATCAAGGTTGCAGTAAAGATTTGAGTGATTTTATTTCTATATGAAAAGGTAGGTCTGTATTTAACATTTTTATCAAAGAGCTGTGTGAGAACCTTTGTGAATTGTGCGTTCACTGGCTATGGTGCATACTATTTTCAACTAAAAAAGGTGTACTCAGGAACATGTTTCTGCCATATACTTTTCTGTGTAACAGAGACCAGCAGATGAGTATTTCTAGGAAATGCAAGATCAAGTTGGCTACCTTTTTCACTTATCCAAAGATGTCTTTACTCCTGGTGACACCAGGTAATAAAAGGCAAACGCCTGCTTTGTCATTATCTGGTGGAATAAATAAAACTTGTTTTAGCTTCAAACGCCTGCTTTGTCATTATCTGGTGGAATAAATAAAACTTGTTTTAGCTTCAAACACCTGCTCTGTCATTATCTGCTGGAATAAATAAAACTTGTTTTATGTTTAGAAAGCTATCATACAGTGCTTTTATTTTCATTTCGTCTAGTTCACTTATCAGATGAGTAGTCAGAAAATGACATTTCAAACTGCCATTATCTAATTTAAATTACAGACTGTTATAAAGTGAGGCCTTCTCCCTTTCGGGAAGGACTAGTTTTAAACCAGTCACTCTGTAACTTGCATTCTATATCTCTCTAAATTTTAACTGTAAAATTCATACATTTTTGGGAGGTGGCCTTGCTATGGGTTAATTTATTCCTCAGATATTTGCGGAAATATAATGTACAAGTGAAATGTTAAAACAATATTATCATGACTAACGTATAACATAACCATTTCCTTGTGTTTATCCAGTACTGTATTCCTAGCTATTTCGAATATTATTTAGCAAAGTGTGTATTATCTATTGAATAATTCTCATGTTAAACATTCTGTAACATTCAACTATACCACAGTTGCATCTTGTTTATCTCTCTACTTGTATTTTATGTGAGAAAATATTCAATAAAAAGTTATTTGAAAAAAAAAAGATATATGTGGAAAGTATTGATTTGGAAATGGGAAGACAATTGTAAGCAGAACAAACAGTATGACACTCTTTTAACTCCAACACGCATCCTTGTTATTTTGCTCATGTTTCCTTCTCTTTTGTTTACCATCAGGTTAGTCCCTGTAACTTTAGTCTCTTCTGTTTCAGACATTCATTTCATAATTGGTTCCTCAACCATAGTTTCATTCTCTAATACTTGCACTTCTCCATTTGCTATGATTACATGCGATTTTTCAATGTTCCCATGAGCCATAAGGATCCTCATAGCCAGGCTCTTTGGGCATGTGATAGGCTGTCACCATATCAACCCCTACATTGATAGGACCAATCGTTGTAGTGGGCTGGCCATTCAGGTGAGAAGGACAGAGGAAAATGAAGAGGAGCAGAATGAGGCAAAATGAGAGTCAGTAGACAAGCTGGAATGCAAAAAGGTAGGGGAGAAATCCAGGAGAACAGAGGCTGTGATTGTCAGATGAGTACAAGCAAGTGGGTTGGCAATAATGATCAAGCTGAAGGGAGAAAGTGGGAGATACATCTATGAGGACAAAAAGAAGAAAACCAAAGTGGAAGTACTAGTGCAGACCACACCGCCAAATGATGAATACAACAAGGGCAGCAAGAGAGAAGTGAGCAGGGAAGAACAAGCAGCTAGTTGTGAGGGAGAGAAAGAAGATGAGTGAAAGGTTATAGATAGGATGTGCAATGGCATGGGGCAGAAGGCAAAGGGGACAAAATATGGTTTGGAGGCAGAGAAAATGGATTAGTAAATGAGGACTCATCTGCTAAGGGGGAGTAAGACTCATGGCAAGAGAAGGAGAGAGAGCAGAGCACATTCCAATGAAATCAGTATGAGGGTTACAAGTTAGGAAGACAGCACATGGTAGCTACAAATGGCAAGCTGCACATGCTGGTTCTCAAAGGCATGGTCAGTTAAAACATATAAGAAGAAAGAGATGAGGTTGTAGCAAAGAGGTCCAGAGTGATGCCACTTTATAATGGAGGATGAAATCTCAATCTGATGGTGTAGTTTCAATTTCGTATTGCTTTTTAACCAGTAATATAATTGAATGGAGTATTTTGGTCCTTAAAGTGTTAATGGAATAGAATAGATGGAAGGGACAGCCCCTATGGTAAATGCCCCCACCCACCCTAGGCCCTCCCACTCTTGGGAGAACACATCTATGGGCAGGCTTTACCTGGGTCATGCCCATATTAAGTATTTATAAAGCTATACAATTCTTAGATCTAAACAGATCAATGTAGTGCTTATCTGACTCTACACAAATAAAGATCTTCTAAAGAGATTAATGGTCTTCTGAGATTTTTTTCTGCTAAAATCAAGACTTCCTATGCAACAGCAAGCAAGCCTCTAAGACTCATGCCTGTAGGCCATTGTTTATCCCACCTCTATGGTTTAGACCAGAGAAAGAGAGAGATAGAGAAATAGTTAAAAAGAAAGAAAGAAAGTAGAATGTTAAACGCATGTGAAAATCAGCCTAGATATGCTTACTATTTCTGGTCTCAGAGAAATGCAATGCTAATATCTGTGGACGCAGATGACGATCATAGGAATAATGCTGGTCAGTTGTAAAATGCTAATGTATCCCTTATTGTAAATATTTTTTTCTGCATTGTTCATTTATTTAAAAAATTTATTAACAACAGCATATTGATCAGCTAATGATTTGGAAACAGCTGTGGTGTATCTTTTTCCTTTGTGTGATAGTTCTGTATGGTCAACTTGTACACTGGCATCAGTCTTTGTAGGGCCTTCTTGCTTAAGTGTTTGGTCCAAAAGAATTGTCATTGTTGTACTTATTTGCTGAAGGATGTTGCAGATTCTTGGCATTGTAATGGCAATGCTAGACAGATGGTTCTCAACCTTTTCAAGGATGTGTGACAAATTTTGTTCTTGTCCCAGCATTTGAGTTTGTCCATCTGGGGTCTTGACATATTCATCATTTATGACAGCATATGCTAGTTGCTGATTCTCTGTAGTTCTTCTAGAAGGTGGTGTGCCTGGCATATTCACCTGCTCTTTACTTTGGTTATCAATATCTATAGACAATACAAACAGAACAGTACTTTAGGTCTGGCATTTGCATTCATTTTGCATGCAGGACATTTGCTCAACAAATGATTTAATAAATGATGGCAGCAATTCTGAATTTCAATTTGTTCAATGTGATTCTATTATTTAGGTTATTGTATAAAGCTCAGTAAAGCACTTTAGTGTCAATTTATTAATTTCTTGGTTACAGGGAAGCTGGTGCAGCGTTAGCAAGCGATGTTTATAAGGCAAACAGCTGGTTCTGAACAACACACCTGTCTACTGCAAGAAAACACACACACACACACACACACACACACACACACACACACACACACACAGTTTTAGAGGATTATTACTTCACCGTTCAGCATCTGTTTTTGAATTCTGGAGGAAACAGTACACTGTTAATCCTTACTAATGCATGCTAACCTTAACCCTGCCCATAACCATAACCCTACACCTTACCTTAGAAAACCCTTTCCATAACACTACCATTACTACTGTTCAACAGAATATATCTGAATCTAGTGGTAGAGTTCTGGCTAACCAGTCACAAAAGGAAACTGTTTAGTTTCCTTTTGTGATGATTTTTTTTTTGTTTCAATGTTTTGGATTTTTCAGTAAGTAGATTTTTGAAATGCTGGCATCATTCATCTGTGTTTCAATCTCACAGGCATACTGGCGCACAAGGGTAAAGATGTAAAGATAAACAGAATCATGGTTGAAAAGAGATATATAAAACAAATCACTTATCTGTTTAATGAATGATACATAAACTACCTGTGCTACAAAAGGTTTGAGCATCCTGGTTGCCGTCTGCAGTAATGTTGACTTCATCTGTAGCAACATGTATAATGGATGTGTGCTTGTATCTAATCATACCTCAGTGCTTTGATAGAGAATCCTCAACTGGTTCTGCAACTATCTAACCAGGCATACATTTCAGCTCATCCACTTCAGATACCAGTACTTTCAAATTATCTGTGTCCCAGGCGTTTGTCCTTGAACCCATTCTTTTTTCTTTGCCCTGTTCCTTAAAGATCTGTCAGCTGGCATACTCAGTCTTAGCCTTATCCTTTGCCCTGAAAATGCATTACACATGAATTCTGGGAGAACATTAGTCTTTACATAAGGACCTGCACATAACCACTCCATCTACAGCACTGGTTGTACCACAGTAAAATAACCATCACTGCCAAGGAGTCTGCTATTATGATGCTTGACGCACAGATGCCAGTGTTATTTGAATAATATATCCATTGAGCAAATACCAAACATAGGTATTTGGGTGTTTAGTAATGGTGTAGTAATGGTGGGATGAAGGTGGTGGCTACCCCAGATGCAAGTTGTTAGCGGAATACCTCTCAACTTTGTTTGAAAGTTGTAAAAAAATTCTTAAATGGGTGGAGAGCAAACACTGAAAATTAGGGATGCTTTTTAAATATTACTTTAATTCATTTAAGTAGTTAAAAGAACAACAGGCTTTGCATCAGCATACATTTTTTCTGGACATTAAGTATGAAATTCTAATGAATAGTATCACTGATTGAATAAAATCCTTAGTGAATTATCAGTTGGTCAGAAATATTATGAGGGACAAGTCAAAAACTGGAGGCAAAATCAGAGGTTTCTGCAAATTTCAGGATAAATGGTAAGGCTAGGGGGGCATGAGAGGTGCTGACTGAGTATGATTGCAATACTGGCATTTTTTGAAGTAGCCACAGCTGTTGTCATTGTTACTGTTAGGCAGCAAGTAGCCTGGAGAGCTTTTTTTTGGTCTTCAACTTTGGGATGAGAGACAATCTTAGAAATTCTAAGGGGTACCAATTGGGTCTGGGGTCTGGCTTGACAACTTTCTGTCCTTCAGGTATTATGTGAAATGAACCACAATATGCGTGCTTAGCCAACTCAAGCTCTGCTATAAACTTGATGATTCCGCTGAATCCAAAAGCCAGGAAAGACATAAGGGTTAAATTGCTCATCGCTAAGCTTAAGTATGTAAGGCAAGTAATATCTCTTCATTCCTACTGTAATGCCAATGTACTGCAAACAGCTAAAATCAGGATCTGCCATTTTATCCTTCTGGAAAACAACAGGGAAACCTGCTAGTCTGTTAGACAAGGCCATATTCTTACCTGTCAGTTTAAGAGCCACCCTTCTCACCTCCTTCACTTTAAAATTACTTACACTAAATATTAACCCCTACTCACCACACCAGTAAACATGCCATTAAAGAGCACATTCAGTCACTCAGATCTCAGGACCAATGGGTCTTAATGCTGATGGGGTTTGCTTTCAGTCCCATAGCAGGTATTCGTGCCAGCACAGTTAATGTGACAGAGTAAAAGTCCATTATTTATATTTTCAGATTTTGTGTGAATAGTAAAGTAGCAGATTATCCTCTGGCTGCAATTGTGTGGAACATTTCTGGAGTCCTGGAGTACTGGAGAATTAGAAGTTAATTGTGAAATCCATAATGGAGAAACAAACGCCCTATGTTTTCACAAAGTGTAATAAGTGGGAAGCTATTTCCCCAGTTCTGACTCACTCAATATGCACTTCCTGAAAGTTTTTGATAATGCACTCCTGCACTTCAAGACTGTGATTATGTGAAGCATTTTTTTCCCTTTTTTAATGTTTCCCCCATAGTTGTGTGACCTCCGAGTTCATACATATATATTCATAGGCTCGTAGGTTGCTACTAGGCGATAGACAAGTTATGCCTGTTGAAGTTTTTCCACTGAACTTCCACTGATACCCCCATCTATTTACTCCCTCTCTCCAGGGTGTAGGGGTGAAGCCCCCAACATTGTGTGTGGGGTACAGAGGCAGAATTTACCCTTACAAAAATGCTTTTTACATTGTTGTCATATGCAGTTTTGCAAATGTGGTATTTGAAGATTTTCATTCATCCAGTTTGTTGTCCATTAATTAGAACTCAGCATCTCCTACTAGGTCCAGGTAAAGACAGTGTAGTCTCACCTGGATTTGAAATGCTACTTGAGTAGAGCTGTAGTAAGCAGAATAACTTCTGTAGAAAGAGACATAAAATTCAAAGTCTGGGAAAGTGATGTCTTAAAAGTAACAAAAGTATATGACTTGGGGGGGCATAGAAAGACTTTTTAAGAGGATTATGAAACAGTACTTGGAAAGATATACATATAGGAAGGATGGTCCAAAGGAGGATGTTGGGAAGAATGAAAATTCGCTAGGAAAAATATTTCACTGGAAGATAGTTGTCCAGAAGGTGTAACACTGGTTGGATGGTTGGATTTGTGAGAAGGTGTCTAAGCTAGTGATACAGTGGACAGTAAGAGAAGAAAGAGTTGAGTGTATAAAGAGAAGAAAGGAGAGACTGTAAGAAGAAGAACATTGTATCCAAGAGAGTGTGAGAAGAAATGGGAGATAGCAAGTTAGTAATATATAGAAAGAGAGAGTTCAGGTATACAGTAATGCTGGTAGGTTTTGAAAGAATGAAGGTGAGAGTGACAAACCAGGACAGGAAGGCAGGAAGTAGTGAAGAGGAATGAGGCAGTATGTGTGTGTCATAACCAGGCCTCCTCCCTCTGACAGAGGTACATTGGTAGAGTACCCAGTCTCTTAATTAGGGGGACGACAAGTAAAGTCAAATGAGTAATAGAAAAAAAGGATGAATAACACTGAAAAAAGTTGGAATTGTGTAAAAAGAAGGATCATTATAGCTCAAAACTAAAGTGACTCCATTAATAAAGGGGAAAGGATGAAAAAGTGAGAGTTAGCAGCAGTTTGGCATTGCCAACCATTTCTCATAGAGATACCTATGACAAACCATGAGTTTGTTGAAGAATATTTGTGGCAGTCTCTTGATAGAGCACATTAGCTCTCAGTTAGGAGTATAGTCAGGTGGGATCATGCAAGTAAAATCAAAGTTGGAAGGCAGAAATGTGAAGGAGAGAAGATACAACAACCAGCAGAGTTGGAAGGGGTCCCTTAAACCAAAAAAAATTGGAAGAGCAATAATTTGAAGAAAATAAAAGTGTGGGATGTGGGTCTTAGCATCTGTCTAAGCATGAGCAGGATAAGAAGGCTAAAGATATATGGGATGGAAGCGTGTGATAAAAGTGGTGGGGAAATGAAGAAGGGATTACACATGGGGATGATGGAGTTTGTGGCGAACATGTGAAAAGAATGCAAGTTAATGGATAAAGGGAGTCAATAAAACTACTAAATAAAGGCTGACAAGAAGTGAAAAGAATAGGCATATACAATTGTTGAATTTATTAGCTGTGAAATCTATTCAATAAATTCAGTTACTGGCATATCTGACATCCACACATGTGAATGAGAGGGGGCGGGTTCGATTTCAAATGGCTTGCATACTAAAGGGACAAATGGTTAAAGTACTTTGGGTTACTGATGCAGTTTAAGCAGCATGTAAACAGCAGGAAGTGCTCTTTATTCATCCAGTGGAGCTTCCTGTAGTGGAGGAGTATCATCATCATCATCAACAACCCTTGTGTCCCATTTTTCTACATGGGGTCAGGGTGTCATGTCCACTGTCGCCATCTCTATTATTTCAGTGCCACTCACCTTCCTTCCTTCTACAGTTATGCCTGTCACATGTCTTCTGTCACACAGTCCATCCATTTCTTTGCTGTCTACCCTTGACTCCTCTTGCTTTCTTCCTGTCTGTTCCAAACCTTCTTCATCAGATTGTCTTCTGGTTTCCTCACATGTACCCAGACCACCATAAATCTATTATCCTTGACCTTCTCTGAAATTGGAACTACCTGAGCTTCTGCTCTGATGTCTTCATTTCTTCATCTGTCCCACAGTGTGCATCATACCACCCATATCACGTATTTCGTCTCTCACCTCTAGCTTCCTCAACTGCTCTGCCTTCACTGTCCAGCATACTTCTCAACCTCTTAGAGCAAGAGGTGTGGACAAAGCCATCAATAATGGAGAGACAAATACCCCAAATTAGGGTTATTTTTTAAATACTGTTCTTACAAACATTTAAAAAATTGATAGCATATGGGGTTTTCCATTAGCATGCATTTTCTGAAGGGTATGGATTCTGAAACTTAAATGTTTGCCATTATTTTCTGACTTTAAACCTTAATGATTTGCCACAAAACCACAATTTTAGGAGAAATGGACCAAAAACATGAGGCAAAAATCTGGATAGTTGAGAGGTATGCTCCCTAGGTTTCTATACCATACAGTAGTACTGGCCACACCACTGTTTTGTACACCTTACATTTCACTTCTTTGGCATTCTTATGTCACACACTACACCTTGACAGTCTGTGTCATTTGGTTGCAGCCCCTCTGATTCTGGCTTTGATTACTTCAATCAGAATTCCTTTCTTCTCAACCACCCCTCCCAGCCACTTTAAACTGCTAACCTGTTCCACTGTTTTCCTGTCTATCTCAATTCTCAGCTTCTTCTGACTCCCCCCATTTGCTGCCATCACAACTGTCTTATCTGTACTGAGTTTCTACTCATGTGCCTTCAGTTTTGCTTTCCATTCCCCTATCATCTGCTAAAGTTCTTGCTCAGAGCCTGCATGTAATTCCACGACATCTGCATAGAGTAGTTTTGTCAATCTGTCCCCACCGAACAGTCTGCTAATGTAGTCCACCCCAGTATGAAAAGCAGTAGGCTCAGAGCTCAACCATGATGCACACCCACTCCCACCCAGAACCCCTCTGTGAGTCAGAACACTGTTCATACCTGTGTTATTGGGTCCTTGTACATAGCCTGCACTATTTCTGCCAATGTTTCTGGGCCTTTGAACCACTGCAGGACTTCCCAAATCAGCCTTCTTGGAACCTTGTCATATACTTTCTCCAGGTATAGGAATGCCCAGTTGCATTCCTTTCTCATTTCTAGCTTCATGTCAGCTATCTGTCTCACTGCAGACATCTGATCAGTTGTGCTGCATCCTGATCTGAATCCAAAGTACTCATCTCCTATCTAACTTTTTAATACTCTGTGTATTTGTTTTTCACTCAGTCATTACTTTCCTCCACAGTGCAGAATCTGTGATCACTACATTCATCCCCTATAATGCAGGAGCTCTGTTATAAGGACCAACTTCCTTCACCAAGAATTTTGTCTTTGAATAATTTAAGTAAATTAAATTTGATGAACGTTGCTGTGTATTAACTTTAACTAGTCAAATACTTATCTTTGCTGGAAATTTGGCTTTAACATTTCCCGAACAGCAGTACTTGCACTTTAAGGACCACTTCTTAAGTTGGCAACTGTCCTTTCTCTTGAAAAATATTTTAGACTGTATATGTCAGTTACTTAGTCTTTTGGGCTGGCAGTTTTCTGCATTCAGGAAATGAAAGAAAACCTGTTCTTCTTGGTACCTCTCTGCTAATTGCTTTGCATTGGCTATAAACTGATTACTCTCTGTTATAATTTGACCTGGGGTATACTTCCTACATACACATTGCACCCGAGACTCCTATTCCTTAACCCCCCCCAAACAACCTTGCTACTATCGTACAAACACTCCTGTTTCTTTTTACCTAATTCCTAGCTTCCATTTAATCTTTTAGCACCATTACCAACCACCTTTCTCCCTCCCATACTGCTTTGCATTATATGCATTCATAGCCACACCCCTCCCTAACAGCACATGTCTTATTCTACATTGTTGTCTTCTGCTTTTCCCAGATAAATGCTCATTTCTTCCTATTTTAGCTACGTTCTCATACTCTAGCCTTTTAAACCTTTCTATTCCTTACATTCCAGAAAAGACAGTAGGACAACCTAACTCTCTTCCTTCACAGAAAATACTTCTTTCCTACCTACCCTCTATAAGCGTTCAGACTCCACCACCACCACTAAATACCCTTCTACCCTGCATCGTCTGTTTTCTTCTTGATCCCTACTTCCCCACCATCTGCCAACTATAACATACAGATCCCTTTTTTTAACCATGCTACTGTTCAGCGTGTCTTCTATTCATCTCCTGCTACTTGGCCATATCTCGTCCTACCATGGCTCTATAATAGCTCTCAACATCTCTCCAACTCTGTCCCAACCACCTATTCATACTTCCTCCCTACACTCTCCATGCATTGCACCAAACCTATTTAATGACACCCCCCACCTTTGCTTCAAATATAGACTGATTACCTCCATTTCAACTCAAAGCAAAAGAAACATTAAATGGAAAAATACTCTCCAAACAACAAGTAACAACAATTCCCCAAAATACTAAAATCCTTCTAGGAGATATTCACCCTAATTCTGGACACACCCATCACAATGAACATAAAGACAATTCCCTTCCACACACTACTGTAACCCTACAATGGTCAACCTCTTACCCCAGTAATCTAACTTTTACTGCCACAAATGTTACAAGCATAAGAAATAAAATTGATGAACTACATGCCTGGATAACATAACATAAGCCTGATATACAAACAACTCAAAAATTATACCTCTTGGCTGTAATTTCATTCCATAATGATCATATAAAGAGGGAAAGGTGGTAGTTTTGCTTTAATATTTTCCGTCTGCCACATTTCCCCATACAACAAACTGATGCCAAATTTCAATTCAGCATAGAATATTATTACTTTCCTAAAATTAATTATAAACAAATATGTATTACTGTTTTTTTTACATCCTTTCTGGCAACAGCAGCTATACTGGAAAGTATCCTACACTGGATATCCATAACAATTCCACAAAAAAAAATACTACTAAGTGATGTGCATGTTGTTTGGTTGGGCATAAATTCTAACTCCCCTACACCTAGTGTCAACTTTACGGGTTCACACAGCAAATTAATATCCCCACAAATTACAGAAAAACTCCAAATTTACTATTAGACTGGATCATAATATCAGACTCTAGCAAATACACCACTTATGGTACAATATATGACTAAGTGATCATCTCCTAATCTGTACAACCAGACACCTCACACATCTACTTAAAAAGCATGTTTATAAAACAACATCCAACCTTTCAAAGTTTAACCCAGAAATGTTCATTACTACCCTATCATCTATTAATTGGAACTTAATAAAAAAATCCTCCCCTTAGATGCTGTAAATGAATTTGAATTCAGTACAACTTTACAGAATATCGTGAATAGCCTTGCACCCCTTAGAAGGCTCAAAACAAATAATGCGATTTGACTATCCAGAAAGAGTAGAATGTTAATGCAAGATAGAGAAAAAACATGGAAAGAATGGCAGAAATATAAAACACCACAATATCGTGAAAATTTCAGAGTGCTTTCAATCTTACTAAAAAGCAAATTAATGAAAAGAAAAAAAAAAACTATAATAACTTTCAGAATAATAGTTAACACAACCCTAAAAATTCTGGAGAGCCATTAAAGAAATCTTGTATCCCAGCCATAAATTCAACCTTAACCCCTCTCCCAATAACTCACCTTTCAAAACTACAATACAGTTCGTTATTTCGCAGATAGTATAGCATCTAATCCTAAGCCTACTCAACAGCCACATAGCACATCTACTTTCACCTTCAAACCTGTGCCCACATCCTATATAAAACTATTCTTAAACAAACTCAAACCATGCTCTACTTCAGCTGATGACCTTCCAAGAGAATGCCTTAAAACAATAGCCAATAGTGTTGCCTACCACATCTCAGTTCTTATAAATAGGTCAATCCAGGAATCCCACAATCCCTGTCTTTTGAAAAAGTCACACATTATCCCTCTGCACAATGGAGGAAATTCAACAAACATTTTGACCTATAGCAATTTTACCCTCCTTTCCAAAATACTTGAAAAATGTATTCAAAAACAATTGCTAAACTATCTCCAGCAGGAAGAACTCCTATCCCCCACATAACATGGCTTCTGTCCTTCCCATAATACTAACACTGCATTTCAAACCTATATAGATAATGTCAATAAAGCTAGAAATAATGGCAAACTAGTCTCCTCCTTATTTCTAGACTTGTCCTAAGCTTTCCATGCAGTTTATTACAGCAAACTTCTACTTCAAATGTCCTTAAGTCTCTCTCAGCCCATCCTTCATTGGTTCAAAAACTACCTGTCCAACAGGTATCAGTGAGTAAAATGGCACTCTGTTCTTACCTCCCAGTCACAACCTGTGTACCAGAAGGCTCTATCCTTGGTCCCCTCCTCTTTAACATTCTCAACAATACACTCCACACATCACACAACAGGCCACCCTTATACAATATGTAGATGATTCCACTCTCATTTGCACAACTGACAACATGGTACACCTCCAGAAATCTACTCAGGAAGCTTTAGCTGCCACGGAAACATGGCTTTGTAACTCACAACTCATGCACAGCCCTATAAAAATGAACAACTACTTATTGCCCCAAATCCATCTCCCATGAAAAAACAAAAATTAACATCCTCTCTCTTGACAATATAACTGTTGAAGTCAAAAACAAGGAATGCTTTATAGATTCAAAAATTTTCTCACTGACACAACCAAAACTATTCTTGCCACTACTTGTCTCCTCTCCACTCTTCTTTATGGAGCTCCCATCCTTACTAAACGTCAGGTATCGCAAAAATTAAAACTTCAGCTATGCTATAACAAAGTTAAGTTTTCAGCAGATACCCCTTTAGAAGCCACCACTGTACAGCACTGAAAAGTATAAATTGGTAGGAACTACTCCATCAACTAACATATGCACCGCTTGTTACCACCTGTAAAATTATCCAGAATCCATTTGCTTGTCCAGCACTGAAAAACACTCTACACAGCTATGTTCCTAGCCAGTCTTTATGATCCAATGTCCAAAAACTCCTTTCTGGCCACAAACCTATCAAATCTCCTGGGCATTGTCTGTACTTGTACCATGTTGATAAGATCTATAAGTCCTTATCTCTATCCATCAGGTCAATACCCTCGCTCCCATCCTTCTATACCATTCTGAAAGACTTCATAGCCAGAAGCTGGCTCTGTTCTTGCTCAATACCAGGATAAATTATATTCCTAAATGTGAAAAATATCTATTCATATACTATATCTTACTCTCCATTCTTCACCCACTTCCTTACATCAATGGATTTCTCTCCCTGCCTTTCTCTGTAAATATACCGTAAGCCTGCTTTTCTCTTACATTGTATTGCACTTCGTTTTTGTATTATACTAACTTACCTTTAATTTCTCTACAAACTGGATACAATTTCTTTAACTTTTAAATCATTATCATATAACTTGTATCTATTCTTAACCAATGTTTTCATATTATGTCTAATTTGATATTATTATTTAAACTGTAGCTTTTTGTATTATTTTTGAATACTGTAAAATTATTGCTCTTAAATATTTTGTAATACTTTGGAGCTTTTCTCCTCGGGCCTCTTCTGAAAAGGAGCTCCTATATAATTGGATTCACTCAAGAACTTTCTTGCAGTGTGACAGGAGTTGGATACCTCTGTACAGCTCACTGTGAATGTCTCCTATGTTCTTTCTTGTACTCTGTCATTAGTATGCTTGTTCTCTAGTCATCTGGAATACACCTCTTTCTCTCTCTCCATACTGCTATGAATACCCTCTGGAGACATTTTTCCCCTAACTCATCCAGCATCTTGATCATATCTGCTTTGACTTCATCTGAGGGTTCATCTGAGGGTCCTGCTTTCCCTACTTCATTTTCCTATTGCTGTCCGTACTACTTTTAGGGTGGGTTTCTCTTCTTTTGTCGTAGGCTGCTCATAGGTTTATCCTAGAGTAATGACAACCAGGGTTTTTACAAGCCTAGTTGTGCAACCCAACACAGTTTTGTCCCCGAGTTCCTTGGACACCTATATGGTGGGGTACGTTAGTAAACAGGTCGCTAAAGTTTATCATTTTGGGAGGTGTTAGTTGGGGATTAATTGACTTACCGTCAACCTCTGTCCATCAGAGACATGGAGGCCAGACCAGGGGTGAATTTGTGACTTCTCATCCAATGATTAAGGCTACTTTTGAATAGTATCAAGGTGTGAACTCTACTCCACTTAGATGGGAAGCTTATTCCATAGTGCTGGGATCCTTAGAGACACATATTAGACCCTCCAATATGTTTTGTTTATTTCACAGGCAAAGTTCAGGTCATTGGATCTAATATTTCTGGTGCTGTTTTTCTTGTGGATGTGCAAGAGATCCATCAGAGCTGGATCTGAAGATGCCTTATATTCTAGGCATAGATGGTTTCTCAGTAAGTTGTAGAAGACCAAGTACAGAGATAGGAACTTAAGGTGACCAGTGTAGGACAGGGTATTCATACCATGGATTCTGCTGGTGACCATTGAAGGCTTTCCAACTGTTGCAAGTGCTTGGTAATGAACATGTGAAAGGGAGGCATTGTACTCAATTACGAGTCTGATAAGGGTTGAGTAGAATAGAACTATAACTTCCTTGGACCTGGATATCATACCATTGCTTATGAGTTGGGTGACATAGAATGATTTTTTTACCATCTTGGCTACATGTTGGTTGAATGCCAGATTACTAAGTACATATGTTCCCATATCTCTAATTATTGGGTCATCTCTTAGGGGTGTTTTATCAACAAAGTAATTAGCTTCATGGAGGATTTCTCAAAGGCTCTAGAATGCATTTACTTGCATTGAGTTTTAATGCATGGATTTCATACCAGTTATTTGTTTGTGATAGACCCTCTTGTAGGCTATTGGTGTCATGGGGGAGTCTATGATAGCTCCTAATTTATCTGTGAACTTGATGAGCCAGAGGCCTTTGACATTAGCCTTGAGTTTTGAGAAGTAGATGGCAAATCAGAGCAGGCCCAACACAGAGCTGGTAACCTACCTCACTAATTTTGTCTTCCTGGGTCCTATCTGTGAGCCAGCTGGCAATCCATTGAGTTATGCAGGGATTTATGCCTTGTACTGAGAGTTTGTCAACAATATCTGAGTGGGGTATTGAATTGAATGCCTTGGTCAGGTCAAGGTAAGCTGTATGCATCATTTTCCTCTCATCTATAGCCATGGTGATCCTCTCAAAGAAGTCTACCAGGTTAAGTAGACAAAACTTTCCCTTAACAAAGTCAAACTGTGGTGGGTCCAGTTTCTGTAGGTTGCCAGTGTCCTTGTTGATTATTTCCATGATAATTCATTCCATGGCTTTACTTGTCAAGCTGATGGGTCTGTAGTTCCCGGGGTCAGATGATAGTCCACCCTTATGAAGTGGGATGACAGTTGAAGCCCACCATTCACCTGGCAAGTAACCTGTTTTGAGGCTGCAGTTGAAGAGGGCCTCAAGTGTTCCTGCTATATTATGTTTAGACTATTTAGGAGGCAATCGGTGATATTGTCAGGCCCTGTTGAAGCAATGTTTTTGGTCTTAGAGACCTGTTCCCTGTTAGTAGTGGATGGGTGGTTGGATATGCTAGAAGGGATTTCACAGGGGGTAGTTGGGGGAGTGGGGGTGAAGTTAAAACTGAATTTATCATCCAGTAGATTTACAATGTCATGCTGGTCAGTGAAGGTTGTGCCAGTTACCACCAGTTCTGCACACTGCTAAGTATTACCTTTAAAGTTCCTGACATAGCTGAAGAAAGGCTTTCTGATTATCCTTAGCCTAGGAGGTTATATTGGCTTTGTAATTGGCCTTGTTGGACTTTATTAGACCTCTTAGTTTCTTATTTAGTTGAATCAGGGAGCTGCTGTCTCTATGAGTGCTGCCATTTCTGATTTTCGTCATGACTTTTTAATTTTGTTATGTCTTCTGTTCAAGTAAGGATTTCACTAGTGTGGTTTGTTTTTGGTGGTAGATCTGGGCTTACTTCTGGTAGGTACGGCAGCCAAAATGCAGACATTTACATATTTGAGCAGAGTTTATGTAAATACTTCTGCTTAGGTACCTGTATTCATGGGGTTTAGGGTAGCCATGAGTTTTGACAGTCTGTTGCTCATTAGGATGCAGTTTGCTTTAGAATATTTACTAACTGTTATTGGGTTAGTTGGGTTTTATGGGTTAATTTTTATTTCAGATTATGACAAATATAGATGGAGAATTTCCTACAGTTTCTCCTGCCAGTCTGGTTGACATGGATATCCTGAGACAGTGTAGCAACTTCCTTATGTACACAGGCATCCATCTACTACTATCACCTAGGAATACAATTTGCGAGAGATGAAATAACATTAGGAACCTAGCGTCTATGCTCTCTCCCTCACAAGCCATTATCTGGCACTGAGAAGGCTGTCAACATAATCACTACACATCAAACACCACCCACACCTATACAACATGCACCCACATATGTGGAGGTCCTCAACAAAAACATACCAAAACAAAGGAGACCTCCGAGGCAAAAACACATGCAATCTCCACAGCCCTCCACACCAAGTACCATGCATAGTTCACACACCTGTGTCTCACAGCCACTAAGGCTTAACCATAAACTCAATATATTAGTCATAGGAGACTCCATTGTGAGACACACATATGTGCCTCTCACCAGGTTGGATAAGGAGAAAGTCGCGGTTAGCTGTCTGTCAGTGGCCAGAATCTGCCATATCACATGCGCACTCAAGTCTCTCAACAACAGGTACTGTTATGACTCTGTCTTAGTCCATGTTGCCATGAATGACTTCAGACATACCTCCCTGGACTATATGAAGAGAGAAATGATTGAACTTGCTGAATATGTGTCCCAGGCAGGTATGTACCTATCCTTAAGCAGCATTCTACCGTCACCCAGAAAGATGGCCCAATACAAACAGAAAATGATTGACTTTAACAACTGGCTTAGTTTCTGGTGTCATTCCAGGGGGGATCCAGTACCTGACAGCCTGGGAAGATATGATTGACAGACCATGATGCTTTGCCAGAGATGGCCTGCATCAATCTCATAGGTTCATAGGTAGGTACTAGGCTATCGGCCCTGGGGCCTATACAAGCCCAGCCAAAAAGGTACCCTGGCTTTTGCCACCCAAGAAAATTATTTTCCTGTGCCACTGTTGAGCAGAGCCACAGAGGTGATCCCCGGGGTGAATTTCCTATTTCCCATCCAATCATCAAGATTTTTCTTGAAGAGTGCTAATGAGGAGCTTTGTTTGATATAGATAGGTAGTTTATTCCAGAGTATGGGAAGTCTCTGGGACAGGAATCTATCCCTCCGGCGTGTTCTATTTATTGTGGTGACAAGGTTTAGGTCCCTAGAGCGTGTAACTCAGAGGGATTGGGATTTCTTTGGTTAAGGTGTTTGCCTTACAAACACAAGGTACAGGGTTTGAATCTCACAGGGGATAATTGGCTAGGCTTAAAATGGCTCACAAGAGCAGTTAGCCTAGTACTAATCTATGAATCTATGAATCTATTTAAGTGGAGCATGTCCAACAGCTCTGGGTTTGACATAGCTTTGTATGTTAGGCAGAGATCACTTCTGAGTAGGCGATATGCGACGGAGTAAAGCTGGAGTTTTTTGAGACGGTCTGCGTAGGGCATCTGTTTGAGGCTGGTAATCTTCTTTGTGAGGTATTTCTGCAGCCTTTACAGTTGTTGTAGATGTCTTATGAGGCACATACCAAAAGGGACGTTGTACTCTATAATGGGTCTAATGAGTGATGAGTAGAGGGGAACAATGACCTCTTTTTTTCTGGATGAGAAACCTTTTGTGATGAGGTGTGCCATGTAGAAGGATTTCCTGACTACTGTGGTGGTGTGATTATCAAAGGAGAGACTCCTGTCTACCTGTGTCCCAAGGTCTCTTATCACACTTTCGGTGTTAAGTATACTACCGCCTATGTTGTAGTTCATGGGTACAGAGTTTTTACCAAAGGGGATGACAATGCACTTTTTGGCATTGAGCTTGAGGCCATGGCTTTGACACCAGGCATCTGTCTCAGTGAGGCTCTTTTGTAGGATGTCCACATCGTTAGGAGTTTCGATTATGGCTCCTAGTTTGCAGTCATCTGCGAACTTCGTTAGCCAAAGACCTGATTGTCTTTGGCTAACTCACTTGGGCTTCAGGCTTCTGGCAAAGGCTCTTGCCTTCTCATAGTGCCTTTTTTAGGAAAAGTGATGAGATTAAAACTACCAACATAAAAATTACAATAAAACGTAAATTAAAGGTCAGGCTACTAAACGCTAGGAGTCTAAATATGAAACTGCATTCATTGCAAGCATTCTTAACCCAGGAAAATGCTGATATCTGCGCAGTCACAACAACCTGGTTCAGCTGTGTTAAGCACCCCAGCCTTACCTGGTTACTCATCCTATCATACATTAAGACCCCAAACTGTGGGCAGTAAAGCAAAAGGAGATGGAATTTCAATATATTAAAGACATACACACCTCCAGGCTGGTCAAACAGTATGACACACGAGACACTCCAGGTGCAGTTAACAATTGACAAGCCCCCAAATCTGACTCAAGATGCCCAATCCACCTATCTGGATGTTTTTGAATCTATCAAGATTCAACTCTTTACACTGATCCTGGGTGGCTTTAACTCCCCAAACATAGACTGGTAGAACTACTCATGTCAGAACACAAATGCACAGAGATGCCTCAATTTTGTCAATGCAAATGCTTTGGAACAGTTAGTCTATACCCCCACAAGAGGTGATAATATCTTGGACTTGGTATTAAACGAAATGAGTAACCACTGCAGCATCCCTGCAGTACCATCCTCCCTGGCAAGATCCGACCATAAATTGGTCACTTTTGAAGTCATCATCTCCCCTGACCCCCCTCTAGCTAGGGTCAAACAAAACAAATTCTCCAAAGCTGATTACAGCCTCCTTAGGGATGGTATAAACAGCTTCACAGCCCCCCCCCCCAGGAACTGGCACCAGTATCCAAAACTATACCAAAGCACTATACAAGCATTTATATAGATGCATGGAATCAGGAATACCTAACAGGACTAAATCATCCTCCACAAGGAACAGTAAACTTGTCTGGTGGATATCTGCAATAAATAAACTCTATAATAAAAGGAAAAAATTGCTGTCCAGGACCAAGAAGGAGCTGGTGCCGAATTGAAAGCAATCTCTCCTTAGCCTGAACAAGCAAATAAGGGCACTAGTGAAATCCTCCAAAGCAAATTTTTAGTCCAAATTGGCCACATCTACTAGAGACAAGCATAAGGCCTTCTTCACATATGTCTGCAGTCTGAAAGGAAGCACCCAGATCTGCTCAGAACTGGTAGTCAAGGACACCACATATACAAATGTTGTAAATGTAGCAAACTTGCTGGCTGACAGATTCAGTGAAAACTTCACCCGTCTCTACCCCCATCAGTAAATCAGGACTTTCCCAGTACCTACCCTCCCCCATATATCTAGGGAACAGGTTATCAATGCTCTCTCAAAGACAAAAAAATACAGCCTCCATGGGACCCTATAACATTCCAGGCTGCATCCCACATGAACTCTGGCAGGAACTTGCAGCACCGTTAGGTGCCCTATTTAACCAAAGTCTGAGTACCAGCTTTGTCCCATCTGAGTGGAGGACAGCCACTGTTATCTCTTTGCACAAAGGTGGAGCATTCACTGATCCAGAAAATTATAGACCCATCAGCCTATGTAGCCTGATCTGCAAGGCCATGGAATAGATTATTATGGACCTCATTAACAAGGACACTGGCAACCTCCAAATACTCGATCCAACACAGTTTGGCTTCATCAAGGGGAGACCATGTTTGTTAAATTTGGTTGACTTCTTTGAGACAGTCACCAAAGCCATGGATGAGGGAAAGATGGTGCACACTGCCTGCCTTGACTTGGCCAAATCTTTTGACACTATTCCCCACTCAGGCATAATTTATAAACTCTCTCAACTAGGCATCAATCCATATGTTACCAGACGGGTAGCTAACTGGCTCACTGATCGAACCTACATAGTTAAAATAGGCGAAGGCACCTGAAGCAGTAGACCCGTAACAAGTGGCGTACACCAGGGTTTAGTCTTGGGGCCTCTGTTATTTGGGATATACTTTCCTGAGGTGCAGGCCAAAACCACTAGGCTATGGCTGCCTAAGTTTGCAGATGACTACAAGCTGGGTGCTGTCATCAATTCCCATAGTGATTTGGATATCTTCCAAGAGGGTCTCACCCAAACAAATGACTGCTGCCAGAAACATGGCCTCAAGCTGAATACCAAAAAATGCATCATCATCCCCTTTGGGGAGAGTGACGCCCCCACATATTATCACATTCATAACAAGTCCTAAGAACACAATCAGACATGAGGGATTTGGACACCCAGGTTGATAACAACCTGACTTTTGACCACCATGTTGCTTCCATTGTACAGAAAGCTTTCTACATGACCCACCTCATAAGTAAGGGTATCTCTTCCAGGGACAAGGAGGTCATAACATCCCTGTATTCTTCCCTTATAAGGCCCATTATTGAGTACAATGTCCCATTTGGCATGTACCTTGCAAAGCACATGCAGCAGCTGGAGAGACCACAGAGGATCCTCACCAGGAGAATCCAGTGCCTCAAAAATCGACCATACACAGATAGGCTAAAAGCCCTATTCCTCTACTCTGTTTCATACAGACTCCTTAGAGTTGACCTCTGTCTGGCATACAAGGCAATCTCAGACCCCACCTTGATGGACTGCTGCATATCCATAAGTCAAGCTTCACTCGAGTAACCCACATGTGTGGCTTCAACCTGGTCTGTGACATCAATAAGACTTGTTGTCGGAACAGATTTGTGTCCCAGAGACTCCCCCATCTGTGGAACAGACTCCCTCTCCATGTCAAGCAGAGTACCTCTTTACCCCCTTTTTAAGCACAACCACCTCAAGCAGAGTACCTCTTTACCCCTTTTTAAGCACTACCTGGATAACTGGATAGGAAACAGAAAACACACCCCTGGGATTCCACCCGTGTCCCTGCTGGACAGGGGCATCAGGTGCTGACCTGTCTAAACATGGGCTGAACTCTTAGCTAGGCTTATAAGAGCATCAGGGCCAATAGCTTAGTAACTTCCTATGATAATATGAGGGACCCAGCTTTGTGTTCTGACTTCATCAATGAGGATGTGACATGAGGGGAGACAATGCTCACCCATTATGTTTGATCCTTTTGGAGAGTACACTATCTGGTCCAGAGTGTTTGTGTTGATAAGATTCAGAAAATATTGTCCTATGAGTTAAAGGCAGTGTACATTTCCCAGTCTGTAGAGGGGTAGTTGAAGTCTCCCATGAGCAGGATATTTGGCTGCATGATGAGCACCTCTGGTAAGTCTAAGTAAGAGTTGTGAGCTTTGTGAGTCATAGAGAGTGACCTGTAGCTGGTCATGACATGGTTAAGTGTCACTCTCCTATTTTGGACACAATAGAAGAGTCTTCGTGGGTTCTGTTCAAGCAGCTTTATTATATACAAACACATCACGATAGACGTTTACTGACTTTAATTTAAGTAACTTGTATACAAACTAACTACTGCAATCATACATGCTCACTCTCTGACTGCACTGTCAAAATGGCACTAGAATAGCACATGCCCTGTATGTATATGTGCACATTCAGCCTTTGACATGCTTCTTAAAGCTACAGCATGTACACTCTGATCTACATCCTCCCTCTTTGAGAAATAGATCACCCACTGTTATGAATCTATTTGACATGCAGATATTACAAGTAGTTCTTGGTCATGCAATTATACAAGACTAGGTACATATATACAGCTATGTCCATGTTGCTGCGTATTCCACACTGGGCTTGGATGTTCGACCATATTGTGTGACATAAAACTGGTTTTCTAGGTTTTGCAACTGGAACTGTCTCTATAGAATGCTCAACACTGGAAGTATTTGGAACATCCTCAGGAATGGAAGTAGAGGTTGCAATACACACTGGGATGGGAACAACATCTGGTTCACTCTGAGATTTAGAGTCTGTATCACAGGAACAATGCTGCGATGATGATTCTGGTACAGGAAGAGGATGCCTGTGATTTCTCTTGTGCTCCACACCGTTGGATTCTACAAAGTAGGATTTCAGCTCGGCACACACACTTGCTACTTCAACAATCCAGTCAAAACTTTTCACCGTTTGTATCCTCACTGTCTTTCCTTCCCTCAACGGACGAAGAAATCTGCTCAATTTATCATAACTGAACTTCTGGATAGAATGCTTTTTGAATAATTGAGCCTTGATGGTTTTGTTGTTCTTAGCTTTAGGCCTCAATAAACTGGAACTAATAGGTAGCGTTGCTCTGGTTTGCTTGGATAGAAGTCTTTGAGCAGGTTAGCCAAGAATATCATCACAGGGTATGTTTCTGAGATTAAATAAATTCAAAAAGTCATCGGTATTATCATGCTTTGACCTCTCAAGTAATTGCTTTGGACTCTGCACTGCAAGTTCAGGTAGCCCATTTGACTGCGGATGTTGAGGACTGCTAGTGACATGTACTAAGTCCCATTCCCTTGCAAATTTCTGAAACAACTAACTAATAAATTGAGTATCATTGTCAGAAATAACTTTGTGTGGACTATCATGGACTGAGAAATGATGTTTCAACTTAGTAATAACAGCAGTGGATGTTAGGTTAGGTAGTAAGTCAATCTCAAACCAGTTTGAATAAGAGTCTGCCAATACCAAGTAGTGTTGATTATTCACTCGAACATATCAATGGCTACTGTTAACCAAGGTAGTCCATGAACTTAACTTAGCTGAAGTGGTTCTCTTTGCAAATGTGGTCTAGTACTATTGCATACTGAACAAGAGGAAAGTACTTCATTAATGTCTTTCAGTAATGGCCAAAATATTAGTTTTCTCGCTCTTCTCATAGTGGATACGGAACCTGAGTGACCACGAAGCAAAATCTGGATATAATCTTGATGTAAGGAAACAGGAACAACAATTTTAGGACCTTTGAAAATAATGTCATCTTCCATCAACATTTCATCTCTGTAAGGAAAATAGGTGTGCAGTTAAAGTGGTGGCCATCCAACATTAATGTAGTGATTGAGCTTTTGCTAAATTGGATCAGTCTTTGTGTGATCTCTGAGCTAATTAAACCTAGTGGTAGAGAAATTATGCACTACCATCACGTCAAAGTCAAAATTCTCTGTGTCAAGCTGTTCCATCATATTTCTGGGAAATCTGCATAAGGTATCAGCCAGATAAAGTAGTTTGCCTTTCGTATAGATCATTTTGAAGTTGTACATTTGCAATCTGAGCATCATTCTTTGTAATCTCGCTGGAGCTGAATGCATAGGCTTCTTTAGAATAATAACTAGAGGTTGGTGGTCAGTTTCAATCTGAATAGCTCGACCATAAATATAATCATGAAACTTCGAACATGCAAATACTATTGCCAAAAGTTCTTTCTCAGTTTGAGTATATTGTATTTCAGTTTGGGTAAGTGTTTTAGATGCATGGGCTACTGGTCTGCCCTCTTGAACAATAACTGCACCAAGACCAAATTTTGAAGCATCACAGGAAAGAGTGACTGGTTTATTCACATCATAGTATCGTAATGTAGGTGGGGTGACAATTTTCTGTTTAATGTCTTCAAATGCCTTTTGGCGTTGTTCTAACCATGACCATGTAACATTTTTGTGCATCAGCTCTCTTAAAGGTGCTGTCAACTCACTGAAGTCTGGTATAATAAACTTGCCTAAATAGTTGACCATGCCTAGGAAATGCTGTAGAGCTTGAATATTGTCTGGTGCTGACATCTCAAGAATAGAACTGCTTGCTTAGTCGGGTCTGGTCTCAAGCCAGAACTGGTAAATAAATGACCTACATATGTAACTTCTGGTAGTCAGAATTTGCACTTAAGAGGATTGAGCTTCAAATTTACTTCATGTGCTCTGTCTAGAACTCTCTTTAGGTTTCTGTCATCCTCTGCTTCACCATTACCTCCAACCAGTAAATCCTTTACTATTATGGCACAAGGATAACCTGAAAAAATTTGCTCCATTGCATGCTGGAAGACATCACTTGCAGAATTTATTCCAAATGGCATCCATAGGAATCTGTATCTGCCAAATGGGGTACCAAAAGTAATGAGCATTTGCAATCAAGCATTACTTACCAAAATGAACTTTTTCATTTGGTATTAGAGCTGTGATGTCTTTGACTGTGCGCATTGAATTACGCGGTCTCTTCAATGCTTTGTTCAAATCTCTTGGGTCAATACATATCTAATTTTGTGAGCTGCTACCATAGATGACACCTGTTCAGTTGGTTCTATAACTGGACAAATAACACCTTGCTGTACCATTTTGTCCAACTGACTCAACTTTATCCTGCATAGCTAGTGGAACTCTTCTTGCTGTTCTTTCTACTGGAGTGACCTCGGGGTCTAACTTCATGCAATACACAACTGGGAGTTTGCCCAACTTGTCATCAAAAACATCAGCATCTTCTGAGAAAATTACTTCAGAAAAATTGGAACTAGGTTATGCACTTATGTGATGAACTTCTTTGGTAAAAGAAAGAGGATTCATTCTCAAACTTTCTTTAAGACCCAATAAAGACTGTACTGGTTTTTTGAACTACACAGAATAACAAGCTTTAACAATTCTTGGCCAAATAACATGAAAGCATTACTGAGCCTTTGGTTTGAATTTCTTCACCTGCATAAGCAACAAGTTTCGCACTACTGGCCACATTGAGTTGCTCATTAGTTCTCACTTTAGCAAATGTGTCTTCTGATATAACATTACACTTTGAACCAGTGTCTACTTTAAGCTGTGTGGATTTACCATTGATCTGAACTGTACAAAACACTTTGTTCTTTGCCAGTAAATTCAGTGCATCAGCTCTCGCGAATTACTGATACACCATCTACATAGAAAGTGAACTTCCAGTCTACTTGCTCAACTTGTTTTTTTTTTTTTTTTGTGTGACCTTTCTTTACAACTGTATGGGGTGTACTTGATTTGCAAAACTTTTGAAAATGGTTCCATTTTTTACACTTGTGACATTGATCAACAAATAAAAAGAATTTCTCTCTTCTAGACTCATGATTGGCACCACAACTGCGTCAGTTAACAATAAAGCTGGACTTGGGTTTTGCTGCTGCATGCTTGTACTGCACTGAGGGGTATGCTGCTCTAACTGAACTAGTCTTAGAACCTGCTGGAAAACTATGTGGTTTCCATTGTAAACCAGCAAGGGACTGTGACTGCCATGTGCCTAGGCCTACTTCTGTTTGCCACGTATCGCATGCTATCTACATTTGCTCTAGAGACTGCTGAAACCATGTTTGTGTCACTCAAAGCATACTTGTGTGTTTTTCTGTAACCTCATGGATTTGACAAATCTCAATAGCTTTGCTCAACATTAAATCACTGTCACAAAGTAAAATCTTTCTCACAGCAGCAATATTAATACTACACACGAGGCTGTCCTTTATTAACTCATCTTTTAAGTCACCAAGCCGAAGCATTTTGGGTTTGTTTCTCAGGTCAGTTATATAAGCTGCAAAAGTTTCCCCTGGTTTCTGATCCCTAGTGAAAAATAAATGCCTCTCTAATGTAATATTTTCTGGGGTTTACATATTTCTCTGAACTTGCGCTTCAAACGCTCGGCTTCCTGCTTTGATGCAGCCTGTACAACAATGCAACGAGTTTCACCTTTTCCCTCGTACTCTGCTGGTGCATACACAAATGAATGCTCTCTTTCTATGGCCACTGACCCAGTTAGGTTTAGCAAAATGAATGCCCTAGTGTGTGCATCTTTATCTGAATAAGCTGCTTGTATAAAAATATACTCTTGCTCAAATATTCTCCAATTCTCTGCACTATTCTGATTAAATGCAAGAGGTAAGGGCTTTCAAAATCATTCTTGCATATTAACACATACCAGTGAAGGGTTTTGCAAATAAGCACAAACACATACACATATGCCAGAAATTTATACCAGTATTTGTAACTCTGCCCAATAGCAAAATACACCTCTGTATAACAGAACTTTCCGAAATAAGACTCTCTGGCACTGTGATACTCCTGAAATTACTGTACAGCAAAAGTAATTTATCATCATTTTAAGAAACATTTCAAATAACTGCACAATGCAAATGAACTGGGCAAGTGGAGCTCAGGGTCAATAACATTTCAAAGTAATTGCGCTTTGCGAATAAACTGTATACAGCACACTGAAATTTCTCCAAAATGGCGGTACTTTGCTAGGCAATACTTTACAGTGCAAGAAACACTCCGTAATGGCAGCACTTTGCAAATAGACACACCCAGCACAAGAAACTTTTCGAAATGGCTGTACTTTGACTGCACTTCACAAAATAGTTGCACTTTGCAGACATATACACTCTTCGGAATACATGCACACTAAGCAGACACTAAGCACTTTTACACACTTTAAGATACTTCAAATAACTCTAGTTATGCCCTTGATACAATATGAATTCATAGTTATGCCAAAACACAACACTTTGCCAAAAACATGCAGTCACCATGTTATTTTCACCCTTAATGTGCCCTTTTTTTGCCCTTATTATATTCGTTTTGCTCGTTTAATCTCTTTTCATGCCTATTGTACTCTTGTTGTGCTCGTTTTCTTCTAAACATGCTCATTTACTTTAAACATGCTCATTTTGCTTTAAACATGCTTGTTTTGCTTTAAATGTGTTTGTTTTGCTTTAAATGTGCTCATTTTGCAATTTCAAGGTAATTTTAAACACCTTATGTGCTTTCCTGATAATTGTTTCATCAAATATCTTAATTTTAAACATTTCATTTAATTAATAAACTTTTTGTGCCTCTAGCTTTTTTATAATGCGGTTTGTGCCCTTGTAATGCTCTGTTTTATCTTTTTTATAAAATAAACAGTCTGTGCGAATTCTCATTAACTTTGATTCTTTTCTGGCTCTTTTTTGTGCTTTTTTCTCTTAGTTTACCTTCACTGTCATCTCTGCACCTCGTTGCTCTTAATATCACTCTTTGGAATCCCGTTTCTGAAACCATGTCACTCTTCTACTTTGGACACAAGAGAAGTATCTTTATGGGTACTGTTCAAGCAGCTTTATTACATACAAATGGATTCACTAGACAATCTCAAAATACTGAAATGTTGAATTTCAGTATTTTGAGACTGAATAGTCAAAATTCCACATACCCGAAAACCCACAGCAGCGAAAGCCAAAATCGCGACCACACACACACACACCTGCCTAACTACACTACAACAAACAAAACAATACACACAAACACAACACAGCATGCAATCACACCTACTCTGTGCCCCCCCACCCCCCTACTTATATATACTAACTCCGAGGTCGCACTAAACACACAAAAACCACCACTACACACACTCACGCACACTACAGTCCCTACCCAATACTCTTACGTAAACACCACTTACCTGAATCCCCAGCTAAATCCACAAACCATACCACATGTCATGAATGCAACACCACAACAGCGGATTTGACATTTCTGCATTCAAGATAGTGCAATTTTGTGTAACTGCACTTTTGACTATTCAGTCTCGAAATACTAAAATTCGACATTTCAGTATTTCAAGATTGTCTAGTGAACCCATACAAACACATTGCAATAGAAGTTTACTGACTTTAACTTAAGTAACTTATATACAAACTAACTACTGCAATCATACATGCTCACTCTCTGGCTGCACTCTCAAAATGGCACTAGGAATAGCATGTGCCCTGTATTTCTATGTGCACACTCAGCCTTTGACATGCTTCTTAAAGCTACAGCATGTACAGTTTGATCTACAGTAAGGAACATTAACTATGAAGACTTGGATGTGGATGAACTCCAGGGCATCATTCTGTTTAACTAGTCTACAGTTGTATTTGCTACTACTGTAGATCAAGAAACTTCCATCTTTATCCAGTTTGTGCTTCTGTATTTCTTAATGTGTGGAAGGCACTGTAGCCTTTCACTGCTGGAGTACTTTCTGCAGCTTTAAATAAGTCTCAGTAACTGCATAGATGTCTACATTCTGCAGAGTAATGAGAGCTTGCAGGGTGTGGTGTGGAGTTTCTTGTTTAGGGTCATAGCATTGAGCAATAACACCTTAAGGTTTTTTTTTGACATTGGCTAAAAAGGCTCTACTGGGATGGATAAAGTTTTAGCCAATTTCCAAGAGGCATGGGGGGGGGGCAGGTGCAGACCATCCTTCGCAAAGCAAAGTGGTCTGTTAACCATATACTCCCATGCTGACAGATAATGGATTCCTATGAAGTGGCACCAGAAACTAAGATATTTATTACAATCAGTCATTTTCTGCTCATAATGTGACATCACCCTTGGTGAAGGCAGAATGCTGATCAGTGCCTGGGGCAGCCCACCTTTGTTGTCTTGTGCACTGGTGAGTAGGTTGTTGCTGGCATCCCTTATGAAGAGTGTCTAATGACAATACTCTTAATCTTTCTGTCTTTGCCTTGTAAACTGATAGAATTTATTTGTGTCATTGACCGAGTCATTTTCCAGAAGTTGTTTACTCTTATTTGATTGAACCGTACTTGACTGAAAATCAAATGATTGAAAGAATTTGACTGAAAACCCATGTGACTGAAAAGCAATAGACTGGAAACCCATCTTACTGAAATGCAATTGACTGAAAAATAATTTGACTGAAAGTCCAGTTGACTGAAACCCATTTCACTAAATCACAAATCGGAACAAGCCCCACTGCACCCCGATGTGAGTCCCTCCACCCCCCCCTTATTTATATATACTAACTCCACAGCAACACACCCACTTAGAAAAAGAATAGAAATACTGCATACACTGAACCAATGTTGATTCACAAGCACTGGTTAACTGTATATGGTGTTTTGTTTCTTTTTTCAAGTAGCTGTACAACCATGGACCTAGTATATATAATTTAGGGGTGGGAGGTGCAGGGGGGGGCTTGCTCCTGTGCAAAAACACTATTTTATAAATACATAAAAATCAGAAAAGGAAAGTTTCCTTTTGAAATCTGTTAACTAAAATCCTGCCACTAAATTTAAAGAGGTAGTGTTGCCAAAAAGATTTTTGTAAGGTAATGGGAGGGTGGCCTAATGGTTAAGGTGTTTGCCTTACAAACACAAGGTGCAGGGTTTGAGTCTCACAAGCGGTAACTGGCTAAGCTTACAATGGCTTGCAAGGGCAGTTAACCTAGTACTAACCTATGAATCTAGGGATGGAATTAGCAGTGATAGTAGGGTTAAGGTTAGTATGCAATTTTAAGTATGAGCAGGGGGCTTTGCCATAACCCTAACCCTACCCACATACCTAACCCTAACCACCAACTCTGTAACTTACCTTAGAAACAACTTTAACACTGTTGCTACACAGACAGACAAACACCACATACATAATATACACTACTAACTCTCTGCCTAATCTTAACCAGTAAACAGTCGTTCCCCCAAAAACCTGAACCTTCAGGATATCCAAAAGTGGATGCACTAAATTCCCAGACTCGCACTTACATTGTCAACGGTTCTCAGTTTTCCCATTTCTGACATCTGGAACATTTGAGGATGTAAGCTCTCAATGTATTTCTTAAGCTGTTCACTTTGTTGACGAAGTACAGATCCAACAAATTGAATGATACACAAATATGTACATATTCACACACACATATACACACACAGACACATGCACACTAACGCGCGCACACATGCACACCCACACATAAATCATAACAAAGAAATTAATGATAAGTTTCAATTGTCCTTAGAAGAACACTCTTCTGTAGGACTTGGACTTTATCATTGACAGACGTGCTTGTTCACCATTTTGAGGGTGTGCTTACCATTTTGAGAGTGTGCTTGTTCAAAATTTTGAGGGTGTGCTTGTTCACCATTTTGAGGGTGTGCTTGTTGAACAGAGTTGAAATTCAATTCCTGGAACCTTCTTTTTTTAGTGATAGTCTTTGGAACAAACCTTCAGCCAAGGCCATGCATGTATCTGAAACATGCCAAGACCACTTACAAACTAACTGAGTGGAGTAGTAATGGTAACATGCTACCCAGCTTGAGACACATTTCTGCTAGGAGGTATACATCTGCAGAGCAGAAGGATTCATATATAATGGCTTAATTATTACAAATTGTATTAACTTTACTTGGACCTGCTTTCACTTTGGGTGTGCTGAGATCTAGAGAAAGTTCTGTTTCGGATCTGTTGCATTGTATCTGCAGAGCACATAAAAGGTTCTGGCTGGGCAGTAATGTCCAAAAATAAACATGCACGTGCTTCGCTCGAGATCTTTTGCTGCTGCCAACTATCGATTATTTTACATATTGTTTTATTCATCTTTGACCTACTGTAGTATTTTACAGTTCACTTTTACTACATTTTCTTAGCATAGCTATTAAAAATAACTGTGCTCAGCATTTAGTGTATATTTTTTACATACTCTGAACTAAGTAGCTAACACAGTGGACTGAAAAGTTGCTATATCTAATAATTTATTAAGGTATTTTCCACCATTTTATTATTTTATTTTTTTCTTCACACATATTTGTGTTTGTTAATGAATGCTTGCCATTTTAAATTTTCATCTTTTGCATCCTTCTCCCTCCCTGCTTCCACGATGACCATCAGCCCTAAGTGGCTAATCAGTTCATTTTTGTTCTCCTTAAGGCATCAACCAATTTTGCAGGCCATTATTCACATTACTATTAGGGTTTCTATCACTAACCCTGAGCTTTGGTGATTGACATGGACATTCACCTCATTGCAAGGGCCTTATATGATCTCTTCCCTGCATATGATTGCTACAACCCACTTGCTAATGAGGACAACCATCACTGGCTTGCTAAGTCAAACTCGCATCTCTAGTTATGACTGTTTCACCTTCAAGTCTCCATTTGCAAATCCTGAAGCAACCACTAAGCCACCGGTCCACCAGTCTCTCCCCTTAGGGTAGGTGAGCCTGCATTTCCCACTCATTCCTACCCTCCGCTGCTTGGATATTTCACTAATTAAACTCAGATCATCTGGGTTGTATTCAGGACTGTATTTATGTATGTCACAGAACCCTATATTGTTAAGTTAGACATTCCAGTAGCTATAGACATTGCTGACTGCTATTTTTATTTTTCATTTTTTGTCCAGTGGATACCTTTTGAAGGGCTTTGCTTATGTGGAGCTTCAGGTTTTTTTTGTTTCTTCCAACAGGCTAATATTATTTGGTAGACTGTGACCATCTAATGCAGCATGACTCCCCTAAACCCTAATCCACTTATAGACTCTCTGGGGGAATCTACGGATCTTTTGTCCATTTGTTTTAACTACTCTGGGATGGAGTCACCAGTAATTCTTTCTATCCTGAGGATGATGATGATATTGACTATGACATAATCCCTCTTGGATGATGTCAGCAATGCACCTTCCTACACTGGTGATAAAAAAGCTTTCCCATTAGAGCTGGCAGGTGATACTTGGAACCATCTCTATGGCTAGCAAAGAGGGGACAAGATTTGTTAGGTTTTCAGCTCTTTTCCTTACATGCTTGCAGGGCAATGAGGTGTGTCCTCCAAGAGTTTATCCACTCTAGGACTTTGGATGGGTACATCTACCCAGCTCTCATGCAACCTCAACCCACTAGTTTCTCAAAGTCCTTGTCTCCACCAAGGCTTGACAAGTGAACTATCAACATCACCCCTTACTTCCCTCTCATGAAATGAAATCAGGCAGAGTCTCATCACTGTTTACCATCTTCACTCCAGCTCCAACAAATGCCCAAGTTGCTAGTTCAACTTGGGTCATCTAACTTAACAGTCATGTTTCCCTTCTGCTTTATGGAACATCAGTGCTGGAGGTCTGTGACTAAATATGAAGTTACATATGCTATAGTCTGTACTAAATCTTAATATGGTCTGTGAAGACAGACTGACATTTAAAGAGCAAATGTCATGAGTTGTCAAATTCTTATGTTTCAGTTTAAGGACCAAAGCCTCCATCAAGCACCTTATCCCTCTCTAGGCTAGACCCTTTCTGTGGTTATGCATGCTGTGGTCACCTCTTATATTGACTATTGTAAACTTCTACAACTGCTACATACAGGTATTCTAATTACCTACATATGAGTCTGTTTGCAGAGTTTGTACTTTTTACCAGTTCAGTCTCACATCACATTTAAATTTTATGGAATGGTGTATTTATCTTTGCGTGACATGGATCTCCATATCTGAAGGAACTGTTACTCCATACCACCCTATCAGGCTGGAACTGTTACTCCATACCACCCTATCAGGCTGGAACTGTTATTCCATACCACCCTATCAGGCTGGAACTGTTACTCCATACCACCCTATCAGGCTGGAACTGTTATTCCATACCATCCTATCAGGCTTTGCATTCCTCCTCTTTGGGCTATTGGATGTTGTTTAGAGAATTCTGGTACTCACTCATTTTATTATCCAGCACCTTGTTTCATGAAACTACTTGCCCAGTGGCTGAGATAGTACCTTATTCTGGCTATCTTTAAAAGGTCCTTAAATGGTCACTTTTTTTTTTATTTTTTTTGGCTCATGATTACCAGTGATTTATTTAATCTTATATTTATATACGCCATGCAAGGCTGTTAGTATATTGATGCATTTATTCAACTTGCTTTTATTGTAATGATGTTTGGGTTCAAAAACCTTAAGAGAACTAAATTTGTACTTTTTGTAGTATAATGGATGTGACTTAAAGAGGATAGAGTAATGAAAATCGACGTGAAAAAAAGAATAAAATGTACTTTGTAGAGACAAGTATTGCCTCGCAGATGACTCCATTAAGTTCCACATTTCCTTTTATGTTACTTTACAGTACCCACAGAAGGCTGCCACAATACCTCAACTTCAGCTTTTCTTACTTGCTGTGAGATCTTCCTGGGATACCGTCTGAGGTTAGAGCTTCCCTCTTTAAGGACAGCTACACGTCTGTGGGACTAGCACTAGGTTTATAAGAAATGGCCGCAAATTATCTCAGATGAATCATGCTGGTGTGAACAGGGCTTCAACTTCTAACTTACACTTCTTCCCCAGAATATGTCTCAAGTCCTCCTGGGGATTCAGCATACATGGATGTAGAGAGTCTGTTAGGGTTTTTCCTTCATATCTTGTCTGAACCAACAGGCTAATTTCTGCCTCCTCTACCGGGAAATCTAATACCACTGAATGGTTACTCTTACTAGTGTGGATGGGGGAGATATCATTCAGGTTATCATCCCATATTTTTCCTAGCTAGCTGTCTTGTAACCCTCGCCTGTTTCTAAACTCAGAAGCAGATGACTAGCTCTGCCCTGGCTTTGCATATTAGACTATCTGTTTGCATATCATCAAATTTCTCCAGACCTTAATTTTCTGTTTTTAATTCATCACTTATATTGCACTGAATGATTTTCAGAGGGATGGAATGAATATTCTATACAGTAAACTCTCAGTTAACCGGAATTCAAGTAACCGGCACTCTCAAGCAACCAGCAAAAAAAAATGAAGAAATAAAGTACAATTTCCATGTGTTGCACTTTCTGTTTTCCCCCCGCAGAAACATACCTTATGTTTTTAGAGACTTAAAAAGAAAGATAGGAATAAATTCCCTCTCCCCAACCAGAGAACAAGTCAAACCAAACAAATAGTATAGGGTACAGTATTAGTCAGTCTTATTTTTAATAGTAACTCTCAAGCAACCAGAAACTACAGTTACCCGTTATCTAGCAATCCCCATGGGTGCCAGTTAAATGAGAGTTTGCTGTATCTTGACAGTTAAAAGTTGCAAGGTTGTGGAAGAGGTGTAGCCTATTCCAGCAAGAAGTAGATGTAAGGCACAAAACCAATGCTGGAGAGAATGCCAGTCTATCATAGAGTGTATATATATATATATATATATATATATATATATATATATATATATATATATATATATATATATACACATATATATATATACACATATAGTGCACATAGATATACATACATCTTAGGGGATCAACAGTTCATTTATTGGCACATCTCTGGGATATGGGAAGAAACTGCAGCCCATGACAAAGACCAGTGTGTACACAGGGATTACATGCAGACTCCACACAAAACGCACCTCAGCCAGGCAACAAACAATAAAGCCAAGCCCTGGTAAGCAGTGTTGCTAACTGCTGCTCCAGTGTGCTGCCCGTTTTTTTAATATTTAAACAAAAATAAACCATCAGTGTATTAACTGATTCTATTAATTCATGTTTTCTTCTAAGCTGATGAGAAAAAAGGAAAACCAAATACCATCTTTTTTTGTCGCACACTGATCTCCAGTCTTATTCTCATTTCTGCTGTCCGCCTGTATATATGCTTGAGGAGTCTTCAAAGCATAATCACTGACTGACATCTGATGTCCTGTTTGGCAACATGGAATGGTTAATTTAAATATTCCTTTACCGAATTCTGTCAAAATAAAGCAATAAATAAACAAATTAAAATAAGAAAAAATATAAAAATATATATAATATAAAATATAAAAAAATAAAATCATTTTCTTTGGTGGCGAAAGCCAGGGTACCTTTTTGGCTAAGCTTATATAGGCCCTAGGGCCAATAGCCTACTACCTACCTATGAACCTATAACCTATTAAATAAAGTTGCATAAGATAGTAATTTGCTGTCTTCCTAGGATATTTGCCAGTAGTGCATGAGCTGGCATCCATTCTCAATGACCGTTTCCTTTCTGAAGTGGACACTGCATAAAAGGAAGTCATTAAAACATCCAATGTAAATTATCAAACATATAACAATCTGGAGGGGGCCCATGACATTGTATTATCCCTATTCCACCATAACTCTACCACAAGGAAAGGGCAGTCATCCACAGTGACAGGGCAGAGAAGCGTGTCCCCTTTTCAGATAGATAAAGTGAAAAAACATATTGCTGAAATAAGGCATTTTCCATAGGGCAGCCATACCCTTAACTTATATACTTTACTAACAAATAAAGTTAATACATTTGGCTATCTAAATAAAGAGTCTCAATTGCAGAAGTTTTGTTTCAGTTGTTTTATGTCATATTAGGAAGTTTCTGATTTTTATTTTTCTGCAAAATTTAAAGGAAAGTGATAGCATATTTTTTACCTAAAATTTCATGAAATTTGTGAAATACACAAGGCTTTACTGTCTTCTGCTCTAATTGTCTGCATTAATTTATCACCTGCTAACTTCAAAACAGTGATAACAAATTCATTTGACTGAATGGATCCCCCCACTCTGTGTAATTATATTACTCTGCACAGGATGCATACTTCTAAATTGAATTACTATTCTTTTGTGAAGGACATTAATACATAGGATTCTTAACTCAAGGCAGAGTATCCGAATAACATTGCATGTAGAATATTCCATTCTCAAAATACTAAAAATTCAATTAGTGTAATATACTGAAATGTTAATGCTTTAGGTTATTGTGAAAGAAGACACTCCAAATAAAATGTATAATGGAGGGAGCTGAATTCCCTAGTATACTGGGCTACAAACCACTCACACCACCAACCTCTAAAAATACAAACAGTGCCTTTGCTGTATAATAAACTGTTCATTTCATCATAATTGTAGATTTGAATTTAATCTGTTTTTAAATGTTTAGCGTGTTGAACAGAATTCAGAATTTTGGATATGATGTGTTTTTCTACTAGTCTTCTCTTATGCTAGGTACTGTAGTGCAGGCGCAGTTATAGTGGTACAGATAACCAGGACATATGTGCAAAGATCATATTTCTGTGGTTAAAATGAAAACAATGCTATAATGGTTCAGGTAGTTCCTAGTTATCATATCTATAAGGTTGATTTAGGTCTGTTTTTCTGACTTAGCTTCTAATGTTTGCCCTTTCTCCTTCTGATTTGAAGATCTGTGCACTGTTCTCTTGAAACAACTCATCTGGAAAGAAGGTCAAATGGGAAACCACTGTGTGCCTTCCATATTCATTATTGACCAATGTACTTCTAGCATCATTAAATTGTGCCCTGAACTTATTTTGTGTGAAACTGTAAGCACTTTCCATCATCAAAGAGTTATTATATTTTATTATTATAATTATTTATGATTATTATTAGCATTAATATTTTTAATGTTCAACATTATTCATACTCCTTTTTCAAACTATAAATCCCTGCTTATATGGCCTTTGGTTATATGACTCACAAGTCAACGTCATCCTCACTTGTACGCTTTCAAAATCCCTATATATCCCCCCTTCTGAGTCTACCCCTACAAAACGTGTTCTGGGACTCCATGAGATGCCGGAAAATTGGCTATAGCGTAATGATTCTTTTCAGCAACAGTGAAGCCTGTTAGCCTGAGGATGTCTAACCTCAGAGAAGGATATGTTAAGAATGGGTTTGCCGTAGAGAAAGTTTCTTGCAATGAGAGGTGTGGAAACGTGCCCCTCACTTCCCCTGGCCTTTAATTTTTTTTTTTTTGTGATGTAGCCCAGGCAGTCTTCAGCAGAAGTGTGACTCGCTAAAACATATTTAATGAGTGCTGTATTCCCTTGAAGAGTAAATAACAGTTACACACTGACCATTGTAAGGGCCACTACTGTCTTTCTTGCCATGCGGTGCCCGAAGCAGAAGCAGTTCGCAAGTGCGGGTCGGCTGACTCCTGAAATTTTCATTTTCATTTTCATGTTTCAGAACCAAAGTCTTCAACTAAGCTAAGTAGCCCATTGGGGAAACTTTTTCTTGCTCTAAACCGATGTCAGTAAAAGTTAATAATTGTATTTCTTGTGGAAAGCAAATACCTTATAAAGATTTTCATTCGTACTGCATTCTCTACTTGCTTAGGCCCTCGCTGTCGGTGTTGTGCCATATTTAAACAATGAACTATTTGTCATCGGTTTATTTATGCTTCTAAATATTTTGGTACTTGGTTCAATTATTCAGATATGGCTTCGGTAAGCCACCCGACTACCGACATTCTGAAAAAATGCAAAGATAAAGACAGAGACAGACCACAGAGGTCCAAAGCTGCCGACGACGCTTCTCCTAAGCTAGGTGCCAGTTCACCGGTACTCAGTGAGGTGCTTTCACAGCCCCGGATACCCACTACTTCATATTTGCAGGCCTCTACTGAGACCCATTCGGAATCCAGTATGCTGCGAGATGCTTCAACTGTGGAACCTGTGGATGTCTCTACCTTGGATGGGTCCAGAGCCGCTGTGCAGGCACTGGCTTCTGAGGGTGTAGTCAGGCCTACTGACTTGCATATTAAACTGACACCATCTTTTCTTCAAGGCCTAAAACTCGATCCATGCCTAAAAAACCGATGCCCAGACCACATGGTCAGGCCTCTATGCTTAATAAACAAATGATAAGAAGGGCTGAAGACCTTATTACTCTAATCAGAGGAAGCCACCCTTCCCCCTGTAAGAGACCTAGAACTGAGTTGCCTTATGATTCTTCTGATCAGGACTCTGAAATTTCTGTTTCCTCTGATTACCAGGATTTACCCTTTTGTACTGCAGTGGTGCTGCTGCGGTAGCATTGTCACCTCACAGTAAGACGTTGTCCTGTTCGATTCTCAGCTAGAGTGTCTTCTGTTTGGAGACATGCGTAAATGGGTGTACCTTCGTTGAAGGTTGTGTGTCAGGGCTGGCAACTCAGCATGTAAAAATCTACTGCCAATCATTAGCGGACCGGAGTTCCGCTGTGGCGACCCCTAACCGGGAAAAGCCGAAAGACACAACAACAACCTATGAGGATTCTGATGCAGAGGACTCTATTCCCCCTGCTTCCCCTCCAGAGGATTTCTCTTTTGGTGAAACCTTGCATTCTCTTAGGGAGCATTTTCACTGACAAAGCCAGGATTACTCTGACTCTAAAAAGAGACTTAGGGATATCTTACTCCTGCCCCAACACAGGCCTTTAGCTATCCCACCTGTACTGGACAATGTTGATGATGCCTTTTCAGAATCTAGCTTGGCCCCTGACTCTTTACCTCCTGCTCCCAGAAAACCTGATAGATATTACAGGGTTCCTGACTCTCACAAGTTCCTCTTTAAAAATCCTACTGCGGATCCTGAGACCATTTCACAGGGACCCAAGGGCATTAAGGCTACTACTGCCAAAAATCCTACCCCCTCTGATAGAGATTCCAGGGCACTAGATAGATGGGGTAAGAAGGTATACACTTCTGCAACCTTGGCCATTAGGGCCTTAAACTGCCAGTTTTGTATGTTAATGTGTCAGCGGCATATTATTCGATTGCTTAAACAGAAAATGATGTTGATTCCTGACTGCGCTGAAAATAAAGATTTACAGGATTTAATGCATCCTGCTGAACAAGTTGGGAATGTGGTTTTGATTCACTAGAGGCATCTTGTAGGGCTGCTGCCACTGGGTCTATACTTAGAAGGCATGCTTGGCTTAAGGAGTAATCTTTGTCAGATCATGTTAAAGCTAAATTGCTGGATGCTCCCTTAAACCAAGACTGCCTGTTTGGCAACAAAGCAGAAGAAGTACTTAAAAAGATGGAGGAAAAAGCTAAATCTAGGCAAACTGTTAAAGATTTCCTGCAGGTACAGCCTCCCAGATTTAGTAGGCACTGGCCCTCTAAAAATTGGTCCTTTCCTGCCTCTTCCAGGCCTTCTCAGTCCAAACCCAGAACCAGCAGAACACCCAGGCTTCAGTCCCAAGGTACTCACAAGACTAAGCAGTGGGGGGCTCCCACTTTCAAAGCAGGGAGTGGTAAGACTCCCCGCCTATGGTAAACCGTCTCAATGACTTAACTTTAAATCTTCCAAGCCTTGCACAACTGACTGTTCCTTTAGGGGGAAAGATTGCCCTGCAGGCAAAAAATTGGGAACTCATTACCCAGGACAAATGGGTTTTAAATATAGTTTCCCAAGGATACAGATTCCACTTTCACTCCTTACCAACCCAAAACGGTTGGCTAGATCTACCTCCAAATCAGTGGGCAGAGGCTCAAAAGCAAATTCTCTCTCTCTTAAGCATCAGGACTATTCAATCTGTTCCAGAATAGGAAAGGGGACAAGGTTTCTACTTCAGAATTTTCCTGGTGCCCAGAAAAGACAACTCCTGGCGTCCTATCCTAAACACATTTTTGGTGATCCCAAAATTCAAGATGCTAACTCTTCATCAGCTGCTTCCTATGCTAGGCAAGAATGCCTGGTTGGCAACACTGGATTTAAAGGAAGCCTACATGCACATCCCAATAAGTGAATCTTGCAGAAGATACCTCCACTTCAAAGCAGGCTACATGCACTATCAGTTCTCTGCACTGCCCTTTGGCTTATCTACTGCGCCCAGGGTATTCACAAAGTGCCTAGCTCCAGTCATTGCATTTTGCATGCAAAGAAATATCCTAATATATCCATACCTGGACGATTGTTTAGTTCAAGCAGAAAACCAGGACATACTATTGAATCATCTGGCTTTTGTACAGAAATTGCTAACTTATCTGGGGTACACCATAAACGAAAAGAAATCACATCTTGTACCCTGCCAACAAATTGTATTCTTGGGAGCAAGCTTGAGCACAACTTCCCAGATGGCTTTCCTCACGCCAGAGAAACAAGTTTATTTGACAGCCTACTTCAAACTACTGGCCACAAAGACCCAGCTATCTGCAAGGAAAATACTGCAAGCCCTGGGGTTCATGGCCTCCTGCATTCTCCTAATGCCATATGCAATACTTCATATGAGGAAACTACAATGGTATCTAAAATGCCTATGGTGTCAACATTCTCAGGATCTAGAAGCAATGATTCCTATCATACCTTGTCTGCAGATAGAGTTCCTTTGGTGGGCAGAGACCTGCCACCAAAACAAGGGACTGCCATTCAATCTACCCCTTGCCACCCAAACCCTAACAACAGATGCATCAGACTATGCATGGGGGGCTCACTTGGCAGGGAAGTGCATTCAGGGCAAATGGAACCCAAGTCAAATGCACCTGCATATCAATCAAAAAGAAATGTTAGCTGTACAGAATGCTCTGACAGCCTTCAAGAACCACATTCTTCCAGGGCAATTAATGGTAAAGATGGACAACACCACTGTTATGTGGTACATAAACAAACAGGGAGGAACCCACTCATAGTCTCTCTGCAGACTAGCCATGGCTCTGTGGAACACAGCCTTGAGCTACCAAATGCACCTACAGGCTCAATTCCTGCCTGGAAAGTTAAATACACTGGCAGATGAACTAAGCAGAAATCACATGGACCCTCATGAGTGGAAACTGGAACCAAATATATTCAACATGTTGAGAAACAAATGGGGGAGCCCAGATATAGACCTGTTTGCCTCCCCCCAGAACTACCAATTGGAAAAATTCTGCACAAGAACTCCCCACAAACAAGCTTGGAAAGTGGATGCCCTGTCCTTCACCTGGAAAAACCTATCAGTTTATGCCTTTCCCCATCTGCCTCTCCTTGCCAAGGTACTACTAAAGATCAAACAGGACAAACCAAGGATGATACTGATTGCATCAGACTGGCTACGCCAACACTGGTACCCCCTTTTGTGCAGTGTGTCACTGCTGGCACCATGGCACCTGCCTCAGACCCCTGCCCTGCTGTCCCAGCAGGAGGGCCAGATTCTGTACCCACAGCTTCAAACCCTGAACCTGGCAGCCTGGCTAATTACCTGATCTCTCTGTTACCATCCCTCAGTAAGCAAGTGTTGGATGTCATTCTGGAGGCAAAGAGGCCTAGTACTAGAAAATCTTATGCTAAAAATGGAAAAGATTCTGTTCCTGGAACCAAACTCAGGGGATGGGTACAGCAGCACCCAATTTACCTCAGATTCTTCAATACTTAACTGAGATGCTTCACAAGGGCCTTTCCTTATCTTTCATCAAAATGCATGCCTCGGCCATTTCAGCACATTACAACACAGAGCCACCCCTCTTCTCTCATCCACTGCTGAAGCAGTTCCTCAGAGGGGCCAAAAACTTAAAACCACCCAGGAGAGCCCCTACTCCAGCCTGGGACCTTAACTTTGTATTGGATAAACTTGCCCTACCTCCTTTTGAGCCAGCTGCAAATGCAGAGTTGAAATTCCTTTCTTGGAAAACAGCCTTCCTTTTAGCCATCACTTCAGCAAGAAGGGTGTCTGAATTACAGGCCCTTATGGCAGTGGAGCCTTTCATCATCTTTCATGCGGACAGGGTGTCCCTCAGGACCAATCCCTCCTTCATGCCCAAGGTAGTATCCAGTGTGGCCCTTAATCAGTCCATTCATTTGCCAACCTTCTTTTCTAATCCACAGAACAAAGGGGAACGGATACTGCACTCCTTAGATGTGCACAGACAACTTAGATTTTATTTGGACAGAACTAAACCTCTCAGGAAATCTGAACAGCTGCTGGTTGCATTTGCTGCAGGGGCAGAGGAGAAGGCCATTTCAAAGCAAACCATTTCTAAATGGATAGGCCGTTGCATTCATTTCTGCTATAAGCACCGTGGAAAACCTACCATACAGGGGATAAGACCACATTCAACCAGGGCTGCATCTGCCTCTACAGCCTTTCTCAGAGGTGTCCCTACCAGGGACATCCTAGAAGCTGCTACCTGGAGTTCTGTACATACCTTCACCAGGCATTACCATTTGCCAATTTTCTCTAAATCCAGAGCTGGCTTTGCCACTGCAGTCTTGTAGGGCCTTATAGCTGTTCCTAATGCTATCTAATTTCCTCCTCCCATCCTTAGCTTTGGGAATCTACCCAAATGTGATGACTGCAACAGTGAAACATGAAGAACATAGTACAGTTGTGTACACTTACCATGAATGTAGATGTTTGAGTGTATTCACTGTTGCAGTCCTAGTTACCCTGCCTCCAGCCCCCAGACTTCTATTGGTGATACCTCTGTTCTTGCTTACTATGTTTAAAGCTTTTTGGTGTATTTACATTTTTGTTGGAGGTGTAACCTTGTATATATAATTGCTTCCCATTATGGGGGCACCTGACATCTGGGTAAGAAAAACTGATGTAATGGCGTCGGCTGCATGCTTTATACCCCTGACTACCTGACGTCATGGAAGATGAGACAGCAACCGATGCAGGACCCAAGACTTTGATAATCAGGCTGACTGAGGGCTACTGCAAGCAGATAACCCAAATGTGATGACTGCAACAGTGAATACACTCAAACATCTACATTTATGGTAAGTGTACACAACAGTACTTTTTTAATATTTAAACACAGACCAGGATTCAGAAACAAGCCTGACCATGAGTGGTAAGGCTGTGGCAAAAAGGGTCACAGAAACTAGTCTATTCAGAGACACATTAGCTACAATGAGAAAATCTCATTATCAGCTAATCTGAATGTCTCTGAATTGCTTATTTACTACAACAAGTACTTTTCTGCAGTAATCACTGCTAGCCTCCCATGCATTGCATTTGCACAGGCACACAGAATGCATATAACTTTGCTTCCTGCATTCACCATATCCTTGATATGGACCAATACAGTCAGTCCATAATGCTGGACATTAAAGTTTCCTACTTTTTATTTTTTATGCATAGCCTGTTGATGCAAATCTATCTTTTCAGTGATTTTATATGCTGTTTAAAAAGTCTCTCTGATGTCTAGTGCTTCTATCATTACAGCCACTGCTCACTATTCAAGATGGAGGTATGGAAGCCCACCCCTCTCACAAACAATACACACACACACACACACACACACACACACATTCTCTGTACATCAAGAACGTACACCCCAAACCAATCTCACTCCTGCACACACTCATACATTCACCAGTACACACAGACACACATGCACACACACGCGCACACACACACACACACACACACACACACACACACACACACACACACACACACGCGCACAAACACGCACACACACACACGCACAAACATGCACACACACTTATCCCACTTATCTCCTAACTAACCCCCATACTGCGACCTCCCAGTAAGGCTCACACACGCACTGCTTACACTCACACATGCAGCCACAAACATAAGCACCCACATGCACACTCCCCAACACTACCTTCAGGAAACTTCCCAGCACTTACCTCTATCAGGATCTCTCATTGAAAGAGTGAATGTGAGCTTTTGGCCAAGTTAATTAACATGGCTGGCGGTAAGGATTTATGAAGCTGAGTGGTTCTATGAATTCTTTGGCTATGTAAATCATTTACAGTAAGCATTCCTGTGGAAATCACATGGCAAATTATCACAAGTTGCTCTTCCAGAATGCCCCATTTACATTCGCAGTGATAGAGAGACACAACCGACTGTTGCGCTATACCTCTTTGAGGGCTGTCTGTGAATCGGAAACTGCTGCTGCTAGCGCTAAAAAGACTTCCCACTGGCAGTAACATTTCTGAATCCTTTAGCTACTATAAGTATTTGGTTTAAACATCACCGAGATGCAGTTCACATTATTTATATAAGCTTAACTCTGAGCTTATTAGAAATCCAGAATGCACTCAATTTATACATATGAATAGATGAATTATTGAAATATATCATTTAAATAATAAAGTTATCTTCTCTAAAAATCTTTAACAACCATATACAATGAAATCACTGAAGCTGTTCACACATTTCCAATGAACTTCACAGGCATTCATAATGTATGTTCAGCTGTTTTTCATACTCTTATTTAAGTAATATTAATACAATTAAACTTGCATTTCTGACTGCAACCAGTAATTTATCTGTCACATCTACAATTCTGTGACTCATTCTGTTACTGCACAGTACAAATCATTTTGATCAAACCAAATGCCCACAAACCTTACAACCCAGTAAAGTCTGGGGCTTTTATTACTTTTCCAAGTCTACTAGGAGCATTAGCTTCTGTTTTATATATCTGTACTCCTAACCAAACTAATTCTGATCCAGTGGCTGTAGCTTATTTCTTAAATACAACAAAATAGTAAATGAAGATGTACAGAGTACTGGCTAAATTTAATGACTTAAAGGTGGTCTCTGACAGTATACTCCATTCTTCCCAATGTAAAGTTAAAATGTAATATTCTTGGTTTTAATTACAAGCTTCCTTAGCAAGAATTTGTACTGTGCTCACATTATGTATCCCATTCATTCCCACAAGTATTTAATTTCTGTCTTGGTCTACTTATACATAGATCGTACTACACAGATTTATTTTTACTTTAATTATTTTTTAGCAAATGTTTCTGACCACCACACTACTAACAAATAAGATTAATAGTTCTCTAATGTGTTTTCTAATATTTGTAACCACATTGAAAATAAAAGCACAGTAACTTGAAAAGTGACCTTGCTTTTAGTTCTCATGATTTGTGACTCATTTTTAGTTTACCGGTTTGTTAAGTGACATGTAACCACATTGCTTGCATTACGCACGGCACCTGACTGTTAATGTATTACCATGCATGTGGGACATCACTTCCATTGTTGTTTGAATGGCAACTCCCAGAAGAACAAATTTACTAAACTTGACCCAACAAAAATCAACCTGGTAAAATAAAAAAAAAAGAAAAATGACTGTAAGCATTTTTCTGGGGGTGGGGGGAGCTACCCTTCATCCCACAACTTACATATATATGTATGCATGTGTGTGTGTGTGTGTGTGTGTGTGTGTGTGTGTGTGTGTGTGTGTATATATATAATATATATGTATATTGGTCAAAAGTTTAAAAACACGACGGACCGGAACATCGTGTTTTCTCTCCGGTTAAGTAACCACTTGGCCACCATGTTGAACTTTGCCCTTTTATCCACTGTTGTATGATCTCATAGTTGTTATATTTAGTTAGGAGGGGTGTGGGGGATGCAGCCCCCCACATGTGGGGGCAAAACCCCTCACTTTGGCGGGTTTCATTTTGTTATGTTTCTATTTTATTTATTGATGGCCAAGTTGTTACTTACCTGGAAAGAAAATATGATGTTCTAGGTGTTCATGTTTTTAAACGTTTGACATTTTATTTATTTTTATTTTACATTTGTTGACCGGGATAGTCCAACTGGATGCATGTCCATTTTCAGCAGAGGCCCGGGGAGGAAAGCTCCAAGGTAAACAGAAACATTGAAAACATGTTACAAGTATAATTTTGACAAAGAGTACATAAACAAACAATAATAAACATGTTCCACAGGTTAGAGACATCTAACAGACATTGTTGTCTTCATGATATGAAAGTCAATGAAATGGTAAGCTGACTGTATGAAGGGGACCCTTGTATATATATCAACTTCACTGTCAAAGTCAAAGAAGGGGTGAAATCTTCCAAAAGGAAGTGTCACAGCAATGGAGATTTGTCTCTCAGCAGTACTGAGAGCAAACTATGGGAAAAAAAAACAAATGTACTGTATGTGATTACAAGATCTGAGACTCCCACCCATCTCACATATAGGAAGCCATTTTCTAAACTGGTAACATTTGTGAGTTTTTTGTTCATAGCAAGTTGAACAAGGCAGATGGGACATCTGAAATTTGTTTTCAATGTAAATAGAGAGTAACATTGCTCATTTCAATGTTAATAAAGTGAAAAATTGAACTCTTCTATTGATTTTTATATCAAAAAAATTAGAAAATAATCAGACTAGCTTGATAAGCTCTATGATAATGCAATGACACTTTTGCAAATGATGAATTCACAGACGGAAGACAATTACTTAAGAAATTCCAAAATTCAGTACAACATGAAAAGCAGCATTTAATGCCAAATGTTTTTATGTGATAACATTTTCTCATTCTGACACCCCATTGTATATATACACAGTGAAACACACATACAGTCAAGATAAGCAAATGAGGCAATGAATATGATGCACATTCAACAACCTCTTTACTAAAGTGCAGTGCTTAAAGAGACGTCACGTGGCACACAGACCCATTGCTAACTCCTACTTAAAGGAACCGCTACAGTGACATCATTCTATATAGTCTCATACATGCTGTGGCCTTATCTTAATCATGAAGAAGCCTCTCATAAGAGCAATGAATTCAAAACCCAAATGTATGTTGAACTCATTAAAAATGGATGATGTAGGGGTCTCTAAGTCAATGGAGAAAATTGTAAATTCTTGAAGCAATGTCCTCATATCATTTGCTTTATAATAAGTGAAGGGAATTATATTTTATGTCTCTGGCAAAGGAGATATTTGCTAGATCACTTGGAAACTTGGACAATGTTCAAGATGGATCTAAAACAACCTCTGATCTTTCCCCAGTCATACATAATTGAGAAACTTGATGGAAAAAGCAGTGATAGTGTGGGAAGAAATAGCCAGGGAATTGTTATGGCTAGGCTTGTATAGGCCCTAGGGCTGATAGCCTAGTACCAACCTATGAACCTATGAGATACGGGTTAGATAGACCCCAACCACCGTGCAGGTTAATCCAATAAAGCTGGAACCACAACAAAGTCCAAAATGGCAAAATTACTGTCTGTTTCAGGAAATTATGAGAAACATGTGTTACAACATAATAATGGCAAGGTGCACAAACCTGCACTCTAGAAACAATATTTCATCAGATGGTAAAAAGCAAGTTAAAGGGTAGCAGAACATTTAAATAATGATCAGATCATCAAAACCACCCAGTTCAACCCATCTCATAACTAATACTAATTAAGACAGCAAGTTATTCATTTTATATTAACTTTTTTAAATTTTAGAATTAGTTTGAAGCTGATAGTACAGTTTAGTCCTGAATATTTTCCAGCATGAAGTAGTGTGAACCAATAATTTTCCTGATAATCAGTCTGAGATGTAATATCCCCAACTTCTATGGCTTACTATTACTTTCTAAATAACCACAAATGTACATTCATTTATTCCACTATTATCATGCATATGTTTTGTTACCGCATTAACCATAAATGCACATTCATTTACTCTACTATTATCATGCATACGTTTTGTTACCGCATTACTCAGGACTTGTCTTTCAGCCTGCAGTTTCATTGCCCAACATAAAAAGCATGGCATGCTACACATATTGCTAAGTAAATCACATTCCCTGCAGCTTTCATATGCAGTAAAAGTAAACATTCAACCTCTTATAGGAGGTTGAAATGCACAGCTATCACTGACATATCTACAATACACGCATGAAAAACAGTGATGCGTACCCCTGGTGTTAACACTCAAGGATTTAGCCTAGGATCTATTTTTGTAGCGTAGCTGCTGTTTTAGGTTAGTGGATCTTTTATATGCAAAATCACTACCAACTTTATCACACTTGAACATGTGAAATCTGACCAACTGCATTTAGTAAAATCCTTAACTTGATAATGTCTATTGCAAGTAATCAGAAAATATGCATTAACTGTGCTTAATATAATTTGCTACAGTTACATGTTGTATTGCCCTGTCTGAGAAATTAGGTATCGGCAACAGTGCCCCTTACATCTATGGTTTCATCATACTCACTCTTAGTTGTAGTACGGTTTTCCAGCATTAAATCTCTTTCATTCAGCATTTTCTCGTTGGTTTCAGTGAACAGAAGCAATGGATATAATCTGTCAAAATAGTAATTTACTACAAGATATTTTTTTTTCTTTTTGTTATAGTACTACATTGGATTTAATCTAGTTCTATTTAGTATTTGCTTCCATGGTATACTTTAAAAAAAATAGTTAAAATGCATGCTAGTTCTATGCAGGTATGCATTCCTACACTCATGCTTTTTTGAACATTCCTGTGTTAAGCCCATTTGATTTGATAGATATATTTACATCCAGGAAATTTATAATAAAAAATAAAGCAACCAGTTAAAAAATATTAAAAAAATAATATTTCTGTAGCCTAGCAACTTCAGAAACCTTAAACCCTTTGGAACTCATTTAACATTGAGCTTGGCCTCAAAATATAAAATATCCAATTGCTTCCATTTTAATTTAGCTTTTTTTTCTAAATCTGAAAAACCTTCTGACAAGTCAGAGTACTTAGCTGAAGTGTTCGCCATAGCCACAAAGGGGCCTTCCAGTAGTGCCAAGCAGATATTTAAAAGTTGAGTATTGCAGACATAGCAATGATTCTGAAGGCTTCTCTATCTGATAAGTTCATGCAAGTTGAGCATGTTGATGGAGAACAATAAAGGGCCAGGTATAGAACCTTTTGGAACTCCAGATGAATTTATTTCTGATAGTCTGTTGGGTGCAGTCTATAAGACAAAAAACATACCATTTGAGGTCCGTTACTTTAGCTGCACAGCAGAGTCACAGGTGATCTGAAAGAATGCCCTGTTGTATCACATCAAAGGTAGAAGGCACATCAAGGACAACCAAAACAGAATAATGAAGTTGTTCTATCACCATTAGGAGGTCATTCAGGACTCCAGTAAGGGCTGTCTCAGTACTGTGTCCAGTATAGAAACTAGACTAGAATGGATCATTAACACACAGTTTTATTCGTATGCATTCAGGCTGTGAGCAAACAACCTTTTCCATAACTTTACCACTAAATTGGAAGGTTAGAGATGGGAAAGGAATTATCCAAATCATCAGGATGTAAATTATTTTTCATAATAAAAAGGGTAACTAAATCATCTTTTAAATCAGATGGTAAAATTCCAACACTTCCAGAAGCTGTAACAGTCTGGTAAATCACTGGTCCAAGCACATCAAGATGTGAAAAACAGTCCTACTGAGCCAGGATCTATGGCACAGGTAACTGCACACAAGCCTAATACCAGGGAAATCAGCTCCAAAAAAAACCATCCATCTCCTGAAAGTCATATCACGCTCAAGCTGAGGACTCAAAGCCAGTATTGGAAACAATTTTTTGATCTTATCATAATAGATGAGACAGTCTACAGTGAATCCATCTTAGTTATCAAGAATGATATGGTCAGTTCACACCCTTCATAACAAAGTGTGATATGGCCGGAAAGGCAAACCAGATTGCATAGGCTGTCAGCTACCTAAAACAGCATGGTCTTTTGATTATATACAGAGGAGCTCTCCCTTGGCAGGAATGCTGACTTCTTCTGGGAGATGACTGCTTGGTAAACTGCATATTGTTCTTCAAGTGTAAGTTTAATATTAAAGCAGTTTGTGTGTCTTTTTATGCTCAGCCATTCAACCTTATCTTCTCAAATCATGGATTTCTATGGGAAACCATGGCTCATATAATTTTAGATGAATAAGGTGGGGAAAGTAAGGCCAATGAAGAACTCCATAGCAGTCAGGCAAAGACAGGGGCAAATACCCAGTTCCTGCATTCAACCTGATCAGTCCTAGTAGACTATAACTAGGACAGATGCATTATGGGATGGGTTAGACCATGTGACTGTTTCCATGGCCAAGTTTGATACACACACACACCAGATTAGAACAACAAGTAAGGAGGATACCTGAAAAAGTGGGTATCACAGACAACTACCTGAATGAAGCTAAATCCTTTCATAAAAAAAAGGAAATCCTGTACAAAATCCACACTCACACACACACACACATATATATATATATATATATATATATATATATATATATATATATATATATATATATATATATATATATATATATTGGTCAGATTCCAAAGTCACCCAAAACAAACCAATTTGTTGTCAACAGCACTGGATCAACAAAGAAGTCTATAAACTACTAAAGAACAATTCTAAGTTACTGGGCAGATGGTAAATGACAAAAAACCTGCAATTTGCTCCTGCATCCATGAGATACTCAAAAATATTGACAGTCTCAGACTTAAACTTGGACAATGTCAGAAGAGATCAATAAAGGATCACATTTGCACCCCCTGATCTTGCCAGATCTCAAGTGCTACACTACAGAGAACTTAAGGGGAACAGCAATCACCAAATATAGAGCAAAATGTCATCTAATCAAGTCTATGTGATGAATGTCAGGTCAACCACTGGCAACAGTTCCCAAATAATATCAGAGGGAGTTCACATTTGAATAAAGCACCTGCAAGAGATCAAATGTGTTCAGTTCTCTTATACCTGATCAGCAGATGTAGCTGGCTCCATGGGTAAGTTGTGCAAATCTGAAATTCAGGAAGCACACATTTTCATCCCAGGATGGCAACTGGACACTCTAATGGTTGGTAGTTCCAAGAAAATAGGAGTACCCTGTGAAGAGTGGGTAAAGACAGATGAAGGCTGCCAGCCTAGCTAGATAGAATTTTGCAGATAATTCTGTCATTTGTAAATATGAATGTAAACTATAGGCTTGTTGTCTTAAATGTAAAGAAATACTGTTACATTTGGAATTGGAAATAAATGTGACAACAGTGCCCTCTACTGACCAAAGTAAAGCATGTGGTGACCCTTTGATGTAGACAGTGGTGCCGAAGGCTCTAAATGAAGGAATCCTCGTGCTATTGTTTTTACCAAGAGTTAAATTGCTAGATTTAAACATGCAAATGTATTTTTATTGCTCTGTTTCCTGATCAGCTGCAAGATAACAAAAGGGGATGTTAAGAATGTAAATGCAGTTTCTGTTAGCCTGGGAACTCAGGGAAGTGTGAAGAATGATGTAATGTGTAGCCTGGGAACCTCAGGAAAGTGTGAAAAATGACGTAATGTAAATCAGAACTGCAATTTTAATTTAAACAGAGAGAACCAGAGAGGATTAAACATTTCTGTCTTGACCAGCCAACTCACAGCACTGTCTTGCTCATAAGTAAGTTTATCTTAGACTTGTGTTTTCTCTTAGAAATAGCTAGAAACTAGAAAGATTAGACTAAGTGTTTTTCTGTGATGTCAGAACTGTACTACTGAATTATTTTAAGTATTTCTCTGTGATCTCTGAACTTTTGACTAGCACTGTGTAGTATGAAATATTATCTTGTATTTTTATTATTTATTATTAAATATTTTAAAACCTTTCAATGGTGGCTGTTTTGTGTACAGAAAATTTAAGCTCTAGAGTACATTGCATAGTTATAGTGATTACTGTACCAAGTCACTGTAATAAGCCTTGACTGTTTATTTATACTACCAATTGGATAATAATATTGCACAGTAATAATTGGACACCATTTTAAGGGCCTTTGAGTAGCTGTTAAACATTAGCTGGGTGGTGGCAGACGGTACTACCATATAGTCTGGGTAATAGGGTAACAGCTGGAGAACCTGTGCCAGCCTTTCCCAGGAGTGTCTGTGTGGTCATATAAACTCTTAACTCAAAGTATATGTGTGTCAGCTACTTGGGCAGGCACATGAAGTACTGGTTGGACAGAGAGGGTGCTGGAGGTTTTAGCTTGCCCAGCTAGGCTGAGATCTGGACCCTATAGCTGTGCCAGTGGGGAGTCTTATTGGGGACCTGGAGAGCAAGGGAAAGATCAGCCCTGGACTGACTGTGATCTCTGTGTGTTCTTAAGGGAAATTGCACTTTACTGTATTTGTTATCCTTTCCTCCTATATGAGACACCCTCTCTGGTGTTAATGATGAGGACTGAGGCTCCTTGATTGCTGGGCCAGGGCACAGGCATCACATATCCACACATTCATCTCCATCAACTTCCTCTATTGCTCTTCAGAATATGACTATCTAAGACAAAATTTAATAGTCTCAAATTCAAGTTTAAAAGAGGAAAAGAAGCAAAGTACCAGAAGAAATCCCTCGAATATTAAATCATTTTATGTCTCGTAAGCAAAAATAATAAATACAGTAAACAAAAATTCTGTCAAAATTATAAAACGAGTATGTTCAGAAATAAATGTATACATTCCAAATCATAACCAAGATCAAAACAGATAACTTGAGTACCCCGTTGTAATCAGAGTAAAAAGAATAACCATAGTACAACCACAGGATGAAAGGAGACAACTGTACTCAAAAAACAGAATCCATCCAAAACTGACCCACTGTTCAGACAGCATCCACATGTTGGACCTAAATAATTGCACAATAGAATCAATCTCCTCCTTTAAATACATTCATATTTCAACAGGCAAAACCCTCATTTTTCAATTACTCTTAAAAAACAGAAATTAAAGTCAACTCTCATAGAAAAAAAAGAGCTATGCTCCCATCTCATATGGGAATGGCTATTACCAATCAAGTTAAAATTGCTCTCCTCCTTCACTGATTTTTAAAATCAACTAAAAAAATTTCTATTCAAAGCAACTGCTTTTTAAAGCTATAAATAGAGCAGCAGTATTTAAAAGTGAGGCGCATCTGTTACTTCACCAAACATCCCAGGATTCCAGTGCTGTGCCACAGTTTAAAGCATCAACAAAATAATTGACCTCTATAAACCAGTTAGCAACTCAGCCCTGACTCGTACCTCTTCCATTCCCAAACCATGGCAATTTTCAAACTACTCTCAAAGGAGTAGATTATTTCCCACCTATACTTACCTGTTATTCTATAACTGTGTTCTCCCCAAGATTTCTCCTGCTGATTCCAATTTTATATATATATATATATATATATATATATATATATATATATATATATATAGATCCCCTTCACATGTTTGACTTTTCATAAAGTCGACTTTCATATGGCTGAGACCATATGATTGACTTTTGAAAAGCCGACCATGAGGAACAGCTATCTCTGCACAGTGCGGAATGGGAAAATTTCCCACTTCCACACTGTAGTGCGATCTCGGAGTTGGTATATTAAAGTTATGGGGTGTATGGGGAGGTGCAGGGGGGCATACTAACAGTGTAAAGTAAGTGTTTTGTGTGTTTTTATGTTTATTTTACATGGCCGGCATTCGGAAAGTTAATCATATGGTCTTGGCCATATGAAAGTCGACTTTCTGAAATGTCGACCATGTAAAGTAGACCTATATATATATATATATATATATATATATATATATATATATATATATATATACTATAAATAACTTCATTCTTTATATTTTATCCCCTTCTTCCCATTTCCACTGCTGCCTTAAATTGTACATATTAGAAATTATGTGTTTATCTGTTTTTGATACCCAGTAGACTACAACATCTTGTTAGTATTTTGTTATCTATATTTAATCATTTCTGAACTGCATGAATCTATATTGTAATTTTGTATGTACAGTTCTCTGTATTGATTGTACCGGTTGCATTAGCCTTGTTTTGGTCTTTGTCTCTTCCTGAGTTGAATCTTAAAACAGCCCCATTTAACAAACAAAAAAAATTAAATGAAATAAAATAAGATTACCTTTGAGGAATGCATCCAGTCAGTCAACAAAGCTTTCAGACCATGTCTTGATTAGCATATATGCTTATTAGGAAGCAGCACTTGGTGGCTTTTGCGTTGCCCACCCCTGCTATAAATCTGAGTTTGGACACTCCTCCCAGTCCCATCTCATCAGCTCATTCTACTGAGCATGGAAAGAACAGCTGGGAAGGCCCACCCCCTTAATTTCTTAACCTTGAATTATTTTCTGTTTCCTCCCTTCCCACTTAACTTAAAAAGAAATGCACTTTATTCAGCTGCTTTTACTGTATTTGTGTTTCTTCCTACTTTATTATTTTATTTTGCTTTTGCTGCTTGTTCTTAAAAGTGTTCAGTTGCATTTATTCTGCTGCATTTATTACTGCTATGTTAAATTGTAACTGTTATTCTAAGCCTCTTAATTTCAATTTAAGCACTTGGGTTTTAGGCCAGTTGTTTTACATTAAGAATGTTTGTAGTCTACACTCTTCTGGGAGAAAAGGGTAGCCTCTGCGCTTCTGATACTGGAATTGCTGGTTGAAGACTTATTGTGCCTGTTGTTCTAAGCATCTTTGCTCTAATTTAAGTACTACGGTTCCAAACCACTTATTTCACATTAGGAAGGTATGTGCTCTACACTTTTGCGTGTATTCTACTGAATTGCTGCTTTATTTAAGTTAGTTTTTTTTTGCTGCTGTGACTACGATTTTCTGCACTTTAAAATTCTAGTGCTTCTGCATTTTATAGCATAGGCTAGATTTAGCCGTCTTACATTAAGAAGCTCCCCCCCTGCACCCTTGTGGCAAAGATGTGCAGCCAAGGACTCATCTGAGTTGGGGACTGCTGGAATAAGGCTCAGTCTTGGGCTTTCCCTTTGGTTACTTTTTTTTTAAATTTTTTTAACTTTGCTTGTATTTAAGCATCATGTTTGCACGGGTTTACGCTCAGTTTACCAGAGCTGTTCAGAGATTGCACTGCTACCCTGCAAGCAACTCAGTTGTGCATTGTGAAACACTGATGCAGTTATCTACCCCTAGCCCTCCATAGAATAGAGACTTTTTATTAGTCTTACAGCAAAACCTGGTCAATCTAGGCCACTCCCCACTATTTACTACAATATATAGCTGCCATAATGGATGGACAGTTTCCCACCATTTCTTCAGCCAGCTTGATTGACATGGGCCTCCCGAGGTAATGTAACAATTGCTTCATGTATATTGACAACCAGTTACTCCTAAAACAGACAACTACAACATGTGCGAGATGTAGCTATACTATGAATTTGTAATCAGTTCTCTCAAATAACAACAAACCAGATATCAAACAGGTTGTCAGCACTTCTTGCATATAACAAGCTAACAACACATAAACCCACATGAGTGGAGGTACTCACTAGAAGCCTACCTAAAGATCAGAGACCTCCTAAGAGCAAACCTACTGCACACACTGCAGACCCAACAAAATCCACTACACATAATAATACACAGAACAGTGTCTCAACCAATAAGTCCATAAGGCAAAACACCTCAAAACCAAATGTCTTGGTTATAGATGACTCCATAGTGAGACACACAGATGTCCCCTGGACAAGGAGAAGGTCACAGTCAGCTGCCTGTCAGGTTCCAGGATCTGTCAGATCACACAGACACTCAGGTCTCTCAACAACAAGTACCGTTATGACTCTGTCACAGTCCATACTGGATTGAATGACTTGAGACATAGCTGACTGGACTATATAAAGAGAGACATGACTGAGCTTTCAGATTATTTGTCCGAGGCAGGTATATCCCTAGCCTTAAACGGCATTCTAACTTTGCCCAGGATGATGCCTCACTATAAACAAAAAAATTATTGACTTCAGCAATTGGCTTAGCCTCTGGTGTCAATCCAGGGGGATGAAGTATCTGTCAGCCTGGGAAGATATGGTCAACAGACCATGCTGCTTTGCCAGAGATGGCCTTCACCTGTCGCCTCTTGGGTTTTTGTTACTGGCAAAGGTACTTGCCTCCACCATAGTGCCTTTTTAAGGCAATGTCATAACAACAGAATTCCCAGTCTAAATCGACTAAAGACATACTCAAGGTTATGCTGCTTAATGTTAGGAGTCTAAATCAGAAACAGCACTCACTGGTAACACTCCTTACCTTGGAAGATGCTGATGTCTGTGCAATCTCAGAGACATGGTTCAAGGCCGGATAGACCACCCCAGCCATGCAAGGCTACAATGCCTTCCACACATTTAGACCTCAAAATGAATGTGAAAGAACCAAAGGAGGAGGTGTATCCATCTTCAGTAAAGACAAATACACCAAAGACTGGTCAAACAGTATTACTCCCTAGAGATACTCCAAGTACAAATAACTGTAGGTAAAATCCCCGTCCATATTATTGTTAGTTATAGGTTCCCCACCATGAACTACGAGAATCACTCTGCCTATGTGGACCTACTTGAATCACTCACTATGCAGCCAAACTCCTTGGTCATGGGGGATTTCAACTATCTTCCATTGATTGTGAGTCATGTATGAGCACAAACACTCTTGCACTAAGGTTCCTAGACTTTGTTATTACAAATACTCTGGAACAAATAGGCTGTACCCCCACAAGGGGCTAACATGTCCTATACTTAGTACTTTGCACTAGCCCCTGTGTGTTGTCCTCCCTGCTAAGGTCTGATCATAAATCAGTCTTGTTCAAAGTAACAATCATACTAGACTCTCCCAAGAGCAAAAAGGATGAAAAATGTATCCAAAGCAAGCTATAGCCTCCTAAGCGATGGCATAAATAGTTTCAAACCCCCTGCTACCATTGTCAACAATGATTGCTCTACAGAGGTGTACACAAATGCCCTGTATATACACCTACACAAATGTATAGACTCGTCTGTACCTGAATAGATCAAAACAAAACAAGATCCTCACAAAAAAACAAGCCACCTTGGTGGACATCAAGCATAAATAGGTTATACAACAAAAGGAAGAAACTAATGTCTAAGAACAAGAGGGAACTGACTCAGCAGAGGAAGGACACCCTCCACAGTTTGAACATACAAACTAGATAGCTTGTAAAGTCTTCTAAAGCCAGTTATGAAGCTAAGCTAGCATCCCTAGCTAAGAATAATCACAAGGCATTCTTTCGCTATGCCAGAAATCTAAAAGGGAGGACCCAGCTTTGTGCCGATCTAGTAGTGGGTGGTACCACTCATACTGACCCTGAGGACATTGCCAACCTGCTAGCAGACCAATTTCTTGCAAGCTTCACTCCCTGTCCTCACCAGATATACCCCAAAGCATACATGTTACCAGTCCTCTACCTAGTATATCCAAAGAGCAGGTCATAGCCACACTCTCCATTGCCAAAAACACACTCTCTATAGGATGGACCGGCTACTAAATGGTCTAAAACAGGACCTAGTGGAACCACTTGGCACTCTCTTCAACCACAGTCTAAGTACTGTCTTTGTCCCAGCTGAGTGGAAAACAGCAACAGTAATTTCCTTGCACAAAAGGGGTTCATCAACCAACCCTAGGAACTATAAGCCTAACCTGTCTTTTCTGTAAGGCTATTGAGAGAATCATCATGGACCTGATCAACAAAGACATAGGTTACCTTCAAACTCTTGACCTAACCCAGTTTGTCTTTGTTAAGGGTAGATCATGCTTATTAAACCTGGTGGACTTCTTCAAGAATGTCGCCAAAGCTCTGGATGAAGGCAAAACAGTACACACAGCCTATCTTGACTTAGTCAAGGCTTTTCACACAATCCCCCACTCAGGCATTATTGAGAAACTCAACTAGCTGGGAATTAACCCATATGTCACTAGATGGGTAGATAACTGGCTCACCGACAGAAAGAATATAGTCAAAGCTGGGGATTCCACCTGTACCAGCAGACCAGTTGTCAGTGGTGTACCACAATGATTGGTGCTGTGTCCCCTACCGTTTGGAATCTGTTTCTCAGAAGTCCAGGCAAAAATAGATGGCCTTTGGCTTACCAAGTTCGCAGATGACTACAAACTGGTTGCAATCACTGAGTCCCCCAACGATGCCGACATACTACAAAAAGGGCTTAGACAGACAAATGATTGGTGCCAAAGCCACAGACTTAAACTAAACACAAAAAATGCATTGTCAGCCCTTTCAGCAAAGGGGAAGTCCCTTTAAATAACAGTATTAACAGTACCCCCTTACCTCAAACCCTGTGGTGAGAGATTTGAGAACACAGGTTGATAGCAACCTTAACTTCGATTACCATGTGTCCACAGTAGTAAGGAAGGTTTTCTATAGGTTCATAGGTTCATAGGTAGATACTAGGCAATCTGCCCAAGGGCATTTATAAGCCTAGCCAGAGTGTGTCAGCTTTCACCGCCCCATTGATTAATTAACTGAGTCTCTGTCAAGAAGAGCCATTGAAGTGATCCCAGGGGTGTATTTTCTGTTACCCATTAACTCGTCAAGGTTTCTCTTGAAGAGTGTTAGTGAGGGGCTCTGCCTAATGTAGTTAGGAATTTTGTTCCAAAGCATGGGGAGTCTCTGTGACAGGAATCTATCCCTCCAGCATGTTCTATTTATTGTTGTGGTGAGGTTTAGCTCACTAGAGCAAGTGGCTCGCAGTGACTTGGATTTCTTTAGGTGGAGCATGTCCAGCAATTCTGAGTTGGACATGGCTTTGTAAGTCAGGCAGAGATCACCTCTGAGTAAGCGATATGCCACTGAGTACAGCTAGAGTTTTTCCAGTCGGGCTGCATAAGACATATGTTTGAGACCAGTAATCCTCTTGGTGAGGTACTTTTGTGGTCTTTCCAGCTGTTGGAAGTGTCTTGTGAGGTACATCCCAAACAGGGCATTGTACTCTATGATGGGTCTGATGAGTGATGAGTAGAGGGGCACTATAACTTCTTTATTTCTAGATGCGAACCCTTTAGTAATTAGATGGGCTACATAGAAGGATTTCCTAACTACTTTGGCAATATGATTGTCAAAGGAGAGATTACTATCTACCTGGGTCCCCAGATGTGTTATTACCTCTTCTGTATTAAGGGGGCTGCCACCTATGTGGTAATTCATGGGTGTTTTGTTTTTCCCAAATGGGATGACTATGCATTTTTTGGCATTTAGCTTGAGACCATGACTTTGACACCAGGTGTCTGTCTCAGTAAGGCCCTTTTGGAGAATGTCCATGTCAGCCGGAGAGTCAATTATGGCTCCCAGTTTGCAGTCATCGGCGAACTTGGTTAGCCATAGTCCTTCTGTGTTTGCCTGTACTTCTGAGAAGTATATGGTGAACAGTAGGGCTCCCCAGACGGAGCCTTGTGGGACACCACTTGTGACTGGTTTAGAGTCGGACCTGGAGTCAGCTATTCTTACCGTGTGAGTTCTGTCTGTAAGCCAGTTGGCAACCCATCTCATGACGTAGGGGTTTATGTTCAGGCTGGTGAGTTTTTCTATAATTCCTGAGTGGGGAATGGTGTCAAATGCCTTGGCGAGGTCAAGGTAGGCTGTGTGAACTACCTTCCCCTCATCTATGGCCTTGGTGACTGTCTCAAAGAAGTCAACCAGGTTTAGTAGGAATGATCTGCCCTTAACAAAGCCGAACTGGGTCAGGTCAAGTGTTTGGAAGTTCCCAATGTCTTTGTTAATAAGTTCCATGATGATGCACTTGATTGCCTTGCAGACCAGGCTAGTCAGACTTATGGGGTGATAGTTACCAGGGTCATTTGTGGCCCCTCCTTTGTGTAGTGGAATAACTGTTGCTGAGTGCCATTCTATGGGCATGTAGCCTGTGGAGAGTCTGAGGTTGAACAGTTTATTTAGGTGGGGGTTAGTTCATTCTGTAGTTTGTGCAAGACGCAGCCTGGGACATCATCTGGCTCCAATGATGCTGTGCTTTTGGCTTTTGAAAGGGCTGTTTTCACCTGTGTGTCTTGTGATTTCTGGAACACTACACTTTTCCGGTATTGTTGTGGGTCCTTTTGGGGGTGAGAGGGGGATGAAGTTTGCACTGAATCTATCTGCCAAGATGTTGGCAATATCAGTGGGTTCAGTATATTTTGTGCTATATTGCACTAGCTCAGAGCATATCTGTGATTTGCCACTTAGATTCTTGACATAGCTAAAGAAGGCTTTGTGGTTATCTTTCAAATCCTTGGCTATTTTTCTTTCGAAGTTAGCCTTGGAGGATTTTATGAGGGACCTTAGTTTCTTACTGATACTGATCAGGGATGTCTTTCCTTCCTGGGATTTGCTTTTTTTTTTTAACTAGTTTCCTCCTTCTATTGTATAGCCTGTTCATAGCAGTGGTCCACCAGACTGGTTTCCTTCTCTTAGGGGAGTGAGTCTTGGTTTTGCTAGGGACACTGAAGAAGGCCTAACGGCCTAAACTGGTTTGTTTTTCTCCATCTTCCATCAATAAATGGATTATTGTCCACTGTTTGCTGGCTCTACTATGTTTTTCATTTGCTAGGGATGGCATGATCCATGCATCCTTGTAGGTGCTCATAGAGTGCATTTGTAAAGATTCCTGCATCTTGGACACTGTTATCCTTTAGCATGAGGGCTATGAAACTTACCATCTCTGTCTTAAGTAAGGTGAAGTTTGCTATAGAAAAGTTTTTCACTGTGGTTTTCTTGGTTGGAGGTGTTGGTGGGGTGTGAACATACAGAGTGATTAGTTTATGGTCTGATCTAACCAGTGATGGGTTGACCTCTTGTGTGGAACACCTTTTGCCCATGTTGGTGATGACCATGTCCAATATGTTTTCACTTCTGGTAGGGGAGTTTACCAGCTGATCCAGGGCATTTAAGTTGATAAATTCCAGGAAGCGCTGGACTTGGGAGTTTGTACTTGAGTAGTTTTCCCAGTTAATGGTAGGGTAATTGAAATTGCCCAATATCAGGGTGTTCAGTAGAACCTTCATGTTTTCCAGTGTCTCCAGAAAGGCGGAGTGGTGGTCCTGGGTCATGGAGGGTGATCTGTAGCAGGCCACGATTTGCATTGCAGATTTGCTTAATGTTAGTTGCACGTGGATGATCTTGGAGGTATCATGCTGCGCCACTAACCTGGAGGTGTAGGTATCCTTGATGAATATGGATACACCCCCTCCTTTTGTGTTTCAGTCCATGTTCTGTGGCCGAAATGTGTGTTATGAGTTCTAGCCTGGTAGTGCTGGGGTGCTCTGTGGAGCCTTGAACCAGGTTTCAGTTACTGCACAGATGTCGACATTCTCCATAGTGAGGAGTGCTTTGAGCACATGCATTTTGAGATTTTAAACTCCGGGCGTTGAGTAACATAACCCTCATTTTTTTATTTGTGCTGTTTACAGAGGTGTGTTTGACTTTTGAGCCTTGCCTAAAAAAGGCACTATGGGGCAGCAAGAGCCTTGGCCAGTATTCAAGTAGCCTAGGGGTGACAGGTGCAAGCCGTCTCTTGTGAAGCAACAAGGCCTGTCGAGCATGTCATCCCAGGCTGACAGACACTGGATCCCCTTTGAATGACACCAGAAGCTTAGCCAATTGTTGAAATTGATCATTTTTTCTTTATACTGCAGTATCATTCTTGGTGAGAGCAGGATGCTACTCAGGGTCAGGGTCATACCCGCTTGGGCTACATGATCAGAGTCATATGTTGCACATCTCATAAGTAAGGGCATCACATCCAGAGCTAAGGAAGCTGCAACTCTCCTGTACTCATCCCTCATCAGAGCACTAATAGAGTACAATGCTTCCTTCTGTATGTACCTCACCAGACACCTGCAAAAGCTGTAGAGACCTCAGACGTTTCTCACCAAGAAAATTCAGGGCCTTCAACACATGACCTACATGGACCGACTGAAGGCCCTGTTATCATACTGTTTATCTTATAGGCTGCTGCAGGCGACTTGCACCTGGCCTACAGAACAGTCTTGGACCCTGCCCTAATGGAAATGCTGCACATCCTCAAGTCAAATGGGACCAGATTCACTCACTCTAGGGATCTTAACCTAGCCTGCGACTTTAACAGGACATGCTGGAGAGACAGATATGTCTCCCAGGGATTGCCACTCGCCTGGAACAAACTAATAATTTGAGTAAAACAGAGCTCCTCAATGACCCTATTTAAGTGTAACTTAGGCAACTGGATGGAAGACAGTAAATTTACTCTTGGGGTCTCATCTATGTCCCTCTGGATAAGGGCAGTCGGTGCTGATCATAGACTTACGCTGCAAATATAGACCATACAACTTGGTCAATAAAGGAACAAGGGTATAACATGGCTAGACTTATAAAGGTCGTAAAGCCAGTAGCCTAGTAACCTCCTATGAACCTATAAATAAATAATCCAAAAATACTTACCAAAACACCACTTGTGTACTTTGCTTTTCCAGCTGTTAACTTAACAGCACAATAGTGTTTCTGCTAACAGCACATTATCACCAAGCTAAACTACTGTAAGAGAATTCATAGACACAAGGCATATATACATCATGAGTAATCTGTTGCAGAGCTGGATTAAGGGGGCACAAAAGGGGCACTGGCCCTGCCAACACCTCATTGGGGAGCACATTTCTATGCTATAACTGAGTCAGCTGTGGGAGCTAAGAGCTCGCTGTGGGTTTTAGTTTTTTTGTTTTAAACTTGGTATAAAGACTTTGTCTCTTACTAAATACTTATGTAGATAATTATTTGTCTATTACCATAACTGTACTAGCCATATAATTATCCCAAAGGTTCCTATTAAAATCAATGTGAAATTTATCCCAGAAATGAGAGGTCATGCTATTTTTTTAACATGACTTATTTCCTCTACCCTTGAAAACATTAGCAAGGGGTAGGTTGGCAACTCATATCTTGTTACTGTGCACTCCATGCACTTTTGATTACTTACTAAAGCAACAGATTACAGTACTTTTACTACAATATCTAGTCATATGACTAAGGACAACCAGGACTTAAGATGTTTGGATATTCTCAGCTGGCAGGGATAACCCTCCTATACATATTTCTTTTGAATGATGTGGAGATTTTAATAAGTTCATTCAAGGGGTCTAGGTCTTTGAGCCACTGTACTCTAATGGTCTGCAGAAGAACCTTCATGTGATATATGTTATGTAGCACAATCAGTAATGAGGCCTTCATTAGTCCATATGGGGCACTGAAAGATCTGTTGACAACATAAGCTGAACTGTAGAGACATTGTCCATCATTGTCTAGGGGGGGGGGGCTGATATGTCTTGGTGTCTGGGAAAAGCCTATGAAAGTCAAGAACTGGCCCAGAGTGAAGTAGGTTTTTAAGTATGTGTTAGTACAAATATTTACAGCAAGAGGTTCCCTGGTTTGATTCTCGGCTGTGGTACCTTCTGTGTGGAGTCTGCATGTCCTCCCTGCGGTCACATGGGTTTCCTCCAGGTGCTCTGGTTTCCTCCCACATCCCAAAGACATGCTGTAGGTGAATTGGACACTCTAAATTGACCCTAGGTTTTAATATGTGCATGTATGTTCCTTCTGTAGAAGGTTGGATGCCGGGCTGGCAACTCGATACAGTAAAATTCCATTGCTAATCGTTCTGCGGACCATTGTTCCGCTGTGGCGACCCCTAACTAGGAGAAGCTAAAAGAAGAAGAAGAAGAAGTTAGTACAAATATTTATTACAGACATGTTGTGAAATGTTGTTGTTTTCATTCCTTCTATTTATATAGTTACTTGATGAGTTATCATTGACAGCAGTCACACTATTGCATGGAGTCCTGCTGCAACCAACTAATGACTGGAAACAGCTTTTCTGGTGCACATTTACTGTGCAAAAGTAGCAAACACTAATCAGAACAATTTGATCACTGGAGTATGTGAGGTCACATGGCTAATGACCACATGACGTCATGCAAATTACATAACAGTGGTATACAAAAACCTCTTCTACCTGCCTATGCCTATATAGTTCACTACGGAATAGACAAGGTAGATCTCTTTCACAAATGCTTATCGGCCATTGCATTTTCTTCACCCTTACAGACAGCCTTACATTTCAAGGTAATTTTTTTTTTACTTAATTTTATTAGTTTATCAATTTAATATGTTCCTACTCACCCTTGACCATCAAGCTCTTCAGCTTACCAGAGGCAATTTCATTCCAATATACTGCTTACCCCTTAGCACCCCACAGCATTCCAAGAGGAATGTTTGTATTTTTGAAGTCTTGCATCTTTAAAATGAATTTGGAGAGGGCTGGGGGAGCATCTGGAGGTATAAAACATTATCCATGACTGGCCTGTTTTTTTTCACTGCTAGCCTGTGTGTTCTGTAGCTGCTGGATTTTCCTCTGCCAAAGGAGAATATACAAAGCTGTGGCAAGGGTGTATACATTCATGTAATTTGCCCAAGTTACTACAGTGCTTGGATCATGCCTTATAGGTCATAGTGCTTTCCCATTAAGTGAGCCACAGATTCTGAACCTCCTGTACAGCAGGTGGCAGTGAACAACTATGTGCTGCAGTCCTTCCACTACGAGATGCATGAAGTGACATCATATTTCACTTACATCATTCTATGATTAACTTGTCCAACACCTGAGCTCACAAATAGTACCTGGGGGATAGCTATCACTTGCTATTTTTGCTGCTTGTTGATTTTAATAAATTGTTTGGTGATATTTCTCGGCTGTTGGTAGTGGTCTTTTTGGGCACCTGGATCTCCACTTAAGTTTTTCATTTGTTTGGTTTGCTTCTTGTTTCATCAGCTACACCAAAGTCAGGGTTTTAGGCCTCTATACCACAGATCCGGACATCCAAGTAAAATTTCAGTTTTGAAGTTGAACGTATTTTTGAAGGATTCGTAGATGTCTGCTTCTGATAATGACTCTACAGCCTACAGCAACTGATGGAATACTAAAAAATGAGTGATGTGTAGAACAAACCAGTATCAGGCAAAAGAGAAAGCCTAATGGTTTTAGAACATTTATTGTGTCAGTACTGACAGCAGTACCAAATAAATTGAAGCAGAGAAGTGAATACCTTTATCTTGTGTTTTTAATACTTTAACTTTAATAAATGAAGATGGCTAAATCTTGTAATTCTGTATATTAACATCTTATAGCAAAAAAGAAATGGAAACTATATGTTTTCCCGTGAAATTTCATGAAAAGATTGCATGATTTGGGAGTTTTAAAATGCTGATAAATCTACAGTCTTGAAATGACCTACAAACTGTGTAGGTATGAGATTATTTGCATATTATTTTAACAGGTGTCACTGGTTTAAACATTCCATATGTTTATTCTAAGGGGTACACTGTAGAGATAGACAACAGTAGTGAGCAAGCAGGGTTTGTTAAGTGTGACTGTTTACTGAAGTATACGTTTCTCTGCACGTATTTAAGATTTGAGCCAGTAAATATTGTGTCTCTGTCTCTCTGCAGTTAAGTTGCCTGAAGTGTGAAAAAGTGTAGCCATCTGGGCTCACTGAAAGTTGTTAGACTGCTTTGAAATTCCTGTGTTAGTGTTAGTTAGCCTGGGGGTTTCTGCTAGCATTAAAATCTGTGTTGGTTACATTTATAGTAATCATTTTAATCGGAGTTGCTGGCTACTGAGACTTGTCTGCATATATCAACTGGACACAAGCTGACTTAAGTAGACTTTTCTCTGCACTTATTTAAGATTTGAGTCAGTAAATATTTTGTGTCTTTGATTCAGTAAATATTGTGTCTCTGTCTCTCTGCAATTAAGTTGCTTGAAGTGTGAAAAAGTGTAGCCATCTGGGCTCATTGAAAGTTGTTAGACTGCTTTGAAATTCCTGTTAGTGTTAGTTAGCCTGGGGGGTTCTGATAGCATTAAAATATGTGTTGGTTACATTTATAGTAATCATTTTAATCTGAGTTGCCGGCTACTGAGACTTGTCTGCATATATCAACTGGACACAAGCTGATTTAAGTATACTTTTCTCTGCACTTATTTAAGATTTGATTCAGTAAATATTGTGTCTCTGTCTCTCTGCAGTTAGTCACCCCCCCCCCCATTTCCTGTTGTGGTGTTAATCTTGGTGGCTTTGGAATTGCCCGCCCCTGCTGTAAATCTGTTTTTGTGCATTCCTCCTGGACCCATCTCATTTGCTCACTCAATTGAGTACAGCGAGATCATATTTTGATTTCAGATACTGCTACCAGTCCCATCTCCTCTGCGGTGTACAGAGAAAGCACTTGGGAAGGACATTCACCTATAGTATCTTAATCTGCTCTGTTTCCAATCATGAGCGGACAGGTGATACGCTGTGGCGACCCCTAACCGGGAAAAAGCCAAAAGACAAAGATATATCTATATATATATATATATATATATATATATATATACACACACATATATATATATATATATATATATACATACATATATATATATATATATATATATATATATATATATATATATATATTATATACATATATATATATATATATGTATATTTAATGACTATATCATTTCAGTCACAATGAACATTGCTATTATTATCAATTTTCTGCAGGCAGTATTTAGTGCTACACATTTTCTGTAAGGGTAGATGCCTCGGACAATAGCTGTGATGGCTATATAATTTACCAGGCTAGTGGTCTGGTGGGTACAGAATGATTTGACCCCAGCATTAACAGACTGTGAAACTATATCTGTAAAAGTTGAAATATATGTATCTAACATTAGTTTAATATAAAAGCCAGAACATCTACAGAATAAAATAAACATAAAAAAATTTCATCTATGTTACATATACATTAAAATCTGTTAGCTTCAATACCGGAACTAACAGTAGTACATGACAGTTCAAGATTAAATTAAATAATACAAGCCATAAACAAAGAATGTATTGTCAGCATGAAATCTTGCTAAAATACCTGCTTGAACTGATTTTACATAATGTATCGCCAGCATTAAGTCTTGAACTCCTTCCTGTGGTACTATTATGAGATACAAGGCACAATGAGTTACTAGTAAAGCAAAAGAAATGCAGAGTTTCATCACAGCACATTGAAAAAATGTAACTAGTGTCACCTGCTGATTCCCATTAAAATAGCAATATTAAAATTAATGTCTGAGCCAAGACAATTTGAACTTAAAAAAAGTTACAAAATGTCGCATTAATCACAGAAATTTAGAATACCTACATGGAGCTGTTCACAATTTCTTAATGGGCAAACTACAAGTAATAAGTAAAATGTTAACTTCCTAATTAAAATTCCAAATTGATTTTATTGTACACGTTAAAAATGTAATTAATTAAATTAAAAATATTTACATATTAAATAGTAAGCTAAATAAATTAACATTATATTAAATTTCTATGTAAAATTCCTGAGTAAAATATTAAGTAGTAAAATGCTTTTATTAAATTTAATTGGGGTCAAATAATTCAGGATCAAATCATGCGGGGTCAAACTGTCCAATAAATATTCTCATAGAAAATAAATATGAATTTAAATATGAAAGTGTATCCAATTGCATTGGGGTCAAATTATCCTGTTTCCTGGTCTGGCATATTGGTGTCAGAACTGAACACGTAGATAGAACAAAATCTCAGCAGGAACACAGTAGTTACAGAAACACAGACTTTAATGAAGCTTTCGGGCTCTCAACCCTTCGTCAGCATATAACATTATACATTTCAATCCATTTAAATAGAGGAAACAGTTAAAATCACATGATCAAACCAGCCAATAAAACATACTAAAAGGAAAAAAGGAAACATAAAAATGGAAACAAATACATCAAATTATGTGAGGAAATGTGTGTGAGTCCCTTTATTCTAAAAACCATCATGGTAATATATTTGAGGTTATTTCTTATGCCACAAAATTAATTATGTATTATAAATTACTCATTTGGCGCTTCACTAATACTGGTTTAATAGTAGAAGTACTATTCAAACCAGGTAAAGTGTCAGCTTGTAATCTTATTATCCATTCTAGCTCTCTCATATCTAAAAAGTTGTTAATATCACCCCCCCCCTCACACCCACTTGCACTACATCTATACATCTAAACTTAAAAGTGTGGTTGCTGGATTCATATATATGCTTAAATAAAGCATTTGTCTGTATTTGTCTATTTATCTCTGATCTATGTTCGATTATACGGTCTTTGAGCCTACGTATAGTCTTTCCTACATAAAAAGCCTGGCATTGCATGCAGGTGGCGAGGTAGACTAATTTCATAGTATTACAATTAGCACTACAGTAAAATTGAAATTTTTTATGTGTGACAGGATGTTTAAAGGTACTATCTGTATCTAAAATGTCAATGCAACAGCTACAATTGTAACATTTATAAGTCCCTATCTTACTATGTATGGTATTATGTTGTTCCACAAAATCTTTATAGCACAACATATTCTTTAAGCATTGACTATTCCTATAGGAAAAGCTGGGTTTAGAGCCCACTATTGAGCTAAATTCAGGCATTGCCATTAAAATTGGCCAATTTTTCTTGATTATTTCACATATTTGGTTAGAGTAACCAGAGTATGTGGTAATGTATCTCAGAATATTTTCTTTCTTTTTATTAACTATCGGTAAACTATAACTAACATCTATCTCATCATCTGTGAAAATGGGTTTATAATCAGTTTTTCTGCCTTCTGTTGTTATTTTAATAGTTTTATCAATAATATTTTCAGCATATCCACTTCTCAAAAACTCTGTTTTCATATTTGTTATTTCATTAATGTATATTTGTTCATCTGTTGTTAATCTACTTATTCTTATAAACTGTGATTTCATTATACTTTTAAATACATGTGAAGGATGCATACTAGTACTATCCAAGTATCTTATTGTATGCACGTCTTTCTTATGTACCATAGTTTGTATCATGTTGTTCTTTTTATATAACTTTACATCCAAAAATATCATTTCATCTGGTGAGAAGCACATTTTAAATTTAAAAAAATTTGTAGTGTTATTAATGTATGTCGTGAAAGAATGAAGTTCTTCTATCGTGCCATCCCATACGAAGAAACAATCATCTACGAATCTTGCATAACTTTTTACATGTACATTCAGTGCATTTTTATTACTTAAAATAAATTCCTTCTCCCAGTGGAAAAGTACTAAGTTCGCAAAAGTATTTGCCACGGAAGTACCCATGGCTACTCCAGTTAATTGTTTATATGGAGTACCATCAAAAATAAAAATATTATTAGTTAGTACCAAATGAAGAAGAAAGCATATATTTTCCACTTCACGAGATTGCTTAGTCGTGTTAGACAGTAAGAACCTTCTAATTGCCTCTATGCCATAATCTATGGGAATAACCGTAAATAACGATTCCACGTCCAATGTTACAAAAATATAGTCATAAGGCGCATTTTTATACCATATACTAAGATTCTTCAAGAAGTGTGAGCTGTCTTTTATTATGCTACCACATTTAGGTAATAACTCAGATAGTACATTCTGTAAATATTTAGATATAGTTTCAGTTATCCACCCCTTGCCTGAGACTATGGATCTCAATGGTGGTTGCTCTAAAGATTTATGTATCTTTGGAATTCCATATATTTGTGGAATTTTAGGGCATGGGGTGGAGAAATAATTAAACACATCTATTGAAATATCATTGTTTAACTGCATGTCATAAATAGCCATGTTCACCTGTGTAATACAGTTTTTCACATCAGGAAAAGTAATCTTTTTAAAAGTATCAGATAAGAATGCAGTAAATTCATTCATATAATAAGTTCTGTCCATTAAGACTATTGCCCCACCCTTATCTGCTTGCTTTATAATTATATCTTTCTCATTCTTTAAATATTTAAGGGCTTGATATTCTTTAAAAGAAAGATTACAGTTCCTTTTTGTTGTGTCACATTTAGAAAACATAGTTCTTAATTCAAGTTCAACAATATTTATAAATGCCAGAATAACCGGAGACAACTGAGGAATAAATAAACTTGATTTTCTACACACAGCACTATTTTGAACTGAATTTTTAAATATAAATTTTAACATCAAGCTTCTAGCAAACAGTTTTAAGTCTATAATGGCACTTACAACATTATCCATAGCAAAGGGAATAAATTTCAAGCCTTTGCTTAGTACTAATAACTGCTCTTGTGAAAGAATCCTTTGCGTTAAATTTAAAGTACCTTGTTTTATTATTGCAGTCTCTCTTATCTGCGTGGCGTTTTGTTGCTTTTCTTTGGACTGCTGTACTTCCTCTTTGCCCCTTGAGTTTGAGGCAATTCCCCTGTCACAGATATCAGGCTGTTTTCTGTGTTTATTTTTTTCACAGAAACCCTTTCTTGTTGTTGAAGTCGAAAGGGTAAAAAAGATGAAATTTCCGTCTGCCTCTTTCCTTTGACATCGCGCAACTGCTCTGGTGGTGTTGGTGTCTTAGGTAAATCCAAAGTTACATTTTCTGTTGCTGAAGTTAAAAGGACTTCTACATTGGTTTCCACTGGTCATAGGCTTGCTTCTTTCTCATTAGCTTTCTCAGCTCCACACTGAGAAGGCATTGCGTGTGTTACGCTTGACGTACGTACTCGCTGATTGGTCGAGATGTGATTAGATGTGCCAGGGAGCATAAATTCATCTAAACGGTCTAACAGCTTAGTAGTGTTCATAGAATGAGAGTTACGCTGAGGTTGTTGTTTATAATTAACTGATTTTGGTGGATATTTAAAGTCAGTTTTCGGCCAAGAGAAAATATGACCGTTTTTATAATCTTCAATATCTCGCTGTAATTTACGTTTCTTTTTGATCTCCAGCCTATTATCCAGTAATTGCATTTTTTCTATAAAAACTTGATAAGCATTGTGTGAGGTATCATTTTTAAGTAATAACAAGACTTCTTTATCACATTGCTCTATTTCCTGCAATAAAGTTTCCTCTGTCTCTTCAAAATAATTGTTCATAAGCTTCATATAGCTTGCACTCAATTCTAAATTAAGCTGTTGCCATTTCACTAAAAGTTCCTCATAGGTATTACCATACGAGGGCATTTTGAGTACACGCAGTCCTCTAGGCACAATGCCTAGTTCAAGATAGGCTAAGAAGCTAAGCCTCTGCCATTGCAGCTGTTTATAGCTACTAACCTTCTTTTCTAGTGTATTAATCAACGCAGTTAGTTTCGTTGTATCTTCAGCTACCAGAGTCTTGTGAGAGTTAGCATCAGGTAACTGGTTATGCAATAATGGATTATTCACCTTTGTTAAAAGTCTCTTAATAGACAGAGCCATTCTCCAAAGAAAAGGATGAAAGATAAGGCAGCTGGTTTGAATTCCTCTTATCAGCGTTGTCTGTAGCACTTGTAGTGAATATAGTTAATCGAACTGAACACGTAGATAGAACAAAATCTCAGCAGGAACACAGTAGTTACAGAAACACAGACTTTAATGAAGCTTTCGGGCTCTCAACCCTTCGTCAGCATATAACATTATACATTTCAATCCATTTAAATAGAGGAAACAGTTAAAATCACATGATCAAACCAGCCAATAAAACATACTAAAAGGAAAAAAGGAAACATAAAAATGGAAACAAATACATCAAATTATGTGAGGAAATGTGTGTGAGTCCCTTTATTCTAAAAACCATCATGGTAATATATTTGAGGTTATTTCTTATGCCACAAAATTAATTATGTATTATAAATTACTCATTTGGCGCTTCACTAATACTGGTTTAATAGTAGAAGTACTATTCAAACCAGGTAAAGTGTCAGCTTGTAATCTTATTATCCATTCTAGCTCTCTCATATCTAAAAAGTTGTTAATATCACCCCCCCTCTGGGTGTGAGGGGGGGGTGATATTAACAACTTTTAGATTATAAAAACGGTCATATTTTCTCTTGGCCGAAAACTGACTTTAAATATCCACCAAAATCAGTTAATTATAAACAACAACCTCAGCGTAACTCTCATTCTATGAACACTACTAAGCTGTTAGACCGTTTAGATGAATTTACGCTCCCTGGCACATCTAATCACATCTCGACCAATCAGCGAGTACGTACGTCAAGCGTAACACACGCAATGCCTTCTCAGTGTGGAGCTGAGACAGCTAATGAGAAAGAAGCAAGCCTACGACCAGTGGAAACCAATGTAGAAGTCCTTTTAACTTCAGCAACAGAAAATGTAACTTTGGATTTACCTAAGACACCAACACCACCAGAGCAGTTGCGCGATGTCAAAGGAAAGAGGCAGACGGAAATTTCATCTTTTTTACCCTTTCGACTTCAACAACCAGAAAGGGTTTCTGTGAAAAAAATAAACACAGAAAACAGCTTGATATCTGCGACAGGGGAATCGCCTCAAACTCAAGGGGCAAAGAGGAAGTACAGCAGTACAAAGAAAAGCAACAAAACGCCACGCAGATAAGAGAGACTGCAATAATAAAACAAGGTACTTTAAATTTAACGCAAAGGATTCTTTCACAAGAGCAGTTATTAGTACTAAGCAAAGGCTTGAAATTTATTCCCTTTGCTATGGATAATGTTGTAAGTGCCATTATAGACTTAAAACTGTTTGCTAGAAGCTTGATGTTAAAATTTATATTTAAAATTCAGTTCAAAATAGTGCTGTGTGTAGAAAATCAAGTTTATTTATTCCTCAGTTGTCTCCGGTTATTCTGGCATTTATAAATATTGTTGAACTTGAATTAAGAACTATGTTTTCTAAATGTGACACAACAAAAGGAACTATAATCTTTCTTTTAAAGAATATCAAGCCCTTAAATATTTAAAGAATGAGAAAGATATAATTATAAAGCAAGCAGATAAGGGTGGGGCAATAGTCTTAATGGACAGAACTTATTATATGAATGAATTTACTGCATTCTTATCTGATACTGATACTTTTAAAAAAATACTTTTCCTGATGTGAAAAACTGTATTACACAGGTGAACATGGCTATTTATGACATGCAGTTAAACAATGATATTTCAATAGATGTGTTCAATTATTTCTCCACCCCATGCCCTAAAATTCCACAAATATATGGAATTCCAAAGATACATAAATCTTTAGAGCAACCACCATTGAGACCCATAGTCTCAGGCAAGGGGTGGATAACTGAAACTATATCTAAATATTTACAGAATGTACTATCTGAGTTATTACCTAAATGTGGTAGCATAATAAAAGACAGCTCACACTTCTTGAAGAATCTTAGTATATGGTATAAAAATGCACCTTATGACTATATTTTTGTAACATTGGACGTGGAATCGTTATTTACGGTTATTCCCATAGATTATGGCATAGAGGCAATTAGAAGGTTCTTACTGTCTAACACGACTAAGCAATCTCGTGAAGTGGAAAATATATGCTTTCTTCTTCATTTGGTACTAACTAATAATATTTTTATTTTTGATGGTACTCCATATAAACAATTAACTAGAGTAGCCATGGGTACTTCCGTGGCAAATACTTTTGCGAACTTAGTACTTTTCCACTGGGAGAAGGAATTTATTTTAAGTAATAAAAATGCACTGAATGTACATGTAAAAAGTTATGCAAGATTCGTAGATAATTGTTTCTTCGTATGGGATGGCACGATAGAAGAACTTCATTCTTTCACAACATACATTAATAACACTACAAATTTTTTTAAATTTAAAATGTGCTTCTCATCAGATGAAATGATATTTTTGGACATAAAGTTATATAAAAAGAACAACATGATACAAACTATGGTACATAAGAAAGACGTGCATACAATAAGATACTTGGATAGTACTAGTATGCATCCTTCACATGTATTTAAAAGTATAATGAAATCACAGTTTATAAGAATAAGTAGATTAACAACAGATGAACAAATATACATTAATGAAATAACAAATATGAAAACAGAGTTTTTGAGAAGTGGATATGCTGAAAATATTATTGATAAAACTATTAAAATAACAACAGAGGGCAGAAAAATTGATTATAAACCCATTTTCACAGATGATGAGATAGATGTTAGTTATAGTTTACCGATAGTTAATAAAAAGAAAGAAAATATTCTGAGATACATTACCACATACTCTGGTTACTCTAACCAAATATGTGAAATAATCAAGAAAAATTGGCCAATTTTAATGGCAATGCCTGAATTTAGCTCAGTAGTGGGCTCTAAACCCAGCTTTTCCTATAGGAATAGTCAATGCTTAAAGAATATGTTGTGCTATAAAGATTTTGTGGAACAACATAATACCATACATAGTAAGATAGGGACTTATAAATGTTACAATTGTAGCTGTTGCATTGACATTTTAGATACAGATAGTACCTTTAAACATCCTGTCACACATAAAAAATTTCAATTTTACTGTAGTGCTAATTGTAATACTATGAAGTTAGTCTACCTCGCCACCTGCATGCAATGCCAGGCTTTTTATGTAGGAAAGACTATACGTAGGCTCAAAGACCGTATAATCGAACATAGATCAGAGATAAATAGACAAATACAGACAAATGCTTTATTTAAGCATATATATGAATCCAGCAACCACACTTTTAAGTTTAGATGTATAGATGTAGTGCAAGTGGGTGTGAGGGGGGGTGATATTAACAACTTTTTAGATATGAGAGAGCTAGAATGGATAATAAGATTACAAGCTGACACTTTACCTGGTTTGAATAGTACTTCTACTATTAAACCAGTATTAGTGAAGCGCCAAATGAGTAATTTATAATACATAATTAATTTTGTGGCATAAGAAATAACCTCAAATATATTACCATGATGGTTTTTAGAATAAAGGGACTCACACACATTTCCTCACATAATTTGATGTATTTGTTTCCATTTTTATGTTTCCTTTTTTCCTTTTAGTATGTTTTATTGGCTGGTTTGATCATGTGATTTTAACTATTTCCTCTATTTAAATGGATTGAAATGTATAATGTCATATTGGTGTCAGAGCCATGGCCTCAAACTAAATGTGAAGAAGTGCATAATAATACCTTCACCCCTGCAAATTACAACATTGATAGCAGTGGACCCAGTGGTGAGAGATCTGGGTACTCGGATAGTAATCTGAACTTTGATCACCATGTGTCCAAGATGGTGAGAAAATCTTTCTGTGTGGGTCATCTTATAAGTAAGGGCATGACATCCAGATCTAAGGCTGCCATAGGACCACTGTGCTCTCATCAGACTAATAATTTAATACAACGCACACTTTGGTGTCTACCTTGCCAGGTACCTGCAACAGCTGGAGCATCCACAGAGGTTTCTCACCAAAAAATACAGGGTATAACCAACATGTCATATGAGGATTGATTAAAAGCCCTTTCACTGTATTCAGTTTCCTACTGATTATTGAGGGGAGATCTATGCCAGATGTACAAGGCAGTCTTTGATACAGGCCTGATGGAAATGTTGCATATTCACCACATTAACTGCACAAGGGTTACCCACTCCAAGGATATAAACCTGATCTCTGACATGAATAGATCATGCTGAAGAGACAGATATGTGTCCCAGAGGTTGATCTTCCTCTGGAATAGGCTTTCTGTTTACGTGAAGTAGAGCCCTTCCCTGAGCATGACCCTAGTTATCTTTCCCCTATGGATAGAAAATTGGGTAAAATCTTGGTAAAATTGGCTAGGCTTGTAAAGGCTCTAGAGCCATTAGCCTAGAAATCTCCTTTGAGCCTGTGAACCTATAAGAATTCCAGAATATTCTTCTGGCATTCATGGAAGGTTGCAAGGTTATTGTACAACATAGGAAGGGCATTTATATTATGAACAATGACAAAGGCTCATAACATCCAGAAGTGTTCCGGCATGCAGTGACCATAGCAACTCAGTATAAACTTTCTTGTAATGTACAGCCATAAGAGTTTTCTGCAAAGTCACTGTTACATCAGACCATAAAACTAACATCATACTGACTGATTAGTAGCATTTTCATGATGAAACTCAAAACCCCTTTTCATGAAAAACATCTGATCTCCAACCTAATTAGTGGGCTTAGGTGAAAACACTGTTAAGTGCTGTAGGTTATCTTACACATCTGTCAGTGTCACCAGACACAGAACTACACCTAGAAAACTGATAAGAAAACTGGAGACAAAGGACATTATTCCAAAGAACTGGCTATTCGGCAATGTTCCATAGGTTGACCACAACCTGCTGGTAGAGCAGTATACTGCTTGTACATCTAGATTCAGCACAACTCATTGTGTAAGTGAGCCAATTGCATTGTATTATAAAGAAATTGTTAGATAAAAATTATTTTTGTTCTGTATTTTACGTTATTAAAACAGTTGCCATATACAAAGCAAACTGGGTGCTATAATAGAGTCTCTGGCCGACATGGAGATCCTCCAGAAGGGCCTAAATGAGACTGATGCATGGTGTCAAAGCCATGGTCTCAAGCTAAATGCAAAAAAATGTGTAGTAATCCCCTTTGGAAAAAACAGAGTACCCACAAACTACAACATAGGAGGTAATCCCCTGAAATCTGAAGAAGAAATAAGGGATCTAGGGACCCAAGTAGATAGTCAGCTTTCCTTTGATAACTATGTTGCCAAAGTGGTTAGAAAATCCTTCTATGTGACCCATCTGATCACGAAAGGGTTCGCATCAAGATCTAAGGATGTAATGGTGCCCCTCTACTCTTCCCTCATCAGACCCATTATTGAGTACAATGCACCAATTGGAATGTACCTGACTAGACATCTCCAGCAGCTGGAGGGACCACAGAGGTACCTAACCAAGAGGATTACTGGCCTCAAACAGTTGCCCTATGCAGCACGATTGAAAAAGCTAAGACTGTTCTCTGTTGCATACTGCTATCTCAGAGGCGATCTCTGTTTAACATACAGAGCCATGTCCAACCCAGAATTGTTGAACATGCTCCGTCTTAGCAAAACTAAATCTACTCGAGCTACACGCTCTAGGGATATAAACCTCAACACAACAATGAATAGAACATGCTGGAGGGATAGATTCCCTTTGCAGAGACTTCCCTTACTATGGAAGAGGGTCCCGATCTACATAAGACAGAGCCCCTCACTATCACTTTTCAAGAGGAACCTTGATGAGTGGATGAGTAACAGAAAGTTCACACCGGGGATCACACCAACAGCACTACTAGATAGGGACCAAGAGTGCTAGCTGCTAGTACAAGGGTCTAGGGAACTACTAAAGGGGCGGTGAATACTGCACAACGTGGCTGGGCTAATATATGCCTTCGGGTAGATAGCCCAGTACCAACCTATGAACCTATGTTTTCATTCTATCACTGTGACTAAATATTGTGCAATGCTCTTTATACTATTTTTCCTCCAATAAGCTTTCTACTTGATGAATGAGAAAAACAGTTGCATGTATTCATATATAACACAATCTAGTAATGCAAAGACAGAGTTTCGTTCCTTTTTGTCCTTTGAGTAGTATGAGAAATGTTCTTTATAAAGCGAAGGAGTCAGACTTAGTGGGCACTTACTGTTATAGAAGCTGACCAGCTCCTGTAAGGTGTCAAAGCTGACACAAGGTGAAATGTAATACTTATCCAGGTTCTCCTCACGATGAATCATGTAATGGGACACATGATTGCCCTTTTGTCTGGACCAATTTCTTACAGATAGAGAGTAGTTTCCTAAACCAAGAAAACAAGAAAAAATAATTCATGTTATTCAGATTGGCAGAAATATATATTTTTTTGTTAATTGTGCAATAATAAAAAAGTATATAACCTATTGAGACCCTTGTGTAATAGAAAAAAAAGTAAATAACTTATTTTTTGAAAGCCCACCACATCATCCTTACAGCACTGCCTGCAGTGCCACACATTCATGTCAGGTCTACTAGCAACTGCTAACTAATCTGGACTTATTTCATATCATGCTAATATTGGTTGTGGAACCTAAGGGCATCCTGGGGTTTTCATCCATCCATATTCTGATCCGGGGAGATTTTTTTATTAACCTGCCCTGCCCACTTTCCCCCACCCACCCCTTCATTCACTGACTGTCTAAGGGCTACTCCCACTCATTGAACCATACCTCCCCTTAGGGGTGTCATCAGTAAAAGCCATCCCCTGCCAGTGCCTTGAACACCTCATGTGCAATTCACACCCTGGAAAAAGTACATAACCTATTGAGACCCATAATAACACGTCTGAATTCTGCTCACTTTGACTGCATGCTTGGCATGTGACCATAGATAACTGTGCAATAAAATAATGTTGCAAATGCTATTCCACAGACAAATATAAGTGACTTCTGTAGTCTAAGTCATAACCAAGAAGTGTGAAAGTTTTTCAGAGAACATTACCTTTCTAAAAGGGATGTTTAGCTAGTAGAAGAAATTCCTCTTTTTCGTGTGAGCAAAATATAAGTATTTTTCAATAAAAATTGTTATATAAATCATATTTTTGTAGGGAAATATATAAAACATTGAAGTGCACTGGCATCCTATTCAGGAATGGTTCCATGCTGAATCTTTGACTCATAAATACCCCTGAATAGGATGAAGTGGTTGGAAGTGAAGACATTAATGAACATAACACATAGACATAAATTAATTTTCTCACAGCAGATACGGGCAGACCTGCCCCTATATAAAGTTTTTATTTTGAAATAGGTATTTCTTCCTTTGTTTATTTTTCAGTATGCTTTAGTGCAGCCTGTGTTGTAAGGTACACAATTTGTAAGCACCTCAAACATGAACACAGAAGAAGGTTACAGCATTTAACTCTTCGTGGATGAGGGAGTGATTAGATCTGAACCCAAAAGAGCCATTTTAGGTGTTTCAAAAGCAGGTTGTAATAACTTTCTAGCTCAAAAGAGTAAGCAATAACCATTTTCAGCTCTCAAATTAGAAGATCCATAGGAAAATCCATAGGTCAAATGTTATGCAGGAGGAGATGATATTATCAAGTCTTGATGTAAAAGTGCCACAAACAGTTATGGTAAAAAAAAAAAATAGCTGCGGCATCAAGTGGACATTAATTTAATGAGAGCAAAAGCTACACTGATGTACATGTATTATGGGCCAGAAGGTTTACTCAATATTATGGTTAAAGTATTGGAAAAGTGCATAGTAGATCTGTTCTATTTGGATTTAAATTCGGCAAGGTACATTTACATGCATGTAAAAAAAAGGTCACTTCACTAGAATTCCAATTGTCTAAACAGTATGCTGGCTGAATAGGAATGGCCACCTCAATGCAATGTATATTGTTTTAATAAAGCATTCAGCATAGTTGGCTATGGTACTCTTATTTTAGCAAGGAAGATGTTTAATGTTGGTAATTATCAAAATAACACAACAGTAGGAACTGTATGACCAAGACCAAAGAAAAAAAGCAAAAACAGTTCCAGTGGAACAGTCGAATAGTGTTATGAAGATAGCCGCACCGATGTGCTAAATAAAATAGTAGATTATTTGTCTGAGTGCACTTTCGTCATATAAATCCAAGACGTCATCAGAAACAATTACAATTCAGAACACAGTGCTTATATACTCATAAACGAATAAATAATTAATGACAAAAGCATGCTCAAACAACTAAACTACTATTTTATTTAGCACATCGGTGTGGCTATCTTCATAACACTATTCGAGTGTTCCACTGGAACTGTTTTTGCTTTTTTTCTTTGATGTTGGTAATTATATTACATGGATTTAGCTCTCTCTCTCTCTCTCTCTCTATATATATATAGTTTCACTTCATAATCTCAAAATGCTGAAATCTCGAATTTCAGCATTTCGAGATCATGAAGCTAAAAACGCAGAAAGTGCATAAGAGCGAATTTGAATATCTGAAATCCATGCTTATGCATTTCCGGTGTGCTGCATGAAGTGTTTCACTGGTATGGTGTCTGAAATTGAAGGTGAGTGAGTGTTTGTGTGTTGTATGTGTGGGTAAGGGTAGGGAGGTGTAAGTATAAGTGCAAGTGTTGGATTTGTTGGTGCTTGTGTATGTGTGATGTGTATTTGTGTGCGAGCGAGTGTAGAATGCCGTGGTGTGATTTTTTTTTTTTTTTTCATTATGTGCGATCTCGGAGTTGTTATATATAAGTAGGGGGATAGGGGCACAGGCCACCACATGTGGACTGCAGGGGGTTTGCTCCCCTGCTTATATGTAATGCAGGGTTGTGTGGTTTGTGTGCTGTGCGTGGAATGGTCTGTGTGTTATGTGGTGTATGTTTATGCATGTTCGTGATTGTGGTTTTCGGGATTGTGAATGGTTCAGCTTCATAGTTTCGAAATGCTGAAATTCGAGATTTCAGCATTTCGAGATTATGAAGTGAAACTATGTATATATATATATATGTGTGTGTGTGTGTGTGTGTGTGTGTATAAATATATATATATATATATATAGATAGATATATATATATATATATATATATATATATATATATATATATATATATATATATATATATATATATATATATGTGTGTATATATAGAGAGACAGAGAGATAGATATATGTGTGTGTGTGTATGCAAAATAGAGCTATATGTAACAAGTTGAACAGCAATGACAGGAAATTAGCCATGGAGATCTGGGGCCTGACTATGATGGCAATCTGTGGCCAGTTCTGGACCCTCCACAATTTGCTATATACACAATAAATACTGAGATATAGGCTAGTGTTACAAAGGTCAGATTCATAAGCATGTCCATTAATGAGATCAGAAGGCTTGCAAATGATGTAGAAAGTCTTTAGACTGTATTTTTTCTGGTCATCAAATATTGATAAATAAAGATTCTGCTGAATGCAATTATATTTACCTGGATGATAGCAACAGTGGAAAAGTGGATTTAATTTCTACATATTGATGAATTTATAGAGACTGTAATTCATTTCCTGTGTGACATGCCAAGCAAATGTACAGTAGAAGACAGCAGAGCCTGTACCATTGGCAGAGTTATAAGTATAACCATAGAGAAAACATAAGTAGATTTCTATGATCATTTGCCTACTGGTAAACATTTGCTAGTTGTAATGTATGGCTATAATAGATATCCAGTTATAGACTCACTTGCTCTTGTACCTCAAAAAAAAAATGTTAGTCTAGTCATGGACTAAGCGTTTGATTTTTTTATTTTATGAGATATTTTGAGAAATGGCAATGGACCACAACCATTTTGGCAGCAGCTTGTTAATTTATTTATTACTTTTGTTAGCTTGGGTAGAATGACTGGGCGGTGGCAGCCCCCCTTTCAGAAAGAGAGCCAGGCAGAAAAGTAACAGTAGAAAATATAGGCAATTTTACACAAAAAAAGAGAAAAATGTTAAGCTTAAAGTTACAGTGTGAGTATATAATAGCTGAAAGGCTAGAAAAAATCTGCAATCAATAAAATATATTTATTACAAATAAATACAAGAAAATTTGGTGTATACAATGAGGTTTGAAAAAAAATGACATTTATGGCCTGGGGAAATAAGAGATAAGGTTGTGTGGGAGATACCAGTAGAGAACTACAAGAGGGAGTGTAAAGCAGAAAGTAAGTGATGAAAAGTGAATAGCACATACATGTGTCAGGTGACAGATAAAAAAAATTCTTGTAAAGTAGAAGCAGAAGGCAGTGAGTATGACCTGGACATTTTCTGGAGGGAAAACCTACCAGGTGGTAAGTAAAGACAAAAGATATGTCAGTAAATTGCTTTATTAAGGTATACAGGAGTAACAAACGTGTAATGGCCAGTGTAGTCTAGTCTGGAGAGGTGCAAGAACAAAGCCAAATGCTTTTAAAATGTTTTAGCATGTTTTTGAGCCTGGGTAGGGTAGTTTGTTGTCAGATGTTGGTAGGGATAGAAATTTCAGATTTTTGGAATTATAATCTGAGTAGAAGGATAGACCAACAGAATTGTGAGATTAAGATATGGTTAACAGGGACTTGTCTGTGGAGCATAGTACAAATGCAGGGGTGAATTATAATAACCTTATAGATTGTAACTGTCCAGAAATGTGTCCAAATAGGGCAGCCCATGATTAGCACACCCACCTAGTTACCAGTAAAATAAATCATGTAATGTACAACCCTCCTGTAGTGCATGCAGCAAGGTGATTAAGCTGCCGTGTCATGAAAAAGACAAGTTAAGTCTGTCTGGAGTGTGAGACCCGATCTTAATAATTGTTAAGCACCCCTGCCTAAACTGTTAAGATCAGGTATTGCGCTAGGCCTGCCAGTGATGGCCAGCAAACAGCCATGGCAGAATTAAAGAGTGCTTTCTTTCTGCCTGCTGTCTCGGTCAATAATCTGTACCTGACTTTCATTCCCTAAAATAAATTGTGTCGCACTACCTTTTTGACAGTGCTCGCAAAGCAGATTTTTCTTCTGTAACTAGTAGTACATGGAGTACATAAAGTTCCATGCACTACAAAGAATACCAATCTAGTCTCTGCTCATAACTCTCCATTATAAGTTCTTTGCATAGATGCCTTTCGAGCTTCACTCTCAAGGTGAATTTCTTGGGATTAAGCAGTTACGACTGGAGACCTGATCATAATCCTTTATGTTATATTCACTAGTTTATGTGCAATAAAGACAATGTCTACATTTATGTGTATTTGCAATTTTCACATTTAATGTGTTCCTGAAGATGGAGGAGTATTGGATTGTTAAGTCTCTCACTTTCAGAAGAAAAAAACAGCACATAAATCATAGATTGACGAACACTCCAAAAAAGTCAAATGTACCTGTTCTTGTTTCACTCTGTCTAACCAAGAAGGCACCCTTTTCATTGTCAGATGATAAAAGTAGCTTTTCAGCTTCTGAACGACTGACTTTGAAGAACCAGCTAGAATAAAGAAAAGTAATATTCCAGTGAATACGCTGTAAAAGAGATAAGCTGGACTAAGTCCAGTGTTGGTTATTATGAAGTAAAAATACAATAGTCATAACAAGTGAATATGTTTCTACAGAAAACACACAGTTTTTTTTGTAAGCACATCAAATGCTAGAAATAATAATTTAATCAGAGATTTATTCAAGAGCAGTGGCCCCACAATTGAATTAGCACAATGTTATGGACTTAGACATATCATAGGTTCATAGGTAGGTACTAGGCTATCTGCCCATGGGCATTTATAAGCCTAGCCAGAGTGTATCGGCTTTCTCTGCCCCATTGATTAATTAACTGATCCTCTGTTAAGCAGAGTCAATGAAGTGATCCCATGGGTATATTTTCTGTTACCCATCCACTCATCAAGGTTTCTCTTGAAGAGTGTTAGTGAGGGGCTCTGCCTGATGTAATTTGGAATTTTGTTCCAAAGCATGGAGAGTCTCTGTGACAGGAATCTATCCCTCCAGCATGTTCTATTTATTGTTATGGTGAGGTTTAACTCACTAGAGCGCGTGGCTTGCAGTGACTTGGATTTCTTTAGGTGGAGCATGTCCATCAATTCTGAGTTGGACATGGCTTTGTAAGTCAGGCAGAGATCACCTCTGAGTAAGCGATATGCCACTGAGTACAGCCGGAGTTTTTTCAGTCAGGCTGCATAGGACATATGTTTGAGACCAGTAATCCCCTTGGTGAGGTACTTTTGTGGTCTTTCCAGCTGTTGGAAGTGTTTTGTGAGGTACATCCCAAATGGGGCATTGTACTCTATTATAGGTCTAATGAGTGACGAGTACAGATAATCATTTCATTGAGCAACAGTAATCAAATTCTTGTCAGTTTTCAACAGTTAGTGGGAGTCCTACTGCCTATTCATTAAACATCATGTTGCAGGTGTAAGTGCCATATCTCTTAACTGTCCAGATTTTCGTAGAATGTTCAGTTTTTTGCATCATATTTTTGGTTTGTTTCTCCTAAAATTTGTGGTTTGCTGGCAAATCACTGTCAAATCATGGAGGACTGAAGTCAGAAAATAATGGCAGTCACTTGAGTTTTAGACTTCATATCTTTCAGAAAGCTGATGCAAAACCTGTTATTCTATCAACTTTCTAAATTTGTAAGAGCAGTATTTAAAAATTGTCCTTATTGTTGGGCCTTTGTCCAGATTTCTTACTCTAACAGATTGAGAGGTATGGGTGCAACTGGAGCTCTGACTGCAGCCTCAGTAAAATGCATCTTCTTTGGTTTAGCAATCATAGACCCTAGGTGAGTCTGTTGTGGAGGGGGTGGGTATCTATAAATGATATTGACATAGCTATGCTAAGAGGATGGAGGTGGATTTGTCTTTCCTGATTGGAAGACGGTCATGCTTCAACATTTTGGCATTGCAGGCCCAGAATAAGCAGTGACGTGGGTGGCAACAACAGGGCAGAGAAGTAGGGCATGCAAAAAAGTAAATAAATAAATATTTATTTTATTTATTATTTATTTATATTTGTTTACCAGGGTCTAATCTCAATGGACCATTTGCAGGTACAACCCTGGTGAACAGGATCACCTAAGAAATGAAAAAACATATTTAAAGATACAAGGTTGTGCTATAAAAGATATACATATTCACAGATGCAAGGATGTGCTACAACATTTAGTTCAAGAAGCAGTTTACAAATGTCCTGCTTCTACCTCGTCCTTGTTACACTCCTAATGTTCTGCTTCTACCTCTTCCTTGTTACACTCCTAATGTCCTGCTTCTGCCTCTTCCTTGTTACACTCCTAATGTCCTGCTTCTACCTCGTCCTTGTTACACTCCTAATGTCCTGCTTCTACCTCATCCTTGTTACACTCCTAATGTCCTGCTTCTACCTCTCCCTTGTTACACTCCTAATGTCCTGCTTCTACCTCTCCCTTGTTACACTCCAAATGTCCTGCTTCTACCTCTTCCATGTTACACTCCTAATGTCCTGCTTCTACCTCTTCCTTGTTACACTCCTAATGTCCTGCTTCTACCTCTTCCTTGTTACACTCCTAATGTCCTGCTTCTACCTTGTCCTTGTTACACTTACATTACACCTCCAAGGCTTCCACTTCTTATGCTGATTCCTTTTCTTTGCAGTCTTCTGTGAGGGGGCGGGCCACATCTCTACCTGCTTTTTCTGGTTATACCTTCCCCCATTTTGTATCTCCCTCCTCTACCTCCTTTCTCCCCCATGCACATTAACTAGTCTATATTAGTGGGTCTCCTTGAGTGGCGCCATTTTGAAAGTTATCTTTTGGCCTGCTTGTGGTGAGAAAGCTTCCCCAGACCCTTTTCAGTGTGACTGCATAAGTATAAGTAAATTAAACTAGTACAATACAGCCAAACAGACACATTTTGGTGTAAACAGAAACAAGTGGAAAGATACATTTGGTGTACAAAAAAAAAGAAACAAGTAAGCCCAGGGATATAATTGGAGTTAGTGTTAGCCACACTGCGCTTGAGCTCATTCCGCTCCCCTCCCTGCTTCCTATTCCCAACCGCCCCCACTAGTGCTACATTTCAACTGAACTTAGCCACTCCTGTTATGCTAATCACCAATCATTGAATCTGCCCCACTCCTGTATCCATTTCCTTCTCTTCCACTATTCCACATCCTGTAAAGCACAGTCTTCCATCTAACTACCTTACAATCACAAACAGCACCTCTCATCATCCACCGCACCCACCCCATCCCAAGCAGATCTCTCACTCATGACCAAACCCAACCAAACCATGCCCAAATAACCCAAACCCACATACATACACCTGTTACTATTGCTCCTAGGTGTATCCACCCTCCCACTGCTAACTTCTATCACCAACCACCAAAATCAACTTAATTTTATCCCCATACCAAGAAAAACTACTTCCACTAACATTATTACAACACACTCTTTTACTCAATTAGTCCGATATCACTACCAAACCTTCTTTATTCACCACTATGCACACAGATCACACTACCAGTCCCAAACTACTATAAAGAACTTTAAGACCAAAACAAACTACTCAGACTCTATTTTTACCTCAGAACCCAACTCATTAACTGCGGTGATATACACCCAAACCCAGGCTCACAAAATCTAGGAGCTCCAACCCTCAAACTGAATGATACCCTACTCCAGCGAGACAAATCCACGCTCCTCATTTTAAATTTAAATGTCAGACGTATACTAAACAAAGTCCATTGACCTTCATGCACTGCTCTCCTTTTATCAACCTGAGATAGTCATACTAACAGAGACTTGGCCTAAACCAGGCAACCACAACAATGAAATCACTCCACCAGGTTACAATATAATTGGTAGTGATAGAATAGGTAAAAAAAAAGGAGGGGGGGTTGCTCTAGTGCATAAATCTCACCTCATCCTTGAGAAAGTAGACATAACAATCCCAGACCTCGATAAAGCTGAACTCACTCTAACAAAAATAAAACTTGATGATAGTAAACACATCAACATCATAGGATCCTACATCCCTCCAGGCAACAATATCCCCATTACAGAAAAACTCCTAGAATGGATATCTAACTCCCTCCCCCAGGAAAGCATAGTATTAGGAGACCATAATACTGACTGGTAAAACTGCTCCAGTCATAACCCACTCTCCCATATTAACCTACATGGCCTAACTCAACTCATCACTTCCCCCACAAGAACAGACAAGAGAACCAAACACCAATCCACTCGAGATTGGATACTCGTATCCCACCCATCACTGATATCCCTAGCAGGGTGTCTACCAGACACTCTGAGTGACCACCAAGCCACATTCTTATTCAGATCAAAATCACCAGAACTGACCCAAATATCTACGCGCCTAATTAGAAACAAAAAACACTTTAACCGCTTCAACTTTATAAATGACCTAAAAATGTGCAACTGGACCCCCCTAAAAACCCTACCTCTTGATGAAGCTGTACTATATTTCAATACTATCTTGTTAAACACCCTTAACCATCATGCCCCCTCCAGAACAAGAATTAAAACTAAATATGCCCCCTGGTTAACCCCAGACACAAAATCCCTCCTCAAAAAAAGAAACAAGGCCTGGACCAACTACCTCAACAGTAAATCCCAATTGAACAAACAAATATATGTTGAACTACGTAACAAAGCCAAAAAACTCACCAAAACAGAAAAACATCTTACTACCAAAAGTTACAGGATAAGCACAGGAACAACCCACAACAATTCTGGGCAGCAATTAACTCTATTCTACAACCAGGTAAAACAACTACCCCAACCGCAAAAATAGATAACCAAGAAGACATTCCCACTCAATTTAATAAATACTTTACAGAAACCATCCAGACCCTTGCAAACAACCAACCCTATGACAACATCCCCACCCCTGCAAATCCACCCCCCCACCCCCAACTAACAATTGCCCCAAGTTCAGCTTCCACCCAGAATCAACCAAATCCACTGAAAAACTACTCCGCAAGCTCAAACCAACGTCTCTAGCCACAGATAAATTACCCACTGAATACCTCCACCTGGCTGCAGAAGCCATATCATATCCTGTCTCCATCCTAATTAACAGATCCATCTCCGAGTGTATAGTACCCAGGCTATGGAAAATATCACATATCATCCCTCTGCATAAGGGGGGAACCTCCCTGGAACTCAATAACTACCGCCCTGTAGCCATACTACCCCCTTTATCTAAAATTTTAGAGAGGGTAATACACAAGCAACTAATGAAATATCTCCTAGAAAATAATCTAATAGCAACACGACAACATGGCTTTAGACCCTTCCATAGCACTTCCACCGCACTAACAGAATTCACCAACATTGTCAATACTCACAGAAACAAGGGACTCCTTGTATCTGCCACCTTCCTTGACTTGTCCAAAGCATTTGATATGGTTAACCACAATAAACTCCTTCTTTCACTAGCAACTCTAAACCTTACCACCCCTGCCATCTCCTGGTTCAAAAACTACCTGGAGGGAAGGAAACAAGCTGTTATGTGGCAAATCCAACTCTCTCCCTCCCTACCAGTCTCCCTAGGAGTATCCCAAGGCTCCATCCTGGGGTCACTTCTTTTTACCCTCTTAACCAATCAGCTCCCAAACAGTATTCCTAAAGCCTCAATAGTGCAATATGCAGATGATACCACCATAATATCTGCAGCCAAATCAACTGACATCCTTCACTCCCTAACACAAGAATGCTTTTCCCTAGCAGAAACGTGGATTACAAACCAAAGGCTCATTCTGAACCCAAGTAAAACAAAGCTAGTATTCTTTAGCTCCCACAGATTCTTTCTTCATCTCCTCCTTTAACAAGACCACAATCACCCCCACAAATCATACCACACTATTAGGGGTTGAAATAATCACCTTAGATATGACCTACATATTTCTATAACCATAAAACAATTACATAAAAAATTTGGCCTACTGTATTGCAATAAAAAAATTCCTCACTGACCACTCCAAAACTACAATAGCGAGGAGTCACCTACTATCCACCTTACTTTATGCCTCCCCCGTGCTTAGAAATCTCTACAAATCTGACCTTAACAAACTTGATAGTTGTTATAATAAGATAGCCAAATTCGCTACAACCTCTCCCATCAGAACACATCACTGTGAATGCCTAAAAAAACTCAATTGGCTAGAACTACCACTACTACTTTAACTCAATCAACTATCACTAGCCCACAAATTAATACACAACTCTGAAAACACCCCAGCCCTACAAAATATTTTGCAGCCATATACAACAGCCAAGCCATTGAGGTCTAGCACACAAACCCTCCTCAAAGTAACCAAATATAACAATGAATCTGGTAAGTTTGTCTACAGCCACTGTATAGCAAAAACCTGGAACTCCCTTTCCTGCCCACATAACTGACAACAAATCCCCATCACAGTTCAAGAAACTCGTTAAAACTCACTTCTTGAATAATCAACTGTGCTCCTATATCCCCCCCTGGCTAATGTCTCATTAGAACACTTCACCTAACTTAAGTAACTCTGCTAAGCCAACCAATCATAGTACTGTACCCACTTAGGAATGTTAATCTACTGCTCATCCCATCTCTCCAGGAGTTAGGGAAAACTACCCCAGCAATGTTGAGCTCTCCATAACCAACTAAAACCAGGAGAAGATATATTGTAAATCAATTTGGTATCCTTCTCAACTAAAACCAGGCAAAGACATATAATGAATCAATTTGTTATCCTTCTTATAGTTTCATAGTTTCATAGTTTAGTGCTAGGCTATCTGCCCTAGGGCATTTATAAGCCTAGTCATAGTGTATGTGGCTTTCGCCACCCCATGTAATGGTACAAAAGTATGGATTTAGTTTACTGTGCCTCTGTCTAGTAGTGACACAGAGATGACACCCGGGGTAAACCTACGATCTCCCATCCACTCGTTAAGATTTCTCTTGAAGAGAGTCAGTGAGGGGCTCTGCCTAACATGAACTGTGATCCTGTTCCAGAGTGTGGGAAGCCTCTGGGTTATGAATCTGTCCCTCCAGCATGTCCTATTCATATTTGTGCTGAGGTTTAGATCTTTAGCTCTCGTGGTTCTGATGGATTTAGATTTTTTGAGATGGAGCATGTCCATCAATTCCTGATTGGACATGGCCTTGTACGTCAGGCATAGATCACCTCTGAGTAGGTGGTATGCTACTGAATAGAGCTGGAGTTTCTTTAGTCTGGCAGCATATGACAAATGTTGGAGACCCTTGATCCTCTTGGTGAGGTACTTTTGGGGTCTCTCCAGCTGCTGCAGGTGCCGGGTGAGGTACATACCCAAATGAGGCATTGTACTCAATCATGGGCCTGATAAGGGAGGAGTATAGGGGTACAATGACCTCCTTTGATCTGGATGTGAATCCCTTCATGATACGGTGGGCAAGGTAGAAGGTCTTTCTAACCACTTTGGCAATGTGGGTGCCGAATGAGAGGTCACTGTCAACTTGGGTCCCCAGGTCTCTGATTACTTTTTCCGTACTCAATGGGTTACTGCCTATGTGATAATTTGTGGGTACTTTGTTTTTCCCAAAGGGGATGACTATTCATTTTTTGGCATTTAGTTTAAGGCCATGACTTCGGCACCAGTTGTCTGTCTCAGTAAGGCCTTTCTGTAGGATGCATGTGTCAGCTGGTGTATCGACTATGGCACCTAGTTTGCAGTCATCTGCGAACTTTGTCAGCCACAACCCTCCCGTGTTTGCTTTCACATCTGAGAAATAAATGCCGAACAATAGGGGTCCCAGGACAGAGCCCTGTGGGACACGACTTGTGACTGACTTTGAGTCTGACATAGCTCCAGCGATTTTGACTTTATGGGTTCTGTCCTTTAGCCAGTTTGCAACCCATCTTGTGACATATGGGTTTACATTTAAGCTGTTGAGCTTGTCTATGATGCCTGAGTGGGGTATTGTGTCGAAGGCTTTAGCCAAGTCCAGGTAGGCTGTGTGGACTGCTTTGCCCTCATCAATGGCTCTAGTGACTGTTTCAAAAAAGTCAACCAGGTTCAAAAGGCAGGATCTGCCCTTTACAAAGCCGAACTGGGTAGGATCAAGTGTCTGTATGTCCCCAATGTCTCTGTTTATGAGTTCCATAATGATTCTTTCCATAGCTTTGCAGACTAGGCTGGTTAAGCTTATGGGGCAGTAGTTTCCAGGGTCTGTAGAGGAGCCTCCTTTGTGGAGTGGGACCACTGTTGCTGCACGCCAGTGTTCAGGTACATATCCTGTAGTAAGGCTAAGGTTAAACAGCATTTTTATGTGCGTGTTTAGCTCCTCTTGGAGATTACGTAGCACGCAACCTGGGATACCGTCAGGTCCCATAGATGCTGTGTTTTTAGCTTTGCTGAGAGTGGCTCTCACCTGGACATCTGAGATGACAGGGAGGTTACATTCAGCTGGGATAACTATTTCTTCTTTTGGGGGTGAGGGAGGGGAGAAGTTTGCACTGAACCTGTCTGCCAGTATGTTGGCAATATCTGTGGGTTCAGTGTACTTTTTGTTGGTATGAAATAACTCTGAGCATATCTGAGGGTATCCGCCCAGGTTTCTAACATAGCTGAAGAAGGCCTTATGGTTATCTTTAGTGTCCTTAGTGATTTTTCTCTCAAAGTTGGCCTTGGATGTTTTTATGAGTGAACGTAGTTTTTTGCTAGTGCTGGTCAGAGATGCCTTCCCTTTATGGGATTTTGCTCTGTCTTGCAGTAGCTTCCTTCTTTTGTTATACAGTTTGTTTATGGCTGGGGTCCACCAGACAGGATGCCTGCCCTTGGTGGAGAGGGTCTTGGTTTTATTTGGGATTGCATGATCCATGCATTCTTGGAGATGTCCGTAGAAAGCATTTGTGAAGGATTCAGCATTGTGGGATGTGGTTTCCTCTGGCCCAGGGGGCTTAAAGGATACCATCTCAGTCTTGAGAAGTGTAAAGTCAGCCTTTGAGAAGTTTCTCACTGTAGTCTTTTGTGCTGGGGGTGGAGGTGGGATATGAATATCCAGGGTGATTAGTTTGTGGTCAGATTTCACTAGTGAGGGGTATACTTCCGGTGTGGAGCATTTTGTCCCCATGTTTGTGATGATCAGGTCTAGTATATTTTCTCCCCTTGTGGGAGAGGTGACTAGCTGTTCCATTGCATTCGAGTTAATGAATTCCAGGAACCTTTGGGCTAGGGTGTTAGGGCTAGAATAATGCACCCAGTCTATGTTAGGGTAGTTGAAGTCTCCCAATATGATGGTATTAGGTGAGGCATTCATATCATCCAATGTCTTCAAGAAGGCTGAATGGGGTTCCTGAAATTGGGAGGGTGGTCTGTAACATGCTACCAGTTGTATAGCAGTTTTGCCTATGGTTAGTTGCACGTGGATGGTCTCCGATGCTTCATGTGTTTCCACTAAACTGGAGGTGTGGGTGTCCTTGATGAATATGGATACTCCCTCTCCCTTTGTGGTTCGGCCTGAGTTCTGGGGCCGAAATGCATGATACGAGGTATAGCCTGGTAGAGCTGGGGTGCTCTCAGGAGCCTTGAACCAGGATTCAGTTACTGCACAGACATCAATGCTCTCCATACTGAGGAGTGCTTCGAGAGCCTGCATCTTGAGATTTAGACTTCTGGCGTTGAGCAGCATTATCCTTAATTTTTTTCCATTTTTGTTTTCTAAGGAGGTGGGTTTGTCTTTTGAGCCTTGCCTAAAAAAGGCACTATGGGGGTGGCAAGAGCCTTAGCCAATATCTGGAAGCCCAGTGGTGACAGGTGCAAGCCGTCCCTTGCGAAGCAGCGTGGCTTGTCCAGCATGTCATTCCAAGCAGACAGACATTGGATCCCCCCTAGAATGACACCAGTAATTGAGCGAATTATTAAAGCTGATCATCGTGTCCTTGTATTGTGGCATCATTCTTGGTGAGGGCAAGATGCTGCTCAGGGTCAGGGTCATACCAGCCTGGGCTACATAATCAGAGAGATCCTCTATGTCTCTTTTCATGTAGTCCAGGGAGGTACGTCTCAGGTCATTAACGCCGGCATGGACAATGATGGAGTCATATTTGTACTTGCTTTGGAGTGACCTGAGTGCATGTGTTATGTGGCGGATCCTACTTCCCGACAGGCAGCTCACTGTTACCCACTCCTTGTTCAACCTGGTAAGTGGAACGTCAGTGTGTCTGACTATAGAGTCACCAATTACTAGTGTATCAGGCATGGTGTTTGGCCTTAAGGGCTGTGATTGTTTGACACACTGCTTTATTGAAGTATGTGTTTCATGTGTTATGTTTTGAGGTGGTGGATTTTTGGGTGTCTGCTTTGGGAGCCTCTGTTGTTTTGGTAAGTTTTTTATTAGAGCCTCCGAGTATGTTTTTGTGTTATTATGTGTTTGGATTGCAATTGTGGTAAGTCTATGTGGGACTGGGTTTGCTGTGTGTGTGGTTTCCTTCTCCTCCTGTCTGGTCTTGCCAGTCCTGAGTTGAGAGAGTTCAGCCTCCAGTTTGGCTATATAGTTGCATCTCTCACATGTATTTGTGTTTGTTGGGAGGAGGAGAGGGTTGTCTGTGTACATGAGACAATTGTAGCATTGTCTCAAGATTCCCAGATTAACCAGCTGAACCGGAGAGGATGCCAGTGATCCACCACTCGACATGCTAGAATAGTATAAGGGAGTGCTGTGCCTTTAAGAGAAGTGGGTATTTACAGGGGTGGTAGGTGGATGTAGTGCTTACTTTGGTTTGAGAGTGCTTACTTAGAAGAGAGGTTTTGAGAACAAGTGCTAGGCTTATAATATAGCGAGTAGACTGATAATTCTAAGAGTAGAGCTTACTTAAGGGAAAATTAGAAGAGCAGACTTGGCAGAGCCAGAAAAAGTTTAACCTTGTTTAACCGGCGCTGCACTATGCACACAATCGCGCAAAGCCATGCAAACGTGGATTTTAAACAGGGAACTTCAAAAGAGCTGGAAATGGTCCAAAATAACCAATTACTACAAGCTCTTGTGCTGAGGTCACTCCTTCAGGGACAGATAGGCTGCTCAAGGCTCCACACTCCCACTGGTGAGCAAAGAAACTTCCTTCTATCCAAGTAAGGCAACGGACAACACAGGAACTACACCACAGCCCAGAATACAGCAAAGCCTGTACACTGGTCTAAACTACTCGAGGAGAGGTGGGAAAACAAGGATATTTTATTTGTTTTTTTTGTTTTTGTGATAGAAAGTACACAGAAATGCAGGAAACAGTAATAAATCAGTTACACAGGCTAGCACACTTTAGTGGGCAGCTTCAACAGTTAAATTTAACAAACAAACAAACTTTCGACCAATTTTCGACCAAATGTAACTTTAAGTGCAGATAATATATAATGCAACAAACAGCTAAAAAACAGTTTAAGCTTGTTCAAAGTAAGCAAGAGAAGGTATTTTAGGTAAAAAAACAGCAAAAAATACTTAAATCAGGAAAGTAGTCACTTTTCTCAGTTCTCTGTTGTTAGGGCCACTCTGCAGGACCACGAGGAGATGTTTCTGAGTAGTATATCCAGAAAAAACACTCAGAAGCGGATTTTAAACAGGGAACTTCAAAAGAGCTGGAAATGGTCCAAAACAACCAATTACTACAAGCTCTTGTGCTGAGGTCACTCCTTCAGGGACAGATAGGCTGCTCAAGGCTCCCCACTCCCACTGGTGAGCAAAGAAACTTCCTTCTATCCAAGTAAGGCAATGGACAACACAGGAACTACACCACAGCCCAGAATACAGCAAAGCCTGTATACTGGTCTAAACTAGTCAAGGAGAGGCGGGAAAACAAGGATATTTTTTTGTTTTTTTTTTTGTTTTTGTGATAGAAAGTACACAGAAATGCAGGAAACAGTAATAAATCAGTTACACAGGCTAGCACACTTTAGTGGGCAGCCTCAAAAGTTAAATTTAACAAACAAACAAACAAGCAAACTTTTGACTAATTTTCAACCAAATGTAACTTTAAGTGCAGATAATATATGATGCAACAAACAGCTAAAAAAACAGTTTAAGCTTGTTCAAAGTAAGCAAGAGAAGCTATTTTAGGTAAAAAACAGCAAAAAATACTTAAATCAGGAAAGTAGTCGCTTTTCTCAGTTCTCTGCTGCTAGGACCACTCTGCAGGACCACGAGTAGCTGTTTCTGAGTAGTATAGCCAGAAAAACCGCTCAGAAGTGGATTTTAAACAGGAACTTCAAAAGAGCTAGAAATGGTCCAAAACAACCAATTACTACAAGCTCTTGTGCTGAGGTCACTCCTTCAGGGACAGATAGGCTGCTCAAGGCTCCCCACTCCCACTGGTGAGCAAAGAAACTTCCTTCTATCCAAGTAAGGCAATGGACAACACAGGAACTACACCACAGCCCAGAATACAGCAAAGCCTGTATACTGGTCTAAACTAGTCGATAGAGGCAGGAAAACAAGGATATTTTTTTTTTTTGTTTTTGTGATAGAAAGTACACAGAAATGCAGGAAACAGTAATAAATCAGTTACACAGGCTAGCACACTTTAGTGGACAGCCTCAACAGTTAAATTAAACAAACAAACAAACAAACAAACAAACAAACAAACAAACTTTTGACCAATTTTCGACCAAATGTAACTTTAAGTGCAGATAATATATAATGCAACAAACAGCTAAAAAACAGTTTAAGCTTGTTCAAAGTAAGCAAGAGAAGGTATTTTAGATAAAAAACAGCAAAAATACTTAAATCAGGAAAGTAGTCGCTTTTCTCAGTTCTCTGTTGCTAGGACCACTCTGCAGGACCACGAGGAGCTGTTTCTGAGTAGTATAGCCAGAAAAAACGCTCAGAAGTGGATTTTAAACATGGAACTTCAAAATAGCTGGAAATGGTCCAAAACAACCAATTACTACAAGCTCTTGTGCTGAGGTCACTCCTTCAGGGACAGATAGGCTGCTCAAGGCTCCCCACTCCCACTGGTGAGCAAAGAAACTTCCTTCTATCCAAGTAAGGCAATGGACAACACAGGAACTACACCACAGCCCAGAATACAGCAAAGCCTGTATACTGGTCTAAACTAGTCAAGGAGAGGCGGGAAAACAAGGATATTTTTTTAGTTTTTTTTGTTTTTGAGATAGAAAGCACACAGAAATGCAGGAAGCAGTAATAGATCAGTTACACAGGCTAGCACACTTTAGTGGGCAGCCTCAACAGTTAAATTTAACAAAGAAACACAAAAACTTTTGACCAATTTTCACCAAATGTAACTTTAAGTGCAGATAATATATAATGCAACAAACAGCTAAAAAAACAGTTTAAGCTTGTTCAAAGTAAGCAAGAGAAGGTATTTTAGGTAAAAAACAGCAAAAATACTTAAATCAGGAAAGTAGTCACTTTTCTCAGTTCTCTGTTGCTAGGACCACTCTGCAGGACCACGAGGAGCTGTTTCTGAGTAGTATAGCCAGAAAAAACGCTCAGAAGCGGATTTTAAACAGGGAACTTCAAAAGAGCTGGAAATGGTCCAAAACAACCAATTACTACAAGCTCTTGTGCTGAGGTCACTCCTTCAGGGACAGATAGGCTGCTCAAGGCTCCCCACTCCCACTGGTGAGCAAAGAAACTTCCTTCTATCCAAGTAAGGCAATGGACAATACAGGAACTACACCACAGCCCAGAATACAGCAAAGCCTGTATACTGGTCTAAACTAGTCGAGGAGAGGAGGGAAAACAAGGATATTTTTTTTTTGTTTTTGTGATAGAAAGTACACAGAAATGCAGGAAACAGTAATAAATCAGTTACACAGGCTAGCACACTTTAGTGGGCAGCCTCAACAGTTAAATTTAACAAACAAACAAACAAACAAACAAACTTTCGACCAATTTTCGACCAAATGTAACTTTAAGTGCAGATAATATATAATGCAACAAACAGCTAAAAAACAGTTTAAGCTTGTTCAAAGTAAGCAAGAGAGGGTATTTTAGGTAAAAACAGCAAAAATACTTAAATCAGGAAAGTAGTCACTTTTCTCAGTTCTCTGTTGCTAGGACCACTCTGCAGGACCACGAGGAGCTGTTTCTGAGTAGTATAGCCAGAAAAAACGCTCAGAAGTGGATTTTAAACAGGGAACTTCAAAAGAGCTGGAAATGGTCCAAAACAACCAATTACTACAAGCTCTTGTGCTGAGGTCACTCCTTCAGGGACAGATAGGCTGCTCAAGGCTCCCCACTCCCACTGGTGAGCAAAGAAACTTCCTTCTATCCAAGTAAGGCAATGGACAACACAGGAACTACACCACAGCCCAGAATACAGCAAAGCCTGTATACTGGTCTAAACTAGTCGAGGAGAGGCGGGAAAACAAGGATATTTCTTTTTTTTTTTTTGTGATAGAAAGTACACAGAAATGCAGGAAACAGTAATAAATCAGTTACACAGGCTAGCACACTGTAGTGGGCAGCCTCAACAGTTAAATTTAACAAACAAACAAACAAACTTTCACCCAATTTTCGACCAAATGTAACTTTAAGTGCAGATAATATATAATGCAACAAACAGCTAAAAAAACAGTTTAAGCTTGTTCAATGTAAGCAAGAGAAGGTGTTTTAGGTAAAAAACAGCAAAAAATACTTAAATCAGGAAAGTAGTCACTTTTCTCAGTTCTCTGTTGTTAGGGCCACTCTGCAGGACCACGAGGAGATGTTTCTGAGTAGTATATCCAGAAAAAACACTCAGAAGCGGATTTTAAACAGGGAACTTCAAAAGAGCTGGAAATGGTCCAAAACAACCAATTACTACAAGCTCTTGTGCTGAGGTCACTCCTTCAAGGAAAGATAGGCTGCTCAAGGCTCCCCACTCCCACTGGTGAGCAAAGAAACTTCCTTCTATCCAAGTAAGGCAATGGACAACACAGGAACTACACCACAGCCCAGAATACAGCAAAGCCTGTATACTCGTCTAAACTAGTCAAGGAGAGGCGGGAAAACAAGGATATTTTTTTTTGTTTTTTTTTGTTTTTGTGATAGAAAGTACACAGAAATGCAGGAAACAGTAATAGATCAGTTACACAGGCTAACACACTTTAGTGGGCAGCCTCAACAGTTAAATTTAACAAACAAACAAACTTTCGACCAATTTTCAACCAAATGTAACTTTAAGTGCAGATAATATATAATGCAACAAACAGCTAAAAAAAACAGTTTAAGCTTGTTCAAAGTAAGCAAGAGAAGGTATTTTAGGTAAAAAACAGCAAAAAATACTTAAATCAGGAAAGTAGTCGCATTTCTCAGTTCTCTGTTGATAGGGCCACTCTGCAGGACCACAAGGAGCTGTTTCTGAGTAGTATAGCCAGAAAAAACGCACAGAAGCGGATTTGAAACAGGGAACTTCAAAAGAGCTGGAAATGGTCCAAAACAATCAATTACTACAAGCTCTTGTGCTGAGGTCACTCCTTCAGGGACAGATAGGCTGCTCAAGGCTCCCCACTCCCACTGGTGAGCAAAGAAACTTCCTTCTATCCAAGTAAGGCAATGGACAACACAGGAACTACACCACAGCCCAGAATACAGCAAAGCCTGTATACTGGTCTAAACTAGTCGACGAGAGGCGGGAAAACAAGGATATTTTTTTTTGTTTTTTTTGTTTTTGTGATAGAAAGTACACAGAAATGCAGGAAACAGTAATAAATCAGTTACACAGGCTAGCACACTTTAGTGGACAGCCTCAACAGTTAAATTAAACAAACAAACAAACAAACAAACAAACAAACAAACAAACTTTTGACCAATTTTCGACCAAATGTAACTTTAAGTGCAGATAATATATAATGCAACAAACAGCTAAAAAACAGTTTAAGCTTGTTCAAAGTAAGCAAGAGAATTTATTTTAGGTAAAAAACAGCAAAAAATACTTAAATCAGGAAAATAGTCGCTTTTCTCAGTTCTCTGTTGTTAGGACCACTCTGCAGGACCACGAGGAGCTGTTTAGGAGTAGTATAGCCAGAAAAAACGCTCAGAAGTGGATTTTAAGCAGGGAACTTCAAAAGAGCTGTAAATGGTCCAAAACAACCAATTACTACAAGCTCTTGTGCTGAGGTCACTCCTTCAGGGACAGATAGGCTGCTCAAGGCTCCCCACTCCCACTGGTGAGCAAAGAACCTTCCTTCTATCCAAGTAAGGCAATGGATAACACAGGAACTACACCACAGCCCAGAATACAGCAAAGCCTGTATACTGGTCTAAACTAGTCGAGGAGAGGCGGGAAAACAAGGATATATTTTTTGTTTTTTTTGTTTTTGTGATAGAAAGTACACAGAAATGCAGGAAACAGTAATAGATCAGTTACACAGGCTAGCACACTGTAGTGGGCAGCCTCAACAGTTAAATTTAACAAACAAACAAACAAACTTTCGACCAATTTTCGACCAAATGTAACTTTAAGTGCAGATAATATATAATGCAACAAACAGCTAAAAAAACAGTTGAAGCTTGTTCAAAGTAGGCAAGAGAAGGTATTTTAGGTAAAAAACAGCAAAAAATACTTAAATCAGGAAAGTAGTCGCTTTTCTCAGTTCTCTGTTGCTAGGACCACCCTGCAGGACCACGAGGAGCTGTTTCTGAGTAGTATAGCCAGAAAAAAACGCTCAGAAGCGGATTTTAAACACGGAACTTCAAAAGAGCTGGAAATGTTCCAAAACAACCAATTACTACAAGCTGTTGTGCTGAGGTCACTCCTTCAGGGACAGATAGGCTGCTCAAGGCTCCCCACTCCCACTAGTGAGAAAAGAAACTTCCTTCTATCCAAGTAAGGCAATGGACAATACAGGAACTACACCACAGCCCAGAATACAGCAAAGCCTGTATACTGGTCTAACTAGTCGAGGAGAGGAAGGAAAACAAGGATATTTTTTTGTTTTTTTTGTTTTTGTGATAGACAGTACACAGAAATGCAGGATACAGTAATAGATCAGTTACACATGCTAGCACACTTTAGTGGGCAGCCTCAACAGTTAAATTTAACAAACAAACAAGCAAACTTTCGACCAATTTTCGACCAAATGTAACTTTAAGTGCAGATAATATATAATGCAACAAACAGCTAAAAAAACAGTTTAAGCTTGTTCAAAGTAAGCAAGAGAAGGTGTTTTAGGTAAAAAAAACAGCAAAAAATACTTAAATCAGGAAAGTAGTCACTTTTCTCAGTTCTCTGTTGCTAGGACCACTCTGCAGGACCACGAGGAGCTGTTTCTGAGTAGTATAGCCAGAAAAAACGCTCAGAAGCGGATTTTAAACAGGGAACTTCAAAAGATCTGGAAATGGTCCAAAACAACCAATTACTACAAGCTCTTGTGCTGTGGTCACTCCTTCAGGGACAGATAGGCTGCTCAAGGCTCCCCACTTCCACTGGTGAGCAAAGAAACTTCCTTCTATCCAAGTAAGGCAATGGACAACACAGGAACTACACCACAGCCCAGAATACAGCAAAGCCTGTATACTGGTCTAAACTAGTCGAGGAGAGGCGGGAAAACAAGGATATTTTTTTTTGTTTTTGTGATAGAAAGTACACAGAGATGCAGGAAACAGTAATAAATCAGTTAAACAGGCTTGCACACTTTAGTGGGCAGCCTCAACAGTTAAATTAAACAAACAAACAAACAAACAAACAAACTTTTGACCAATTTTCGACCAAATGTAACTTTAAGTGCAGATAATATATAATGCAAAAAAAACCAGCTAAAAAACAGTTTAAGCTTGTTCAAAGTAATCAAGAGAAGGTATTTTAGGTAAAAAACAGCAAAAAATACTTAAATCAGGAAAGTAGTCGCTTTTCTCAGTTCTCTGTTGTTAGGACCACTCTGCAGGACCTCGAGGAGCTGTTTATGAGTAGTATAGCCAGAAAAAACGCTCAGAAGCGGATTTTAAACAGGGAAATTCAAAAGAGCTGGAAATGGTCCAAATCAACCAATTACTACAAGCTCTTGTGCTGAGGTCACTCCTTCAGGGACGGATAGGCTGCTCAAGGCTCCCCACTCCCACTGGTGAGCAAAGAAACTTCCTTCTATCCAAGTAAGGCAATGGACAATACAGGAACTATACCACAGCCCAGAATACAGCAAAGCCTGTATACTGGTCTAAACTAGTCGAGGGGAGGCGGGAAAACAAGGATATTTCTTTTGTTTTTTTGTTTTTGTGATAGAAAGTACACAGAAATGCAGGAAACAGTAATAGATCAGTTACACAGGCTAGCACACTGTAGTGGGCAGCCTCAACAGTTAAATTTAACAAACAAACAAACAAACTTTCACCCAATTTTCGACCAAATGTAACTTTAAGTGCAGATAATATATAATGCAACAAACAGCTAAAAAAACAGTTTAAGCTTGTTCAATGTAAGCAAGAGAAGGTGTTTTAGGTAAAAAACAGCAAAAAATACTTAAATCAGGAAAGTAGTCACTTTTCTCAGTTCTCTGTTGCTAGGACCACTCTGCAGGACCACGAGGAGCTGTTTCTGAGTAGTATAGCCAGAAAAAACGCTCAGAAGCGGATTTTAAACAGGGAACTTCAAAAGAGCTGGAAATGGTCCAAAACAACCAATTACTACAAGCTCTTGTGCTGAGGTCACTCCTTCAGGGACAGATAGGCTGCTCAAGGCTCCCCACTCCCACTAGTGAGAAAAGAAACTTCCTTCTATCCAAGTAAGGCAATGGACAACACAGGAACTACACCACAGCCCAGAATACAGCAAAGCCTGTATACTGGTCTAAATTAGTCGAGGAGAAGCGGGAAAACAAGGATATATATATTTTTTTTTGTGATAGAAAGTACACATAAATGCAGGAAACAGTAATAAATCAGTTACACAGGCTAGTACACTTTAATGGGCAGCCTCAACAGTTAAATTTAACAAACAAACAAACTTTCGACCAATTTTTGACCAAATGTAACTTTAAGTGCAGATAATATATAATGCAACAAACAGCTAAAAAAACAGTTTAAGCCTGTTCAAAGTAAGCAAGAGAAGGTATTTTAGGTAAAAAAACAGCAAAAAATACTTAAATCAGGAAAGTAGTCGCTTTTCTCAGTTCTCTGTTGCTAGGACCACTCTGCAGGACCACGAGGAGCTGTTTCTGAGTAGTATAGCCAGAAAAAATGCTCAGAAGTGGATTTTAAACAGGGAACTTCAAAAGAGCTGGAAATGGTCCAAAACAACCAATTACTACAAGCTCTTGTGCTGAGGTCACTCCTTCAGGGACAGATAGGCTGCTCAAGGCTCCCCACTCCCACTGATGAGCAAAGAAACTTCCTTCTATCCAAGTAAGGCAATGGACAACACAGGAACTACACCACAGCCCAAAATACAGCAAAGCCTGTATACTGGTCTAAACTAGTCGAGGAGAGGCGGGAAAACAAGGATATTTTTTTTTGTTTTTGTGATAGAAAGTACACAGAGATGCAGGAAACAGTAATAAATCAGTTAAACAGGCTAGCACACTTCAGTGGGCAGCCTCAACAGTTAAATTTAATAAAACAAACAAACTTTCGACCAATTTTTGACCAAATGTAACTTTAAGTGCAGATAATATATAATGCAACAGCTAAAAAACAGTTTAAGCTTGTTCAAAGTAAGCAAGAGGAGGTATTTTAGGTAAAAAACAGCAAAAAATACTTAAATCAGGAAAGTAGTCGCTTTTCTCAGTTCTCTGTTGCTAGGACCGCTCTGCAGGACCACGAGGAGCTGTTTCTGAGTAGTAGTCTCAACTATAGCGAGCATCATCTGCTCTCTCTGAGCCTTATTCTACGTCTCTCTGCTTTTACTCTGATAGCAAATCTATCACAGGAATCCTAAACTTAGGAAAATCTTCTAAAATGTATTATATTGAAGAGAACAAATGTATCCTATCTGTTAGTTAATATGTATGTCAAAGTCTCTTCTATGGAAATTGTATGTCAAAAGTCTGTCCTTAAAACTTTGTTTTGTAAAGAAATTGTTCTCTTGGAGCTTTTCTCCCCAGGCCTCCACTGAAAATGGACTTGCAATCCAGTTGGACTCTCCCGGTCAACAAATGTAAAATAAAGTAAATAAAGAAACATACCAGTTAAATTTAAGGCTTTTCCCATCTCTCTGCAAAACACTGCTGTAATGACTTTGGCAAACAAATGAAAGTGATTGATGGGTGTTGGTTCAAGACTCCCATCCATATCTCTCAACAGTACAGATTTTCTGTCTGTTTTTCATAAAATTGCAGTTTTCTGTCAAATCACTGGCAAATCATTGAACACTGAAGTCAGAAAATTGACAGGCATTTGATTTTCAGACTTCACATCCTTAAGAAAATTCACTCTAATGCAAAACCTGTTTATCAACGTTCTAAGTTTGTAAGTGCAATATTTATAATTTTTTTTCCAATTTTTGGGCCTTTGTCCCCTATTATTTATGGCCTTGTCCAGATTTCTTGTTTTATGGTGTTGAGAGGTATGCTGCCATCCCTTCCTACTGGAGCCAGTCCACTGCACTTGCACAAGTGTCCCCCTTAGCAGGGCAGCAAGCAGGCATCAGTGCAGATTTAATAGAAATAAAACGAACTCAAAACCAGATAAAAAATGAATGAACACCAGTGTGTCTGGATTTATTGCTTCCACTGTTCATTCATTTTTTATCAGTGCAGATTTGCTTTATAGTTCTTTTACACCACACACACACACACACACACACACACACACACACACACACACACACACACACACACAGTAAATCTTGTTGTCCATGTTATTTCTTCTTTTCCTTGGTTTCATTTCTCTTACTTGTAATGTTACTTTGACTCATTTTTTCTCCTGCCTCCCATATCTACCCTAATTATTACTTCTAACAGATACTTTTTCTCACGTTCTTCTCTTCCTCTCCTCCTCTTTATCCACTATTTGAACTTTTCCACTCTGATATTTGCTTTATGAGTAAATAATGAACTGTCACCCTTATAATGTCAGCACATTTCAATGCTACATAATATTGTATTTAGTCTAATAATAGGTTCATAGGTAGGTACTAGGCTATCAGCCCAAGGGCCTAAGTAAGCCTAGCCAACAAGGTTCCCTGGCTTATGCCACCCAGGAAAGTTATTTTCCTGTGCCCCTGTCGAGCAGAGCCATAGAAGTGATTGCCAGGGTATATTTCCTATTTCCCATCCACTCAAAGATTTTTCTTGAAGAGTGCTAATGAGAAACTTTGCTTGACATAGATGGGTCGCTTGTTCCAGAGTATGGGAAGTCTCTGGGACAGGAATCTATCCCTCCAGCATGTCCTGTTTATTGTGGTGGCAAGGTTTAGGTCCCTAGAGTGTGTAGCTCAGAGGGATTGGGATTTCTTTAGGTTTAGCATGTCCAACAGCTCTGGGATTGACATAGCTTTATATGTTAGGCAGAAATCACCTCAGAGTAGGCGATATGCTATGGAGTAAAGCTGGAGTTTTTTGAGATGGTCAGTGTAGGGCATATGTTTGAGGCCAGTAATCCTCTTTGTGAGGTACTTCTGTGGCCTTTCCAGCTGCTGCAGATGTCTTGTGAGGTACATTCCAAAAGGGGCTTTGTACTCTATAATGGGTCTAATGAGTGGCGAGTAGAGGGGGACAATGACCTCTTTTTTTCCTGGATGAGAACCCTTTTGTGATGAGGTCTGCCACGTAGAAGGACTTCCCGACTACTGTGGTGATGTGATTATCAAAGGAGAGACTACTGTCCACCTGGGTCCCAAGGACTCATCACACATTCTGTGTTAAGTAGATTGCTGCCTATGTGGTAGTTCATGGGTACAGAGTTTTTACCAAAGGGGATGACAATGCACTTTTTGGCATTGAGCTTATGGCCATGGCTCTGACACCAGGCATCTGCCTCAGTGAGGCCCTTCTGTAGGATTTCTACATCATTTGGGGACTCGACTATGGCTCCTAGTTTGTAGCCATCTGCGAACTTCGTTAGCCAGAGGCCTTCTGTGTTAGCCTGTACTTCAGAGAAGTAGATACCAAACAAGAGAGGTCACAGGACTGAACCCTGTGGTACTCCACTTGTCACCGGTTTGAAGTCAGATTTGGAGTATGCAACTTTTACAGTGTGTATTCTGTCAGTGAGCCAGTTGGCAACCTATCTAGTGATGTAGGGATTTATACCTAGTTTAGAGAGTGTAGCTATAATTCCAGAATGGAGGATGGTGTTGAAAGCCTTGGCAAGGTCAAAATAGGCTGTGTGAACCACCTTTCCCTCATCTATGGCTTTGGTGACTGCCTCAAAGAAATTGATTAGGTTCAGGAGGCATGATCTGCCTTTCACAAACCCGAACTGGGTGGGGTCCAGAGTTTGGAGGTTACCAATGTCTTTGTTTATGAGTTCCATGATGATGCGTCCCATGGCCTTGCAGACCAGGCTCGTCAGGTTAATAGGGCGATAGTTCCCGGGATCAGTGGTGGCTTCCCCTTTGTGGAGTGGGATAACTGTTGCTGTGTGCTATTCAGTGGGCACAAAGCCTGGTGTGAGGCTATGATTGAACATGGTGCTTAGCTGGGGAGCCAGTTTGTTCTGAAGTCCATGTAAAACGCAGCTTGGGATGCTGTCCAGTCAAATGGATGCAGTGTTTTTGGCTTTAGAGAGTGCAGCTTTTACCTGTGTAGTTGTGATTACAGGGACTCTGCATTCTTCCTGTATAGATATGAGCCTTTTAGGGGGTGAGAGGGGGGTAAAGTTAGCACTAAACCTATCTGTCAGGATGTTGACAATATCAGTTGGTTCTGTAATTTTTGTGCCATTGTGCTGTAACTCAGAGCAGATCTGGGTGCTGCTATTGAGATTCTTGACATAGCTATAGAATGCTTTGTGGTTATCCTTAGAATCAGTGGCGATTTTGTTTTCGTAGCTAGCTTTGGAGGCTCTTATAAGGGATCTCAGCTTCTTACTGAGGCTGACCAGGGAGCTCCACCACTCATGGGATTTTACTCTCTCTTGCAACGTTCTTCCTTAAGTTGTACAGTTTGTTTATGGTAGGGGACCACCGGATTGGCTTCCTTTTTTTGGAGGATAGCTTCTTGGTTCTGTTTGGGATAGCACAATTCATGCACTCGTGTAAGTGCTTATAGAGTGCATTTGTGTAGGATTCAGCAGTCACAACTGTATTGTCCATCTGCATGGGTGTCATGAAGTTTACCATTTCTGTCTTAAGAAGCATGAAGTTGGCTTTGGAGAAATTTTTTACCATGGTTTCCTTAATGGGGGTTGGGGGCGGGATGTGGATATCTAGGGTGATTAGCTTATGGTCAGATCTGACCAACGAGGAGCTGACTTCAGGTGTGGAACACCAGTCACTCATGTTGGTAATGACTAGGTCTAGGATATTGTTGCCCTTGGTGGGGGTGTGGATAAGTTGATCCAGGGCATTGGAATTTATGAATTCCAGAAAGTGTTGAGCAAAGGAGTTGGTACATGAGTAGTTTTCCCAGTTAATGGGGTGGGGCAGTTGAAATCACCCATTATTATAATGTTTGGTTGAACCCTAATATTTTCCAGTATATCAAGAAAAGAGGAGTGGGAATCCTGGGGCATGGTGGGGGATCTGTACCAAGCTACAATTTGGATTACAATTTTGTCCAGAATTAGTTGCACTTAGATAACCTCGGATGCATTATGCTGAGCTACTAGCCTGGAGTTGTGGATATCCTTAATGAATATGGAAACACCTCTGCCTTTGGTGTTTCAGTCCAGGTAACGTGGCCGAAAAGTGTGGTATGAGTTATAGCCTGGTAGTGCAGGGGTGCTATCTGGAGCCTTGAACCAGGTCTCAGTCACTGCACAGATATCGATGTTCTCCATTTTAAGGAGTGCCTTGAGTGAGTGCATTTTGAGATTTAGACTTCTAGCATTACCCTCAGTTTTTGCTTGCCTGTTCCTGTTACGGTGGTGAATTTGTCATTTGAACCTTGTCTAAAAAAGGCACTATACGGGCGGCAAGAGCCTTAGCCAGTATCTGGAATCCCAGGGTCGACAGGTGCAAGGCATATCTGCCAAGCATCATGGTCTGTCAACCATGTCGTCCCAGGCAGACAAATACTGGATCCCCTTAGAGTGACACCAGAAGCTTAGCCAATTGTTGAAGTCAATCATTTTGTCCTTGTACTGCAGTATCATTCTGGGCGATGACAGAATACTACTCAGTGCTAGGGTCATACCTGCCTGGGCTACAAGATCGGAGAGCTCTTCCATGTCTCTTTTCATGTAGTCCAGGGAGGTACAGCTCAGGTCATTCACACCAACATGGACAATGACAGAGTCATATTTGTACTTGTTCTGGAGTGACCTGAGTGCATGGATTATGTGACGGATCCTGGCACCTGACAGGCAGCTGACAGCAACCTTCTCCTTGTTTAGCCTGGTGAGTGGGACATCAGTGTGCCCGACTATATGTTTGCCCATAATATCTGAATAAGTGAGTGGGATTTTCATGACAGCATCAAGGAAACATTTTCCTTCCTTCTGTGTTTTTTTACTTAAGTTTTGGATTTTTCTTGGCATATTGATTGATTTTCTTAGTATATTTCATTTTTTATTTATTTTCCATTTGTTTACCAGGTTAGTCCGACTGGACACAAGGTGACTGTTTTCAGCAGAGGCTCAGGGAGAAAAGCTCCAGATACATAGAAAACAATTATAAAAAAATAATAAAAATAAATTATACAAACATAGCTATTTTGTACAAAGAGTATAGAAAATATAAAAGGAGTAAAATCAATTTTATAATTGATGCAGCATACAGTGGTTAGAATATTGAGAAACAATTAAACAAGATAATATACAACAAATATACAATTGCTTGAACATAAACTCAAAAAGAAGTTTCCATAGACAAACAGGGTCATAAACTAGAAATCATAACTATATTGATATGATTTATATTGCATTTATCTTGTTTTAATGATGGTATATGTGTATTTGTATGTGTCATATGTGCACAAATATTTGTATTAATCTATGTATTTACAGTATATTGACAAAGTACTGGGTCACATCAGAGGCTTGGGAGGTCATTGTTAAGAAACTGAGAATTGTTGTAAAGCTTGGCATTGAATACCGTAAGTTCAGGTTATGCTATAAGAGAATAACTATGTAAAAATAACCATGTCAGCAGCCAGAAAGCATTACAAACTGAATGTTTTACTGTGTACATTAAGAAATGGCTAGATTGGCCCAAACTCTGGACTGATGTGTTTTTTTTTTTTTTTTATTCCTGGGGAAATGCTATTCAGAAGTGAAGAAACATATAAGGGAACAGTTTTAGTGGCACACCAGGCTATGATTTTTTTGATGTCTATTGTCATGGAAAGCTGACAAAATAGTTGAATCTACCCAAGCTGGAAATGTGAGACTGTAGCCCACTGAAGGAGGGGAGATGGGAGGAGTAACTTGGCCAGGAATTGAAACTTGCAAAACTGCTCTTTGTGAAAAGCCTTTTTTATCTCAGTAATTCGTCAACATTTTTGCAAGTTTCTTTCAGACAATGTGTAGTACATCAGTAGGAACAACATTTGTAAAACTCAGCACATACCAGTCAATGACACATGAGCTGCAGACTCTCAAAGTTGGCATTTATTTTTCAGGTGGTCCATTCTAAGTGAATGGAAGTCTAGTCTAACAACAAATGGTAGGGCTATTTGTTCTCACAGTCTGTGCATTGAGACAGATTTAGCTTTCCAAAGGAATCACAATGTCTGCCCCCATGAGGGCAGACAAGAGTAAAAAAAAAATAAAATTCGGAATGAATACTTATTTTGCTGCAGGCAGCTTTAGGAGGTGCAATAAATCATGGCAAGATAAAAAATATGTTTTTTCATTGTTTGCCCGTAGTGGTCCTTTAAAGGTTCCAGTAAGCCATGTGCAGAGCACATGGACTAAAATGACTAAGTATGCATTTTGGGCTGATTCCTCATGTAAAGAGCAGGCTAGTACAGTTGTTTGATAAACTTACTAGTTGCTTAGTGAATTATATAGTTTAAGTGCGATTTTATTCAGTTTTACTGTACTTTTTCACTGCTTGGTTAAAAATGTTCTGCTATGTGTATAATGTGGTCTGGCTGTTATTGCATTGCTAAATTGTTTCTTTTGTCTGATTTAGTGTTTTCTTCTGCTTTTCATAAATTTTGCTGCTGTCTTATATGTTTTGCAGCTAATTTATTTTTTCCAAGGGTTAGCTTCTAAAAACAGTGATAGTATTTCTGTGGCAGAGAAATAAACTGCTGCTGTATTCTGGAAGTAGGCATTTTTGTGTTAATCTGCAGTTAATTTTCTACTGATTATCTTGATTTCCCTCCTGGGATAAAAAAAAGTGAGGCAGCTTGCCTGTTGTCTTGAAAGGCTCTAGTAGGCCATTCACAGAGAACATAGTCTAGGGTTGGGGGTTGGTGTAATGGTTAACATGGTTACCTCACAGTCATAAAGTACTGGGTTTAATTCTGACCTTTGAAAGGCAAATTAGTTAGGCTTAAAATAGTTTGCAAGGATAGCTGGCCTAGTACCTACCTATGAATTTATTAAAGATAGGCCTTTTGAGCTGATTCTTCATCTAATGAGCAGGCAAGTACTGCCTAGTGAATTATACAGCTTTATTCAGTTTTATTGTAGTTTTTTTTTCTCCTTAGTTAAAACTGTTCTATTCTGTTTATGCAGTGGCCTGGCTGTTTTTTAATTGTTAAAGCTGATTGCTGCAGGGTCTTGTGTTGTTTTTAGTGATTGTATAGTGCCTTGAAGAGTGTCATTTAGTGTGTGCTCATTTGAATGTTTTCAGCTTTGTTTAACTTTTCTGTGTTGCTGGTTTTGGTACTGCTTTCAATTTATAGCTTCACTCAGTCTGCACTCCACCTTGTATGTTGCTTATAATTGTCAATACATACTTGCGTATTCCGATAGTGCTGTTTCTGCTCTCATTTATGCATTTGTACTTGCATTCCCCACTTTCCTACATATTAATATTGGTCATGGTCTAGCTTTTATTTAATTATTTATTTATTTATTTATTTTACATTTGTTAACTGGGAAATTCCAACTAGACCAGGTCTATTTACAGATGAGGCCTGGGGAGGAAAGCTCTGAAACATTGTTACAAAAAACAAAACAAGAGAAGCAGATTTATACAGTGTTATACAAAGGTCATTTAAATAATACAACATAGAGTTAGACATTTTGCCAAACACTGAAAATATGTAAAATAAATTGTAAAAAGACATTTTCCAGGAGAAACGGTCAGGAATTCCATTTAACGTGCAGGTGTACAATGATTGTGACAAAAAGAGGAGCGATCACCCGCTATGAGAAGTAGCAACTAATAGCCAGAGTTATTGGCTGGGTTTAATACCACAGAGGGTTAAAGCGAGTAGCCTGGAAGTTGGAAAAAGAAGGAGGGAGAAGGGAGAGTAAAGGTTAAGTGATACAAGGACATCTTTGGGAGGGTGGCCTAATGGTTAAGGTGTTTGCCTTACAAACACAAGGTACAGGGTTTGAATCTCACAGGGGATAACTGGCTAGGCTTAAAATGGCTCGCAGGGGCAGTTAGCCTAGTATGAACCTATGAACCTAATAACCAGGTTTTTAGTAGATGTGATTTGAGGGAGTTTTTGAACTGTTGGGTGGTAGAGGTAGTGATCAAAGAATGGGGGAGGGAATTCCAGTTTTTAGCAACGGTGTGGGAAAAGAGCACTTTGCCTGCAGTATTGTTTGCCCTGGAGATGCAGAGGAGAGATTTGTCACTAGATTGGAGATACCGATTTGCAGTGTAATGGGTAAGAAGATTGGATATAGATGGGTTTTTTTCAGGGTACTTAAGGATGTTATATGCAGTAACTAGCTGGTGGTAGTTAAGTAGTTGTAGTAACTCTAGCCATTTTAGTTCTTTTAGTGCAACACAGTGATGTGTTCTGTAACTGGAGTTTGTAGCAAACTTGGCTATCTTATTGTAACAGGATTCTAGCTTGTTTAGGTCAGTTTTTCTAATATTGGTGAAAATAAGTGCTGCATACAGTGGTGTGGACAGAAGGTGACTCTGGGCAAGGGTGGCTCTTACTTGGTGTGAGAGAGAGTTTTTGTGTCTAAATAGTGCGCCCATTTTTTTGTGAACCAATTTGATGGTTTGAGAGGTGTGGATATCAAAGTGAAGATTGTTGTCAATTTCAATACCAAGAAGTTTGGTGTGGTCAGAAGGGGAGATGGTAGTGCCATTTTTGGAGGTGATGGAAAAGGAGAGGAGAGCTTTTGATTTGTTAGGGGAAAATAGTAGTAGTTATTGGAGTTTAGGATTAGTTGGATACCTGAGATCCAATTTTCTACAGAGTTAAAGGTTTTCTGGGTAAGTTACTGTAGAATGATGGGAGATGAGGCAGTGCAGAGCAGATCAGGGTTGAATCATTGCGTATTGAATAAGTGTGCCATGCTGAGTAGAACTATTCGGGTTGTTTGTTTAAATAGAAAAGAGAAGTGAGCCCAGTATAGAACCTTGTGGGACTCCTGTGGTAGTTGGAAGTTGGGGGGATAGTGCTCCATTGGACAGATTGTTGCCTGTCAGATAGGTAGCTTCTGAACCAGGCTATGCTAGATGGGGTGAAATATAGTGAGGCTAGAGAATCTAGCAGAATGTAGTGAGAGACCATGTCAAATGCTTTTGAGAGGTCCAAGAAAATGTATATTTGTTGTCGTTCCTGTGAAGGTTAACTAGATTAGAGAATGAAAGAAGAGCAGTGGTTGTGCTGTGATGAGGGCGGAAACCATGTTGTGTGGTAGAGAGGAGCTGATGTGTGTTCAGGAATTTCATGACTTGCAAATGGATGCATTTCTCTAGAATTTTAGATAGGGGGCATAAGATGGCAATGGGTCGGTAGTTTGAGAAGTCATAGGAGTTACCCCCTTTATGAAGAGGAATAATATAAGATACTTTCCAGAGTTTGGGAATATAGGATTCCTGTATGGAGTGGTTGATTAGGATGGAGATAGGGCAAGATAGAGAGTCAGGGGCCAGTTGTATGAAGGTAGGAGGTAAGTTATCAGCTGCAAGGGTGGTGGGTTTAAGATTTAGAAGGAGTTTCTTAATTGTAGAGGTGGGGACAGGTGATAGAGTAAAGGAGGGAGTCTTTTCTGGTTAATTGGTTTGGGTATGTGATAGACTATGATTGGTTAGCTGGCTGGATAGAGCCAGGATGGATTTTGTGAAGTGGTGGTTAAATTGAGTGGCTATGTCTAAATTACTATCTGTAGAGTTTGGAGCTGGAGTAGTGGTTTTGACTGGTTTTAGTAAGGAGTTAATAGAATGCCAGATTTTTTGTGGATTTTTTGAGTATTTGTTTTGGGCACTGAGGAAGTAGTTTTGTTTATTTTGTTTAGTTTGAGCCTTGGCCTGATTTCTAAGCTGTTGGTAGTTTTGCTTGGAACTGGTGGTGTTTTCTCTTTTCCAGATTTTCCAGGCTTTATCTCTGGCTTTTAGTAGGGCTGTAGTGTCCCTGCTTAGCCAAGGTGCATAGTTAACTTTCACTCTAATTTTCCTACTGGGGACGAGTTTGTTAAGAATGTTAATAAAAGTAGTATTAAAGTAGTCAACTGACTGGTCTAATCCAAGGGTTTGTAGTGGTTCCCAGTTACAGTGGCTGAGAATAGTATTGAGATAATGTGGGGTAAGGTTGCAGTCATCCCGTATTAGTTTGTAAACAATGGGTTTTGGTAGGTTGGAGTGTTTACGTAGTAGGAATGTGAGAAGGTGGTCACTGAGACCATCTGGAAGGCAAACTACCTGGTAGTTTTGTTAGGGGTAGTTAATCAGAGTCCAATCAAGAATAGATTTTTTTTTTCAATTTTTTTTATCTATTCTAGTGGGCTCTTCAATCAGTTGAGAGAACCCATATACATTAATATGGTTAGTGGGGTTGTTGGAATCACAAGCTGTCCAGTCAGTATTTAGGTCACCTAACAGGATAGTTTCTTGTGGTAGGTTATCTTTTGTACAGCTTATACTAAATTAGACAAGTAATTGTTGCTACTGTTTCTTATATTATTGTATCTGATTCTTGTGAAGCTTTTCCCGTGGGCCTGCAATGAAATGGGCTGAAATATCAGTCAATAAACAAATTAAATGCTACAAACTGACCATGTTTGTGTGGCCCAGAACTTATTTGCTACAAACAGCTATGTGCTTAGATGCAACTTTACTGATTGTGACAATTCACCACCAAATTTGACTAAAGTACCAGCTCTACAAGACTTGGGATAAGTACACTTGTGTTCTTACTGAATTTACTGTAATAGCGTCTCTTCTTTTGGTCATTATTAGTAATTTAGCTGAGATTTCTTATTGTTTAACTCTTGTGAGAGTAATGAAAGATCCTATTTCTAGGCCTCTGATTGCCGTAGAACCTTGAAAATTTAACATTTTGTAATTCACCAGTGTGCGCATATCTGGGTCTATATTAGAACACCGAATTTTCAAAATTTCGAGTGTTCTAATATCGAACCCTATTAATCGAAAATTTAAAACATTGAACATACAAAACAGTGAATTTCTTCCTAGGGAAAAAAATTGCTGTTCCAAAACACATACACACAACACAAGCACACTAGACAAACAGCAACCCACATACATACACCTAAACTCTTACACCTAACCCTACACTAAACTATACATACACCACCAACTATCCACTTAACCCAAACCCTAACCCTAAGGTCCGTCACTATCGCACAGTCACCTCACCCGCGCCCTAACCCTAACTCACCTACCCCACCCTAACCGTCACATCCACACAATCACACACTTACCTGACCTGCTCCCTAAACCTAACTCACCTACCCCACCCTAACCCTCATGTCCACACAATCGCACACTTACCTGAACTCGACCCGTAATTTCACCACAGTGCTGAAAATACCGAAGCAACAGAAACAGACAAGCAAATTATTTTCCTAGGAAAAATTTGGTTTTCTGTTTCTTTGATATTTTCAGTATTCTCTGAAAACAGGTCGATATTAGAACACTCGAAATTTTGAAAGTTTGGTGTTCTAATATAGACCCGAATATTTTCGGCTTTTGACAGCTTTTTTTTTTTTTTTGTATTGGGTGGCACAGTGGTGCCGCAGTTAATGTTGTTGCCTCACAGCAAGAGGTTCTCCAGTTCATTTCTCGGCTGGGGTGCCTTCTGTGCAGAGTCTGCATGTCTCCGTGTGTTCATGTGGGTTTCCCCCAGGTACTTTGGTTTCCTCCCGCATTCCAAAGACATGCGTCTGGAGCATTTCTCCCTGGGCCTCTGCTGAAAATAGGCTCTGTAGTAGTCGGACTTCCCTGGTCAACAAATGTTAAATAAAATAAATATATTTTCTGTGTCACTATAACTTGCTCATTGTGCAGCTGCATTTTACCATTCGCTGTATAGATGCAGCCACTTAGAACCTTTACTTTCTCTGTATAACCTAATCCAGAAATTCCTAGTGTACTTAGTAGTTAGCAGTTGTACAAAAAAGCCCAAGGTTTGCACAAAGAGGTGTGATGCTCTTCATGTGTAGACTTAGTATGTTTGTTTTAGATAGATAGCACCTCAAGTAACCCAAATCCTAACCTCCTTGCACTATTCCTCCCCCTCATTCCACATTAGTGAGCACCAGGAACCACGGATTTGCACTTTCCAACCATCTCTGCAGCTAACATGGTTAAAAGGAAATCCTGAGACAATACGGTGATTGTTTCATTTATCGACAACCACCCAGTACTTAAATAAACTGACACAGTGTATGAGAGATTTAGTTATATGATGTTAATGAAGGCAAAAACTCTCACATGCAGCCACTACAAATAACAATCAGATTCCCAGTACTGCACAACACCGCACTAAACAAATCACACAGCACAGACCAAACACATGCACTTACATATCATGAGGATCTTAAAAATTACCTGCATAAACCAGAAAGACTTCCTAAGTGTAACTTAAGAAGCAAGTACTCTCAGCAATTTTACAAATACATATCACAGGCAGCAACCACCATGAACCATGTATTTAGGAAACAAACTGACTCAGTTCAAAAGCCTATAAGACAAACCTCCATGAAATCCCATATTTTTATAATAGGTGACTCCATAGTGAGACACACCGATGCACCACTCACCAGGTTCTGCAAAGAGAGGGTCACAATCACAGTCACTCACCTATCTGTCACTAGGATTTGCCACCCCATGCAAGCACTCCAATCCTTGCACCACAAGTACACACATGATACTTTCATTTTATGTGTGCGTGTAAATGACTGCAGATGTGCCTTCCTGGACTATGTGAACAGAAATGTAACAGAACTGTGGGAATGGATATCTGCAGCAGGAAAACAACTAGCCTTCAGTCGTATACCACCATCAAGAATGATGCTAGAATATAAGCAAACAATAATTGACTTTAACAACTGGGTTAACTTCTGGTGTCATTTATAGGTTCATAGGTGAATACTAGGGTAACTGTTCTTAAGAGCCATTTTAAGCCTAGCTAATAACCCAAGGTCAAAAACAAGCCCTGTACCTTGTGTCTATGTGGCAAAAACCTTAACTATTAGGCCAAACCAACCCACCCTCGGGATTTTGTCACTCCAGATGGGACTCAAACCTACACTCCCTGGCTTAGATGGCAATACCTTATTTATTAGGTCACTGAGGCCTGACAAAGAATACAGGTGGTGTACTTTTTCATGGTTCATAGTTGATAACTAGGCTAATGACCCCAGGGGACCTTTTTAAGCCTAGCAATGCTTCCTCAGGTGAGAATCAAACCCTGTACCTTGCCTCTGCGAGGCAAACACCTTAGCCATTATGCCAACCCCCAAAGGGGGTGCAATATGTATCTGCCTGGGAAGAGACGGTAGACAGTCCTAACTGCTATGAAGGGAAGACTTGTACCTCTACCCCCCAGGCATCTGCATACTGGCCAAATCCTTGTCTACCCCTATAGTGACATTTTTTAGACATGGCCAGTCACCTAAAGATTCCAACATAACTGTACAGACCACTGACAACATTAATGTACTGCAGCTCGAGACTAGCAGCTTTAACAAAACATTCCACACGTGGCAGACACTACTTACCCTGGAAAATTTCAATATAGATATGCATTGTCACAAAGACCTGGTTCAAGACTCCATCAGTGCAGGGTTTCAATGCCTATCACTTGTGCAGGTCCACTGCATTAGACAAATGCACTAAAGGTGGGAGAGTCTTTATATTGCTTAAAGAAAATCACATCTGTCTCAGTAGACAAGATAATGACCTGGAACTCCTCCAAATTCAACTTACTATAAACAAAACCCATTATCACATTATAGCTAATTAGAGGACCTCACTCTATGCCCCCCTCAGCCCCTACTTCCTACATTAGTATGGATTTCCTGTGTATTAAGCCAAACACTGCTCTCCTAAGAGACTTTAACTATCCCTGTATAACCTAGGAGAATTATATGTCCTCATAGGATTATAGGAATTTACTAGACTATTGGCCCTGAGGACCTTACAAGCCAAGCCAAGAATTTAGCCCATGTTCCAACAAGTCAGCACCCTATGCTACTGTCCAACAGGGATATAGGTGGAATCCCAGGGGTGTATTTTCTGTTCCCCATCCAGTTATCCAGGTTGCGCTTAAAAAGGTTTAATGAGGTACTTTGCTTTATGTGGAGAAGGAGTCTATTCCACAGAAGGGGGAGTCTCTGGGACACAAATCTGTCCCACCAAGTCCTATTGATGTCACAGACCAGGTTGAGGTCTTGCGTGTGGGTTACTCAGAGCTTGACTTGCGGATATGCAGCAGTCCCATCATGGCAGGGTCTGAGATTGCTTTGTATGCCAGACAGAGATCACCTCTAAGGAGTCTGTATGAGACTGAGTAGAGGGACAGGGCTTTTAGCCTATCTATCGAGGATAGATGTTTGAGGGCTTGGATTCCCTGGGTGAGGAATCTCTGTGGTCTCTCCAGCTGCTGCACTTGCTTTGTGAGGTACATGCTAAAAGGGGCATTGTATTCAATAATCGGGAAGAATACAGGGTGTTATGACCACCTTGTCCCTGGATGAGATACCCTTACTAATGAGGTGGGCCATGTAGAAAGCTTTCCATATAATAGAGGTAATATGTTGGTCAAAAGACATGTTGCTATCAACCTGGGTTCCCAAGTCCATCATGACTGATTGTGTGCTTAGTGCCTTATTATCAATGTCATAATTTGTGGGGACATCATTCTCCCCAAAAGGGATGATGATGCATTTTTTTGCATTCAGTTTGAGGCCATGTTTCTGGCACCAGTCATTTGTTTGGGTGAGACCCTTTTGGAGGATGTCCACATCACTAGGGGAATTGATGACAACACTCATCTTACAATCACCTGCAAACTTGGTCAGCCAGTGCCCACTAGATTTGGCCTGCACCTCTGAGAAGTATATCCCAAACAGCAGAAGCCCCAAGACTGATCCCTGGGGTACACCATTTGTTATGGTTCTACTAGAAGTGGCTTCCCTTCTTTTGACTAGGTGGGTTTTATCAGTGAGCCAGTTTGCTACCCATCTAGTAACATATGGATTGATGCCTAGTTGAGAGAGTTTATTTATTATACCCGAGTGGGGAATAATATCGAAGGCCTTGGCCAGGTCAAAGTAGGCTGTGTGCACCGTCTTCCCCTCATCTATGGCCTTGGTGACTGTCTCCAAGAAGTCGACCAAATTTAAAAGGCATGACAAAACCAAACTGTGTGGGATCAAGTGTCTGGAGGTTGACAATGTCCTTGTTAATGAGGTCCATGATACTCCACTCCATGGCCTTGCAGATCAGGCTAGTTAGGATGATGGGTTTATAATTTCCTGGATTGGTGGATGCTCCACCTTTGTGCAAAGGGATGACAGTAGCTGTCCTCCACTTGGCAGGGATGAAGCCGGTACTCAGGCTTTGGTTGAATAGGGTGCCTAATGGTGCTGCAAGGTCCTGTCTGAGTTCATGCAGGATGCAGCCTGGGATGTTATTGGGTTTCATGGAGGGTGTATTTTTTTGCCTTTGAGAGGGCAGTAATGACTTGCTCCCTAGAGATAAGGGGAGGGAGCAGGTACTGGGGATGTCCCATGTTTCTGATGGAGGGGACACAGGAGTGAAGTTTTCACTAAACCTGTCTGCCAGCAGGTTGGCTATATCTACAGGGTTTGTGTATGCAGTGTCCTTGACCACCAGCTCTGAGCAGATCTGGGTGCTTCCTTTGAGACTGCGTACATATGTGAAGGAAGCTTTATGACTGTCTTTAGTAGATGTGGCCAGTTGGACTTGAAGTTTGCTTTGGAGGATTTCACTGGTGCTCTTATTTGCTTTTTCAGGCTAAGGAGAGATTGCTCCCAATTAGACACCTGCTCCTTCTTGGTCCTGGACAGCAACCTTTCCTTTATTATAGAGTTTATTTATTGTAGTTGTCCACCAGAAAGGTTTACTCTTCCTTGAGGAGGATGATTCCATCCTCTCTGGTATTCCAGACTCCATGCAGCTATATAAATGCTCATATAGTACTTTGGTGTACATTTGGACATATGTGTCAGTTTCTGTGGAGGGTGATGGGGCTGTGAAGCTGTTTATACCTTCCTTCTGGAGGCTGTAATCAACTTTGGAGAAGTTTTTTGTTTGATCCTAGCTGTGGGGTGGGATGTCGGGGGGAGATGGTTACTTCAAATGTGACTGCTTTATGGTTGGATCTTACCAGGGATGATGACACTGTAGGGATGCTGTAGGGATGCTGCAGTGGTTACTCATGTTGGTTAATACCAAGTCCAAGATATTTTCACCTGTTGTGGGGGTGTCAACCAACTGGTCCAAGTCATTTGCATTGACAAAATCAAGGAATCTCTCTGCATTTGTTTTTTGGCATGAGTATTTCTTCCAATTTATGGTTGGATAGTTAAAGTCGCACAGGATCAGGGTAAAGGGTTGAATCTTGATAGATTTGAAGAGGTGCAGATAGGTGGAGTGGGCATCTTGAGTCAGAGTTGGAGGCCTGTAGCAAGCTATGATTTGAATAGGGGTCTTATCAATTGTTAACTGCACCTGTAGTATTTCCTGTGCATCATACTGTTTGACCAGCCTAGAGGTGTGTATGTCCTTTGTATATATGGCAACTCCACCTCCTTTTGTTTTGCTGCCCATAGCTTGGGGTCTGAATGAATGATAGGATGAGTAACCTGGTATGGCATGGTGCTCTCCACAGCTTTGAACCAGGTTTCTGTGACTGCACAAATGTCAGCTTCATCCAGGGGTAAGAATGCTTGCAATGAGTGCAGTTTCATGTTTAGACTCCTAGCATTTAGCAGCATAACCTTTAATTTAGTTTTGATGACATTTTTATGTCGGTAGTTTTGACCTCATGGCATTGCCTAAAAAAGGCACTATGGGGGAAGCAAGGGCCTTTGCCAGGAGCTTGAACCCCAAGGGAGACAGATGCAGGCCATCTTTGGCAAAGCATCATGGCTTGTCAGTCATGTCATCCCAGGCTGTCAGGTATTAGATCCCCTTTGAATGACACCAGAAACTAAGGCAGTTTTTAAAGTCAATCATTTTCTGTTTGTATTGAGGCATCATTCTAGGTGATGGTTAAGATGCTGCTTAAGGCTACGGACACACCTGCCTGGGACACATACTCAGTGAGCTCACTCAGGTCTCTCCTCATATGATCCAATGAGGTACATCTCAGGTTGTTCACTCCAACATGAACGATGACAGGGACACACCTGCCTGGGACACGTACTCAGTGAGCTCACTCAGGTCTCTCTTCATATGATCCAATGAGGTACATCTCAGGTTGTTCACTCCAACATGAACGATGACAGGGACACACCTGCCTGGGACACGTACTCAGTGAGCTCACTCAGGTCTCTCTTCATATGATCCAATGAGGTACATCTCAGGTTGTTCACTCCAACATGAACTATAACAGGGACACACCTGCCTGGGACACGTACTCAGTGAGCTCACTCAGGTCTCACTTCATATAGTCCAGGGAGGTACGTCCCAAGTCATTCACTCCAACATGAACTATGATAGAGTCATAACACTACCTGTTGAGATACATGAGTGCATTGGTGATATGGTGGATTCTGGCACCTGACAAACAACTAACCGCGACTTTCTCCTTATCTAGCCTGGTGAGGGGCACATCTGTGTGTCTCACAATGGAGTCTCCTTTGACTAATATGTTGGGTTTATGTCTAGGCCTTAGTGGCTGTGAGATACAAGTGTGTGGACTATGTGTGGTGTGGTAAGCAGTGGAGTTTGTGTGCGTTTATGCCTCAGAGGTCTTGTTTGTTTGGGTATGCTTTTGTTGAGGGCCTCTGCATATGTGGGAGTGTGTTGTATAGGTGTGGGTGGTAGTTGAGGCATGGTGTTCATGTTGCCAACCTTCTCAGTGCCAGATATACTGGTTTGTGGGGGAGAGAGCAATGACACTAGGTGCTTAATGTATTTGCATCTCTCACAAAAACAAAATACACAGAAATTTCTGGATTTCATTAATATAGACTCTTTGAACCAGTTAGTCCACACTCCATCTATGGTGATAAAATCTTAGACTTGGTCCTTACCAATATGGAGCAGCTCTGCTGAAGATGGTTGTGATATGTCCGCTGTAGTAACTTGGCATTCGACACTGAAGTTGGTGACCATTGAGATGGGTAGACAGTTGGACGTCTACATTGGGAACATGGACGGACCTTCTGATGTGACTTGGAAAGTTACTCAGCAGGCAGGGCCCAGACACTGGACCTTCAGATATGCAACTGGATCATAACATTAGCCACACTGCTGTGGGATGCTTGGATATGTTGCTGTCTGGGCCAAACTAGCATCCATGCCAGGAACCCAGTGTATTCTCTTCCTAGCGTTATCTTTTCCCATTCCGTTTTCTTCATTCAGACTGCTACCTCACCAGTTGTCTACCCTCTGTATGTATGTATTTGTGCCCATCCACTGTCTACAACATTTTTTGTATGTACATCACCTCTGTCTGTCTATATGCTCTATATCTGTCTGTCTGTCTGTGTACAGCTGCTACCTGAAGTTTTGCCTGTATCCTACCCACAGTCTTTCCTTAATACCTTAACTATTTGCCCTTCTCCTTTAATATTAAAAAGGGAATTGTGACCTTAAAAATTAAAATGTACCTTCCTTCCTTTCACATCTAATTAATAGTGGCTTCCCTTGTGTTTTTCCTTTGCCTGTTGTCTTCCTCCTGCACCACATTCCTATCTTTTCTTATTTCTCCTTATATATATATATATATATATATATATATATATATATATATATACAGAAAGTTTGGTCACTGTGGCTGACACAACCATACTTTGTTCTTGATGGCCACTGTGCTGTTCATAGGTTGGTATTAGGCTATCAGCCCTAGGGCCTATACAAGCCTAGCCATAACAATTCCCTGGCTATTTCTTCCCACACTATTTACTTCCTGGAACCCTGTCTAGCAGGGCAACTGATGTGATCCCTGGGGTAAATTTCCTTTCTCCCATCCAATCATCAAGGATCCTTTTGAAGAAGGCCAAAGAGGCACTCTGCTTGACATGTATGGGCAATCTATTCCAGAGTCTGGCGAGTCTCTGGGTCAGGAACTTATCCCTCCAGCATGTTTTGTTTATTGTGATGAGAAGATTTAGATCCCTGGAGCGTGTGGCTCTGAGGGATTGGGATTTCTTTAAGTGTAGCATGTCCAACAGATTTGGGTTTGACATGGCCTTGTATGTTAAGCAGAGATCGCCTCTGAGTAGACGATATGCGACAGAGTATAGCTAGAGTTTTCTAAGCCGGTCAGCATAGGGCATCTGCTTTAGGCATGTGATTCTTTTAGTGAGGTATTTCTGCGACCTTTCCAGTTGTTGCAGATGTCTTAAGAGGTACATACCAAATGGGGTGTTGTATTCTATAATACATCTAATGAGGGATGAGTACAGTGGGACAATGACCTGCTTTTTTCTGGATGAAAAGCCCTTAGTGATGAGGTGTGCCACATAGAAGGATTTCCTGACTGTTGTGGTGATGTGGATATCAAAGATGAGACCACTGTCCACCTGTGTCCCTAAGTCTCTTATCACACTTTCGGTATTTAGTGTACTGCCACCTATATGGTAATTCAAGGGTACATGTTTTTTTCCAAAGGGGATAACTATACATTTCTTGGCATTGAGCTTGAGCCCATGGCTCTGGCACCAAGCATCTGTTTCTGTAAGGCCCTTTTGTAGAGTATCCACATAATTTGGGGATTCAATAATGGCTCCCAGTTCGCAGTCATCTGTGAACTTTGTTAGCCAGAGTCCATTAGTGTTGGCCTGTACTTCAGAGAAGTAGATGCTAAACAAGAGCAGTCTCTGACTGAACCCTGAGGTACTCCACCTGTCACTTGTCTGGAGCTGGATTTGGAGCCGGCTACTTTTACAATGTGGGTTCTATCAGTGAGCCAGTTAACAACCCATTGGGTGACGTAGGGATTAATGCCCAGTTTAGTAAGTTTATCTATGATTCCAGAGTGGGGGATGGTGTCAAAGGCCTTGGCAAGGTCTAGATAGGCTGTGTGAACCACCTTACCCTTGTCCATGGCTCTGGAGACTGATTTGAAGAAGTCATTCAGGTTCAGGAGACAAGATCGGCCCTTCACGACCCCAAACTGGGTGGGGTCCAGTGTTTGAAGGTTGCCAATGTCTTTGTTTATAAGTTTCATGATAATACGCTCCATGGCCTTGCAGATAAGGCTCGTCAGACTGATGGTACGGTAGTTTCTGGGATCCAAGGTGGATCCCCCCTTGTGGAGTGGGATAACTGTAGCTCTGCGCCACTCAGTGGGCACGAAACTGTGCTGCCTTACCTGTCACCTTGGGTCATCAGCTGTCACTATCTGCCACAGCACTGTGTTTTACTGCTTATACTTTTATGGATTCAGAGAGACAGAACTGAGATGACATTGAGCAGGTTGTAGTAGTGCCTTTATGCAGCTATAGAACTACTATACATGTGACCTCTGCTTGTTTACTTCACAGGTTCATAGAAAAGTAGTAGGCTAACTGCCCTTATGAGCCCTTTTAAGCCTAGCCAATTTCCCTTTCATGAAAATTATACCCTTAACCAGTATGCCAACCCCCAAACTTCTATATGAATTTCAGGGGTCTATATTAGATTGTCGAAATGACATTACAATGAATGCCATTTCGATGATATATAAAAAGCGAAATGGTAAAACAGCAAAACCCCAGGTCACTGATTTTTTTTCCTAGGGAAAAAAATCGGTAGACCAACAAATCAAAACACACCAGTTAAAGCAATTTAAAGTGGGGGGATTTGCTCCCCAAACCACCTAACTAAATATACCAACTCTGAGATCGCACTACAGTGGAGTAAAGGGCAATGTCACGGCTCAGGCCAAGTGATTTTTTTTCCCTAGGAAAAAAAATCACTGACCTGAGCTTTTGTTATTTATGCATTCCACTCTATGTGTCGTCGAAATGGCATTCGCTGTAATGCCATTTTGACAGTCTAATATAGACCCAGTTTTCAGCATAGCATGCTGGTGATGTCTAATGTCTATTACGTTCATTATCAGCTTTTGGAAGTGTCCCTCTGTAAACCCCATCAGAAATAGTGCCGTACATGCAGACTGTGCTGCTTCATGATTCCCAAACATTGTGTCTGTAATATGATCTCTAAACTGGAAGCTTGTCATTCATCGTTCATACATTTGCAATAGAATATAAGAGCATTTATCTTCATCTTAAGTCAGCATAAAACAGGGCAAGTTAGAATCATCAGTAAATCCAATGCACAATCTTTTTCAAGCCTCTTAAAATTTATTGCCTCAAGCATGGCCTTTTTCTTTAAATTTCAATCACATCCCATGCTTCTATTGACAAAGCTAGTGTTTAATAGCACTGCTTTTACTTTTACAATGTTTTTTATGTGCGACTGGGGGGTAGAGTAATGTTGTATTTTTACTAGTATCTGCCCCTACTGCTGATTGAACCCTGCCCATCTGTCCACCCTATGGACCCTTTTCTTCCCAGAGGTGAGAGCCATTCAGTCCATTCGTACCCTTGGACAGGAATCAAGTGGCATGATACTGCCAGTTTTCTTCCATGCACTGAGGACTGGCTTTGTACTGCCCCCCCCCCCCCCCCCCACATTACCATAGAATCTGAGTGGATGACATGCAGTGTGACTTGTCATATCTCTATGTGTGTGATGTAATCATGGCCCATGATCTCTTGTGTTATAATTTCTCCAAGTCCTTTGGGTTTCTAATAGCATGATGGGAATGGACCCCATTCTTAAGGCAGGGTACAATTACAGTTCATGAAATTGGAATTGTTTCTGCCTTTGATGTAAGTGCTCCTACTACTATTAGAACGGGTCTATATCAGATAGTCGAAGTTTCAAAAGAGCGAATGCTCTTACGTTCATAAGTTCATAGGTGTGTACTAGGCTAATAGCTCTGGGGCCTCTGTAAGCTTAGCCAATAAGAATCCCTAGTATCATGCCAACAGACGTTAGTTCCCATTGCCTCTATCTAGCAGGGCAGCTGAGGTGATCCCTGAGTGAATTTTCTATTTTCCATCCACTCGTCAAGATTTCTTTTGAAAAGGGCCAGAGAGGAGCTCTGCTTGACGTGGATGGGGAGTCTATTCCAGAGCATGGGCAGTCTCTGGGCAAGGAACCTATCCCTCCAGCATGTTCTATTTAATGTGGTAACAAGAGTGAGGTCCCTGGAGCATGTGGCATGATGAGATTGGATTTTTTTTAGATGTAGCATGTCTAGCAGCTCTGGGTCAGACATGGCTTTGTAGGTTAAGTAGAGATCACCTCTAAGGAGGTGATATGAGACTGAGTATAGCTGGAGTTTATTTGAGTCTGTCAGTACAGGGCATGTGTTTAAGGCCTAGAATCCTCTTGGTGAGGTATTTTTGTGGCCTTTCCAGATGTTGCAGGTGTCTAGTGAGGTACATGCCAAAAGGGGCATTGTATTATATAGTAGATCTAATGAGGTCTAATAATAGGTCTAATGTCAACCGCAAAATAGTGAAACCACAGAATGCCAAACGTCTGGAACTGATTTTTTTCCCCAGGGAAGAAAATCGCTGGGTCATTGTTGGGACTTTGCCGTTTCCTCCACTTTGATGCAAAGCTCAGAGTTGGTATATTTAAGTAGGAGGGTGTAGGGGTTCAGCCCCCCACTTTATTTTGTCTGTGTATTTTTTTTTTTTTTTTTTTGGAGCAGTGATTTTTTTTTTCCTATGCATTCTGTGGTTTTGTTATTTTGGAGTGGATTTAAGAGCGTTCGCTCTTTTGAAACTTCGACTATGTAATACAGACCCTATTAGAACAATATGAGTATCTTTCTTCCACATTTGCTCTCATTTCTGCCTGTAAATCCTGGTATTTTAGGACTTTGTGTCTCTGTATATAAATCACTGTAATCACTCTGTGTAACAATTTCAATGATCATTGCTACACTTGTCATTTGTTCTCATGGACTACTATATCTGGTTTTCTTGCATCTGTTTTTTGCAATAGTTGGTAACGGGTGATACAAACTTCATCATTCTCTGTAGTGGTGTGTGGATCATGCCTCCAGTGCTTCTTAGCTACTTACTTTTTACACAGTCCCCAATGTAATAGCCTTACCACATTATTGTGCCATTCAGTATACAGGCCCTCTGCCATGAGTGTATTGCACCCAGCAAGAAGATGTTTTACTGTTTCTAGTTCTTTTTTACAGAACCTGCATTTGCCTGTTTCTCCCCAATGTTCAAAGGGCTTTGCAAACCAATGTGTAAATAGTCCACTCTCCTGCACTACCATTATTAACCTTTCATATTTTGGTTTCAGTTCACCTCTCTTAACCATACCTATGTGAAATCTTGGTTAACATGAGGTTGTTCCAGGAGATCTCTATACTTAACCACTATATTTATGTTTTTTCCATATTTTATTTCTTTTCATCTGATCCTTCTTATATTCTTTCTTTGTTTTTTTATCACATTCAATTGTTGTCTAATTTTTATCTACTTCTGGTTTGATTTCCATTCCTGCTTTACACCGAAATACTTTTGCTAAACTAAGCAAAGAGGTCATATTACACTTCTTCGCATGTTTTAAAACTTTCACTGTGTTTCGATCTGGTGAGGTCAACAGATATGTTTGCAGCCCATAAATTGCAGATCTATGCATGTAATCAGTTTCAAGAAGGCCTATATCAATACCTCCCAACTGTACAGATTTTTGCAGAATGTCCAGATTTTTGCCTCATATTTTTTGTACATTTTTCATAAAATTGTGGTTTTCTGGCAAATTCTGGCAAATTAGTGGCAAATCATTAAAGACTGAAGTTAGAAAATAATGATAGACATTTGAGTTTCAGACTTCATACCCTTCAGAAAAATTCATGCTAATGCAAAACCTGTTATTCTATCAACTTTCTAAGTTTGTAAGAGAAATGTTTAAAAATTGTCCCTATTTTTGGGCCTTTGTCCCACTTTTATTTATGGCTTTGTCCAGATTTCTTGCTCTAAGAAGTTGAGAGGTATGCCCATATCTCCTTTCAAACAAGGAATATACAGTCTTGGTATACACTGATTTTTATGTATTATTTGCTGAGTGATACATTTTTCTTGTTTTCCTGTTAAACTGAATGAATACTTTTTGGAGATAGTCAATCACTCTAAAAGTGTAACAGGATAAGCAAGTTGGTTTATAGCTCTGACTTTATTAATATAGGTAGTCTGTTTTCAGTATTAGTTTTAGTCTTATTATGTATTTTTACTAAGTTTTATTCTCATTTGTTCATGTTTTATTGTTGATCATTCATCTATTACCAAATATTTACACACTCCCGCCTTCTCAAGTTTCTTTATATCACATTCCTGTTCGACTGATATTTTCTTGATGTGCAGCTTTCCAGTTTTAAATGCTGCTTTTGCACATTTATCAAGACTAAATTCTACTCTTATATCATCTGAAACAATTTGAATCCATTGTAGCTGTGGTTTCAACTCCTCCTGTAATAAACTACACATTTTTTGTCATCTGCAAAAAGCAAATGGAATGTCTTTAAACAAGGTTGGTTTCTGGGAGCAAAATTTTAACCATAACCTAATCTGTTATGTAAACATCTTAATTGGTTAAGGGCAGGAAAAAACAACAGTAGTGACAGAAAATCACCCAGGAATATCCCAGTTTGAATTTTTATCCCTGGGATAATAATTTGCCCTTTATCATGGCTCAGCTGCAAAGCAGGTTGCCATGGTTTCATGATCACTTTAATGTAAAATCGATCAGTGTAAGGGGTATCTCATACATTTGTACACATTCCTTTATCCATAGATGTGGTATGCTGTCCAATGTTTTTTGTAAACTATTCATGTCATACATAGATTCTTCCCTTTTTTACAGTTCTCTGTTATCACTTTATTTAACAACAATTGATCCTTTGTTCCATGTGACTTTCTTTTGTTACACTGTTTAAATAGCCATGACTGAAATTTTTCCCAAATGACTATAAACCATCAATTCTGGTATAATTTGTATACAGGTATACACCTCTTAAAGTCCAGGATAGGTTTTGTCCCATAGAAAGTTAAGTGGTGTGGACGTTAAGTAAACTCCCTATACTTTGTATTGTGCTTCACTTGATGTCTGCCTGTATAATGGCTGATCGCATTTGTGTCTGATTAGCACAGTATGGATGTAAATGGGATCAGATGTTATGTGGAAGGACGTTAAGTGGCACGCACTTGTATTGTTGGGAGGCAAGTAATTGGTCTGTATTTCTTAGGGTGGTTTGCAGGTTCACTGTTAAGGAGGAGTATCATTTTGTCTGTTGTTACTAAGTTGGAGTCTGGATGGGATATGTATATAAAAAATGTCCAAAATAAGAACATGTGTCCCTCTAAGAAAATCATTAAAACAGGAAGGAATCAAAGCACAACTCATATTCCCAGTAAGAATAAGACTATCCCTGCCAGAAGGAAAGAAAACTTTTGAGTCTCTCAAAGAAGCATCCTCATTTGTCTAAAAAAAGAACCTTTTAAGTCAACGTGAACCCATGGATTCTTCAATGAACTTAAAAAGACACACTTCAAAAATGAGTGGACTGTGAAAGAAATAAGAAACCCAGAGACAAATGATTATACATAACTTCACATTTCATGCAAGTTTTTGTCTTCTCCCTTCTAAATACTGCGGAATCATATACAAAAGGTAATGTAACTTTTTTATCTCCTAGTATCTTTTCCACAACAATGCGAACTTTATAAATAATATATAGTACTCAAAATTCAAGTAAATCAAAACCTTATCCAACTGCAAACTACTGTTTTATACTTCTCTTTATATACATAGCATAGCACTAGTGCAATGGTATAAAATCACTCACTCATTTCATATATTTATATATATTTCTTTTGTATCATATAGTTATTTCTTCATGTAAGTCCCTTCCTTTCTGTTTTGGTCCTAGTGTCAGTATTTAATCACTGCAGGAGAGAGAAATACTTACTGTGTTACTTTTAAGTATTTAAAAAATAAGTGGTGACATTTTATAATTATATATACATTTACTACTTAACTGAACTTCTGTAATGTGCTCCGTTTAGCTAATATATCATATAGCTGTGTGTGCTTGGTAATTTGGAGCCATTATTTTAAATATTCATCATTTTACAAGTTATGCTTAAACGCTTCACTTCACTAGAAAATTCGTGCCTACCTGTTTTTTATGTAATTTTGACAACTCTTGTGACAAGCTCAAGCTTCTAAAGGCTTCACTTAGCTCCCAGACTCATGAGAAACAATCTGTGCTGTCTTTCAGGAAGTAGGCATGACCTTTGAGCCTGTTTCTCTTAACTGAACTCTAACAGCCAATCAGATTCAAGAATGATCGTTTGAACTGTGTTTTCATTAATTTAGCAATTATTTTTATCTAAATAGTCTTATAAGCATATGTTTTACTGTAAATACTGATTTATTTAATCTGAATTACATTTATATTTAAATAAGAATTACAAATATGTTTCTGGCAGTGACACTTTTAAATGTATCTTTTTTCCTGCCTGCTTTAATGACATTATAGTCCTGTATTTACTCATAGTAAAATATAATTATTAGGATTAATCAATTCATTTTAATCTGCTTAGATAAAAAGAATTAAGAAATTGTATACAGCTTCATGTTCTTAGTTCATGCATACATAGTATATTAAATCAAAATTGTCCTTTTGTATGTTTTTAAAGTACATGCAGTTTCCCTTCTGCTTGCTATTAACCTGTGGTAGCTAGGAATTCCCACTAGATATCATGAGAGGGTTAGTTTGTGGCTTCTATGAGAGATATAGTAAGCTGGATTTAGTTTATCCATGCAGAACGTTGTTAAAATATATAGTTTTATTGTTTTCAAATTTAGAGTTTTTAAATTGTCCATAACAGTTTTAAAAATGTATTTGTCACAATGAATCAAGAAAAGTACTTTTCAATTTTACTTATAATAGCATTCTCCATCAAATGATAATATTTAACATCATATCAATGAACAACCCCATGAAAAGGATTAGTGTCAACAAATATGTAATGCTATATATAAAGCAGATTTTGCATTCATTCAGGAATGTTACTTAATAACAAAATATCTAAACAAATTAAACTTTAAGGATTATAAGATTTTGGTAAGTTCAAACTGCAACCACAAGAGAAGAGGTGTCCTAATTTTACACACAAAATCAATGATAATTCTAGAAATAGTTGACTCATACTCAAGCAATGATGGTATGCTTGCTTTAGTCATACTAAAACTAGATAAAAAGATGTGCACTTTTTCAAACACCTACTGGATACTGGGTATTGGGTCTAAAACACACCATAACATTAAAGTCTAAAGGTGAGTTACTATTAACAGGTGATTTTAATTGTATATTGTCCTTGAGTGATACTACAAGCTCTAAGCTCTTCAAGATGTCCCCTGTTTCCAAGCACTTGAACAACTATATAAAAGACAGAAGCCTAATTGATATTGATGGTATAGGTTCATAGGTTCATAGGTAGGTACTGAGCTATCTATCCTAGGGCATTTATAAGCCTAGCCAGAATGTGTTGGCTTTCGCCTCCCCTTTAGATTAGATTCCTGAGCCTCTGTCCAGTAGGGCCATAGAAGTGATCCCAGGAGTAAATTTATGATTTCCCATCCACTCATCAAGATTTCTTTTGAAGAGGGTCAGTGATGGGCTCTGCCTAACATGGATTGGGATTCTATTCCAGAGCAAGGGAAGCCTCTGGGATATGAATCTATCACTCCAGCATGTCCTATTTATTGTTGTGCTGAGGTTTAAATCCCTGGAGCGTGTAGCTCTAAGGGATTTGGATTTCTTGAGGTGGAGCATGTCTATTAATTCTGGGTTAGACATGGCCTTGTACGTCAGGCAGAGATCGCCTCTGAGTAGGCAGTAAGCAACTGAGTAGAGATGGAGTTTCTTTAGTCGAGCTGCATAGGGCATCTGTTTGAGGCCCATGATCCTCTTGGTGAGGTAATTTTGGGGTCTCTCTAGCTGTTGCAGGTGTTGGGTAAGGTACATCCCAAATGGGGCATTGTACTCAGTTATGGGCCTGATGAGCGATGAGTAGAGGGGCACAATGACCTCTCTTAATCTAGATGTGAACCCTTTCATGATTAGGTGGGCTATATAGAAGGTTTTTCTAACCATTTTGGCAATGTGATTCTCAAAGGAGAGGTTACTATCTACTTGGGTCCCCAGATCCCTAATTACATCTTCTGTACTTAGTGGATTACCACCTATGTGGTAGTTTGTGGGCACTTTGTTTTTCCCAGAGGGGATGGCTATGCACTTTTTGGCATTTAGCTTGAGGCCATGGTTCTGACACCAGGTATCTGTCTCCGTAAGACCCTTCTGGAGGATGCTTGTGTCAGCCGGAGAGTCAATTATGGCTCCCAGTTTGCAATCATCTGTGAACTTGGTCAGCCACAGTCCTCCCATGCTTGCCTGTACCTCAGAGAAGTATATACCGAACAAGAGGGGTCCCAGGTCTGAGCCCTGTGGGACGCCACTTGTAACTGGTTTGGAGTCGGACATGTCACCAGCAACTCTGGCCATGTGGGTTCTATCCCTGAGCCAGTTTGCAACCCATCTAGTGACATAGGGGTTGATATTCAAGCTGGTAAGCTTATTTATAATGAAACAAAACTAAAGCACACTCTGCAGCTGCAAAACTCCAAAACCACAATGTAATAAACGCCAAATATTTAATGAAAAGCTTTCGGGCTCATACCCTTCATCAGTACATGAATAAAAATACTTTTTCAAAGGTTTAAATAGAGGTTACATATAATCACCTGATTCAGCCAGCCATACAAAATTAACCTATAATTAAACATTTAAAATAGTTCTTAAAAGCATATATACTAAATAATGTCTATACTATAAAATTAACTGTACATACCTATACAATCTTATTGTTAACACCATAGCTTATTAAAAACATTCAAAACATTAAATCAAATGATATAAAATATACAAATCAATATATGGACATTAAGTGGGGCTACTATATATTCTCTCTCTGTTTTTTAATTAGTATCGGCTTTATACTAATCATATTATTTAAACCTGGTGGTGAATCTGCCTGTAACTTTATTATCCATTCATATTCTCTCAATTCAAGAATATTATTTATATCTCCCCCTCTTATATCCGTATTAACTACACTTACACCCCTAAATTTAAACTTATGCTTATCATGTTCCATTATATGTTTGTATACAGCATTAGTCAACACTTTCCTTTTTATTTCTGACTTGTGCTCTATTATGCGCTCCTTCAATTTCCTCATTGTTTTCCCAATGTAGAATGCTGTGCAAAGCATGCAAGTTGCCAAATACACTAATTTAGATTTATTACAATTCATTGTACACTTAAAAGAGTATTTCTCTTTAGATTTAGGGTGTATAAATTAATTATCTAAATCAAAGATGTCCTCAGAACAACTACAATTATAACATCTCTCAGTTGCCATCCTACCTTGATGAGCATTACTTTTAATTCTAAAATCTTTATAGCATAATTTCTGTTTAAGTGTCTCTTGATTTCTATAGGCAAATTTAGGTTTTAAATCTATTAAATCTTTCAATAATAATAAGACTCCTCACTGACACAGCTATAGGGTTCAGATCTCAGCTGAGTAGTCAAGCCAAAACCTCCAGTACCTTCTCTGTCCAACCAGTGCTTCATGTCCCTGCCCAAGTAGCTGACACACACACTTTGAGATGTGGTTTATATACAAACACACAGACACTCCTGGAGGAGGCTGGCACAGGTTCTCCAGCTATGCCTCCTCCTGCCAGGCTATAAGGTAGTAATCCACTGCCACCAACTACTGTTATCAGCTACTATAAAGGCCGTTACCAAAGGGTGTGCTATTCTGCAGTGCAGTGTTACTGTTATCCAAATAGTAAGTGTAACCCAGGGCTATGGCTATTGGAGTGGCGTATACAGTATCACCAAATACATGCAAGTAGTTTTGAGAGCTTAAATTATCTCTACACAAAACAGCCACAGTTGAAAGCTTTAAAATGTTTAATAATAAAAACATAAGACAATATTTATTCATTCAACACAGTGACACTAGAGAGTTCAGAAATCACAGGAAATACTTTAAAATAACATTGTAGGATAGCCTAGTATAAATATAGAAAACAGCTAGACTGGTTATATTTCTATCTATCTCTAAGAGAAATCACTGTTCTAAATTCTACTTACAGAGCAAAGGCAAAGTGCTGGTGAGCTGATGTGTTCAGGTTCAGACAAAATACAAAAATGCTAAATCTTTCTCTCTGAAAAAAGTCTTAAATTGATAATACACATTGCTATCCTCTGAAATGGCTCCTCAATCACAGGCAAAGGCATCAAAGGAGCCTTCACCTTGTCTCTTGTCTTGCCTACCTATTGGCACTGCTCACAGGTCCTACAGTACCTTGTTACATCTCTGGACATTCCAGGCCAATAAAAGTTCTGCATAATATGTCTCTTTGTACATTTTATGCCCATATGACCTGCAAAGGGAATATCTTGGGCTATGGCTAGAAGTGCCAGACAGTAAGCTCTAGGCACTACCAACTGCTGTATCCTCTCACCTTCTAGCCCTCCCTCAGGGGCCCACTCTCTATACAATAACCCTTTGTCGCAGTATACAGATTCTCCCTTACCTTGAGAATCAGGTGCCTCACTAGCTACCTGCCTCAGGCTTTGCAATGTAGGGTCTGAAAGCTGAGCCTGTCTCAACTCTCTCTTTGTAACCTTTCCCAGCTCCCCTTCTACAGGAAGTCTGGTATCCCCTGACAGCAGTGCCTTACTGTCAGCCTAGGTACTACCACTTACCAGTACCAACAAGCAGCTGTGGCTCACCTTCAGTCTCACTGCTACAGGGTAGCTCCCTCCCTGAAGTAACCACATCACTAGTCCTGGCTGCAAGTATGTAGTCTGTCTGGAGCTCCCCCAGGCTACCAGACTTGCATGCTTGTCTCCAAGCCTAACTGCATGTAACTGCATTAACAGCCGGTACTGCATTATCAAAATCCTTTCCTATCAGGACATCCACAGGATGGTAGTTTGGTATCCCTGTTGTCTCAAGACAACCTACTATTGGCATTTTGTCATTCCCACTTACTAGCTCCCTCACCTTTTGTTCCCCACCTTGCCTCCATGGACATCTACACTGGTTGCCTTCAAAACATTTAACCCTAGGTCCTGGACGTGGACCTGGAATAGTGGCTTCCCCTGCTACTGGCAGATTCTGTTGGGGCAGTCTGTGCTGCCCACTGTGGGTTCCTTTAGACCCATGAGCTGTACTGGGGGTCCCTTTCCTGTGCAGGGATGCCCTGCTTGTCAGGTATAGGTCTCCCTTCTTCCCCAACTCATCTGAAGTAGCACATTGTCTATCAACTAACCAGATCCTCATGTCTTCAGGCAAGGTGCTAAGGGCTTGTTCCCTCACCAAAAGGTCTGCCAGCCCTTCAAAAGTGGTAACCTGACATCCAGTCACCCACCTATGAAAATAAGTGCTTAGTTCAACATATTCACACACACTTTCATCTGCTTTGCGTCTATACTCATAAAACTTATTCCTATAAGCTACAGGTGTTAGCTTAAAATATTCTAGCAAACAATTCTTTACAGCATTATAATTTAAGAAATCATTGTCAGACAGTTTGGAAAGTACATTTACAGATTTACCATGGAGTAAGAGGGTCAGGAACCGTACCCAGAACCTTTGGTCAACATCATACTGTTTACATACCCTCTGAAACATTGCTTATGGGGTTCGGTTACTCCCTTCCCCATTACCTCCATGACTCTGTCAAAGAGTCAGCATCTCCTTTTCATGCCGCCTTTGCCTCTCCTTCTCTTCAGCTTCCAGGCATAGCAGTTTCTCATTCTCCTCAGCCTGCAGACGTCGCAGTTTCTCATTTTCCTGTCTTTAGATGCCTCAGTCTCTCTGCTGCTTCTATTTCCCAATGCTTGGCCTCCAACTCAAGTCTCTTTAGCTCCAGCTGGATTTGTAAGTCCTCTGTACAAAGGTTGAGCTGTCCATTCTCTGAGTGTTATACATCTCTGCTGCCAGTCTGATCATCTTCCTGGTTGCTATTCTCTAATGCAGCTGTGACCAAAGCTGCAATCATGTCTGCTTTAGTCAGGTTTCCATGCACCAGTCCTTTAGCCTGGCAAATCTCAGCCAACTGGCTCCTTGTCACCTTACCATACTCCTCTGGTGACATGCTTGCCTGCTCTCCCTGACTAAGCTAACAAAAGAAACAAAACAATTGTGATATGAACTTTGAATGTTCACTGCAAGGCTGATTTAGAGTGCAAAAACACCTTCAGTGATCACTGTACACTAGCTACAGGAATTCACTATCCACTCCACTACAAGCCAATTAATATGTGATGTGGCTAACTCACCACTATCAAACAATTAATATTTGATTCTGGATATCCCACCACTGCCAAACAATTAATATGTGACACCCATGCACTTGCCCAGTAATCAAGGAGCCTCAATCCTCACCACTAGCACCAGTGAGGGGCGTGCACATTGGGAAGGATAACAAGTACACACACAGTAAAGTACAATTTCCTTTAAGAGCACACAGAGATCACAGTCAGTATGGGCTGGTTCCTCCATTTCTCTCCAGATCCCCATTAAGACTCCCCACTGGCACAGCTATATGGTTCAGATCTCAGCTGAGTAGTCAAGCAAGAACCTCCAGTACCCTCTCTGTCCAAGCAGTGCTTCATGTCCCTGCCCAGGTAACAGACACACACACTCTTTGAGATTTGGTTTATATACAAACACACAGACACTCCTGGGGAAGGCTGGCATAGATCCACTAGCTATGCCCCTTTCTGCCTAGGCTATAAGGTAGTAATCCACTGCCACCAACTACTGTTATCAGCTACTATAAAGGCCCTTACCAAAGGGTGTCAAATTCTACTGTGCAATGTTAGTGTTATCCAAATAGCAAGTATAACCCAGGGGTAAGGCTATTGGAGTGGCTTATACAGTATCACCAAATACATGCAAGTACTCTAAGAGCTTAAATTATCTCTACACAAAACAGCCACAGTTGAAAGGTTTAAAATATTTAATAATAAAAACACAAGACAATACTTAATTCAACACAGTGGCACTAGAGTTCAGAAATCACAGGAAATACTTTAAAACAACATTGTAGGATAGCCTCACATAAATATAGAAAACAGCTAGACTAATCTCGCTATATTTCTATCTCTAAGAGAAATCACTGTTCTAAATACGACTTAGAGAGCAAAAGCAAACTGCTGGTGAGCTGATGTGTTCAGACAAAATAAGGTTCAGACAAAATACAAAAATGCTAAGTATTTCTGTCTGAGAAAGTCTTAAATTGATAATACACATTGCTGCTGAGTCATTTCAGATTGCATCATTCTTGACAGTTCTACTTAGGTTTCCCAGGCTCATAGAACTTAAAATTGTAACATTTCTTGTTGTAATCTGCACCTGCCAGGAAGCCACAGCAATAAAAGACACTTTACAGGTAAAATCTAGTAATTATCTCTGCCTTAGAACAATAGAAAGAATTTCCTAACCCAGACATCCTGTCTCCTAGCTTGAGATCAAACAGTCCTAAAATGCTTTACCCATCAGCTTTCTTCCAGCAGGGTGCACTGTGGTTACATTTTTGAAGCTCAGAACATAACACAGTTTTCTTACATTTGTTACACAAGCCTGTGGATCATATTAATATTTACAAGGACATATAATTATTTACAAAATTCTATCTAGATAGGCTGGCAGCCTTCACAATACCTCCAGGCAGAAGTTTTAGTATTGCATCTGAGCTTGAGGTTTTCCATTTAGCAGCTTTTCTTGTTTTAGTTTATTTGACTGTTACTTCATCCCATTTCATATCCTCTACATTAGAACTCCTTACTGTTTCTTTTAATTCTTTTATCTATTCTGTATCTTTGGTATGTTCAACACGATCTTCATAAATATTTCTCTAAAATTGTCTATTTCTTCTTTTTTTAGTGGTGTTTCCTTCATTTTGCTTTGTGTCCAATTCTCTATAAAACATTTTGGATCATCAGTGAATTGCTTATTTTCTATGTTTCCTTTGTGTTTATCTACTTATCATCTAAATTTGTTTGCTTGTGCTGATATTTTAAGTTTATTATTGGCCATAGTCTGTGATCGATCCTGGTCTGTTTTAGAGCTGTGTGTTGCTTTTATCACATCTATCTTTGTAAGTATTGTTATGATCTCTTCCCTTTTGTTTATTCTTCTGACATTATTGCTTATTATTCTGACATAAGTGCTTTATAGTTTTCTGTATTCCATGGTTCTGTTATTCTTGCTCTTCCTTTTCTTTGTTACTCTACATTTTTGTGGTAACACCTTATCCATTATTAATTTAGCTGCTTGGTAATATATCATATTTATTTCAGTTAAATGACGTGAATTTCTCTCAGAAATTCTAATTACTGTAAATCTTCTATCATTTTGAGCTTTATTTACTTTCAGTAATTGATTTCTTTCATCTATCCTAATATGTTTATCTATCTCTGTTAAATTAAGGTGGTCTTCTCTTATAACATTTTTTTCTGCACTGGGATCATTTTTCTTTGAACTCAGTTCCATGCAAGTATTCCACAGAAAGTTCCAGAACATCATTCTGTGATATATCCTCTTCAGATGCAGCTTGCTTCATCTGCTGCTGCTTCCCATGGAACCGTTTGGCCCATCCCATCAGAACATTACCCGAGTCAGAGTTGCCACTATTTCCTGCTCTTTCCTTTGCTGTGCAACTTCAACTGGACTCTTGTATGGTCTTCAACTGGACTCTTGTATGGTCTCCTGCAAGAGGCTATAAGGCATGATCATGTGGCAAATCCTCTTTAAATGCCTCCTGCTGCTTAATCTCTGGAACCATTATTTCTGTTGCGAAATTACCTGTGTTGGGTTCTCCAAATTAAATCCTTCATTTTGCAGATAATCCATGACTTCACTTTCTATTTGTTTAAGTTTTGCCTTACCAATCCTCTTTTGTACATTTCCCTTTTGTTTTCTTATTGTTTTTTTTTTTTTTATTTTGTGAAATTTTCCATATCTTTTCCATATATTCAAATATCTTTGGAAGTGCTTTTTACTGAGCATTTGGCTTTCTCATTCACATAAATATTGCATTATGCCTGATCTTGTTTTTCTTTCCCATGTCCATGTTTCTTTTTTACACTTTGCAAAAATCTACGGGTTTTGTTCTTTATATTTTCACACTTCGTCTGTTGCTTCTTTTGTTAGATGGCCCAAAGTTCCTTAACCTATGTAATGTTTTTATGGATCTGTTGTATTAATGAATTCAAATTTTTATTTGAAGCTTTTGACAGTTTTTCATCTGCTAGTATTTTTCTTTCTTCTTATTTCTTTCTTATTGTTTGTGAATAACATCTGTATGGAGATTCTGAGCTTCCTAGCACAATAGTAATGATACATAATTTCTTCCTTATTCTCAATAGTCCAAGGGAGCAATTCTAGAGTCTATATTATAAACTCAAAAGCCGAATTCAGTGAATCTGAATTCATCGACACATAAAGGTTGATGACTGAAATGAGCGAACACCATAAATGCCGAAACAGAGAACACCGAACATGATACCGGAAGCAACAGCGCCATACAGGTAAGATAAACCCAACCCAAAAAACCTAAAGTAAAACACTTTTAAAACATTTTTGCAAGGGGTTCAAGCCCCATGCACCCCCCACACCCCCCTACTTAAATATACCCACTCTGAGACCACACTACAGTGGCGAAACGGATTTACTTCCTCATCCCCACGATCACCCTGCTGGCCGAGGAAATCCGTTCGGCATTCTCCCTTTCGATGTTTACAGTGTTCGCTCATTTCGTACATTGACCATTATGTGTTGATGTACACAGATTCGCTGAATTTGGCTTTCAGGTTTCTGATATAGACCCCAATTCTAAGTGTGGACTAACCCTGTTGATGGAATGTTTCTGTGTTCTTTTTTCCAGTCCTGGTAAAAGTTCATACAACAGGATTGAGAACTTTTTTTTTATCATGGGATCTCTGTCCCAGCTGTCTATTTTTATTTTTAACCTACTAATCTCTGTGATATATGCTATATGAAAATACAGTCTATATCTCATTGTCTTGGTGAGATTTTGTGAAAACAGGGTCCACCATGTGAAAGTACTCACCAGGACTTGAGGATGAATTCAGTTCAGGCAATATTACTCTCCTTTTCTTGCTGATTTCATCATCTTTCCATTCAGACCCCTCTCTCAATTTGGACCTGTTGTACATGGCACATTCATATGGTCTCCGGGTTTTACCAAGCAATGTGTGCTCAGACACATGCACATCCCATCCCTCCCTTTGAAGAAGGATGAGCAGGCTAAGAGTAAGCATTTTCCTCTGCACTTTTGCCAGTTTCACTGGTTGCTAAAGTTGCTAATACCACATGAGTCAGTTGGTATGTAGTCAGGGAGTTATCTCTCTATGCCATTTGAGCTTGCTAGGTCAAGAGTTGTGCCTATATTTGCTTCTGTAATTAGGCTAAAGAACAGTTATTTCTTTAGCAACAACCATTTTAGAAATCATATTAAATGGGAACTTTACTTTGTCATTCATTTATTTTTATATGCCCTGCTAAAGAGATATGAATCATTGCTTAAAACAGTCCAGTTGAAATTAATTAATACATCAGATTTAAATAAAGAAAACAGCAGCATTTGAGATTAGTAAAAAAATTAAGAAGTGGCTCCCTCAAATGGTAGAAAAATCAACTGCAAGTGTTCTTAAGGGTTTAGTTATGAGTGATTGAAGCATGCTTGCTTGACTTACGGGTTTAAAAAAATAAATATCAAAACTGCTGAGTCATAACCATCCCCACCTCCAAAAATGTTTTTGCTAGTGGACAAGCCTGCCTGCATCTTCCACACCTCATAAGTTATGAATACCAACTCCACTGTTAAACCACAGTGGATAAAAGGGGAAAACATCCTGAAAAGCACTCTTCCAGCTTGCAAAATACAACACAATTTGGTGAAACCTGCCAAGACATAAAATTTATCAACTAAAGCCATTCAACTACCAATGTGTCAACCAGCTGTCCAAGCACTTCATTAACCTAATTAGAAAAGCTTTACTTGAATACTTTACCTGTTTGGTGAACTATTGTTTTTCCATGTTAACACTGTTCAAACTTACTGAATTTGAGAATTATGTGGAAGAAATTTAAGAGGAATTTGAATTTTACTATGTGATATAATCCTGAAAAGATTTATTATTTAGACATTTTTCAAAGGAAAGATAAAAAAATTTTAAAACCTGTATTTATAAAAAAAAACAATGAAAGAAATACCAGTTGTATTCATCACCTGACATTTACAATTTACCACATCCTTTCTGAAATGTGGCCCATTGGCAGTTTATATTAATTAGAGGGATAACCAGCAATGGCAAGTAATAAATCTTTAGTTTAATACATTATGATAATAATATATATGAAATAATAAGACAGATGTATGGGGACACTATAAAAGTCTGCATAACATAATCAGAAATCTATACTTTTAATAATATATAAACTGAGGTAATGCAAGTGCAACCTTTGAAATGGTATATAACATTAAGGGGGAGGGTTGTGGGGTTGAAGGCTCTTCACAATGGGTAATTAATATTTTTTATAGTATATTTAAGTATTTGAAGTAAATGTGGTTTTGCTCTTTGGCATTAAAGCTTGTGTGATTCGACCTTCTGTAGTGTTTTCACAACAAAATTCTCCTTTGTAATCCAGTACAAAGGAAGATTGTAATATTCTATAATTAACTACAAACCATGTTAATGCATTGATCTATAGGAAAGAGGAATAATGCACTTTCAGTGTGTATGCTCTGATTAAGGAAGAAGATAAGTAGGGTAGAGTAAAGGGGGTGGCTGCTCCAAGTGTTAGCTGTTATGGGGCATGAATACTGACACTCCACGTGCAGTCACAGTGGAAGTGCTCAATATGGTACAGCCAGACAAGTGTAGAAGTGCTCAGTGTGTGGTACAGCCACACATGTGCAGAATTCTCAGTGTGGTACAGTCACTCACGTACTGAAGTGCTTAGCATAGCCGGCCTTAGGCATAGGCCAACTAGGCGGTCGCCTAGGGCGCCGCTCTAGCAGGGGCACTTTTCCAATATTTATTTGGTGTAGGTTGACCAGGATGGGGGCACTAGGTGGTGTGGAGGGGGGCGCTGTAAAGCCCTTTTGCCTAGGGCACCAGTTGACCTAAGGCCGCTCCTGGTGCTTAGTGTTGTACAGTCACACATGTGCAGAAGTGCTTAGTGTGGTACAGTCACAACTGAGCAGAAGTGATCAGTGTGGTAGAGTCACATGTGTAGAAGAGTATTTTTTTTTTTTTTTTTGTGCTTTTTCTGTTGTGGGAGGTTTGTGGACCTGTACATGGTGCCAGATGTCCCAGCTATGGTTCCGGAAAACAACATATAGTATAATGCCCTTATACTCTTTTTCTTGAAGTCAACTCTGTTTCTATACCTGGAGTACAACCATCACAAGTTGCATGCAGTAACTGAAGTGCAACAACAGATGTAATTAGCCATTTTGTGAAGGGAGAAAGAGCACTCAGAATCAAACCTCTTCTTGAAGTGCATATTGTCATGGTTTTACTTCCCTTTATCACCATCTCTAGGCATGACACTGCTGCTGTTTTGCAGACAGTAGATTTGTTCATCATAAATGCTAGATAAAAAATAAACTTTTATTACCAATGAGAATTTTTGTTCAAAGATTTTACCTATTCCATGAAAGAAGCATTTGTGGTTGTAATTTCCAACAAAAGATGACAATAAATGCCTGATTTAAAAAAAACACGTTCACATTTCTTAAAAGTATGTACTCTGATATTTCACAATAGCAGGGTAAAGAAAAATGTCCTTACTTCATTTTTCCATGATGTTGTCACTACACACACACACACACACACACACACACACACACACACACACACACACACACACACACATATACACACACACACACACACACACACACACACACATATACACACACACACACACACACACACACACACACACACACACACACACACACATATACACACACACACACACACACACACACACACACACACACACACACACACACACACACACACACACACACACACACACGCACAATTGACTACAACATCTAATTCCTCATTAATTACACAGAAATAGAACATAAAGTGGAACATGAAGAAAACCAAATGCAGGAAAAAAACATATACAGCATTTCAAAATACAAACGAATCACTTATCTGCTTGCAAACATGATTCAAGGTTTTTATACACTGATGTCAGAGCACATATATATTTTTTTTAGCATTATAAAAGCAGATCGTACTCTTCATTTTCCACAGAGATCATCTCTTGAACATAATTGCTAGGAATCAAGCCTTGGGAACCATTTGTTGTGGATTCAGCAAACCACCATTCTCCATCTCTATTGAAATAAATCAGAAAATAAAACATTTGATTGAAATAAATAAGAAAATAAAACATTTGAAAAAGGTTTAGAAAAAATGTATATTCAGTATTCCAGAAGAAATTATACCATAGGTTTTAAGTTTTAGTAAGGAATAACCATTTTCCCACATCTCTTGAAGTAAATGATTGAATAAAATTGACATAAAATATCTGCAATCTTAAATATTCAGGGTTTTATGAAGAAGTGATTTCACTGGTAAAAATGCATCATTTCATACAAAATGTATAATGAATTTATGGCATATGTATGATAAAAAATATGAAACTTACATAAAATGTATGTCTGTTTTACCTACACTAGCACTGTGTTATGTGGATCAGCCATTCATAGAATTATAGTGTATGTGCCATTTCAAAAAAAGAACAGCATTCGGCTAATAATTTTAAGATATGTTTTTATTGGTGTGCAAATTGCCTGTACTCCTACTGGAGGGTGCTGAACCTCCTACGCTTCCTAGATTATCTGTGGAATCATGAGATAACTTTGCCTTAGGTTCATAGGTTCATAGGTGTGTAATAGGTTAATGGCCCTGGGGCCTTTACAAGCCTAGCCATAGGATTACCCTGGCATAGTGCCACCTGACCTTAGCTCCCAGTGCCTCTGTCGAGTAGAGCACTGGAATAATCCCTGGGGTGAATTTTCTGCTTCCCATCCACTCATCAAGATTTTTGTTAAAGAGTGTCAGCGAGGTACTCTGCTTGACATGTATGGGAAGTCTGTTCCATAGCATGGGCAGTCTCTGGGTTATGAACCTGTCCCTACAGCATGTTCTGTTAATTTTAGTAATGAGGTTGAGGTCTCTGGAGCGTGTGGTGTGGAGGGATTGGGATTACTTTAGATGTAACATTTCTAACAGAGGCGGGGTCAGACATGGCTTTGTAAGTCAAACAGAGATCGCCTCTAAGTAGGCGATACGAGACAGAGAATAGTTGGAGTTTTTTTAGTCTGTCCATATAGGACAAGTGTTTAAGGCCTAGGATCCTCTTTGTAAGGTACTTATGCAGCCTCTCCAGTTGTTGCAGGTGTCTAGTGAGGTACATGCCAAATGGGGCATTGTACTCGATGATTGGCCCAATGAGGGAAGAGTAGAGGGAGACAATGACCACTTTCTTCCTGGATGCAAAACCCTTAATAATGAGATGTGCCACATAAAAGGACTTTCTGACCACAGTGGCAATGTGGTGATCAAAAGTGAGGTTGCTGTCAACCTGTGTTCCTAGATCTCTTATAACGCCTTCTGTGTTCACTGGACTACCATCAATGTGGTAATTCATGGGAACTTGGTTTTTCCCAAAGGGGATGATGACACACTTTTGGCGTTGAGCTTAAGGCCATGGTTCTGACACCAGTTGGTATCAGTGAGGCCATTCTGTAGGATGTTAACATCACTTGGGGAGTTAATAATAGCTCCCAACTTGCAATTGTCTGTGAACTTTGTCAGCCAGAGTCCCTTCATGTTGGTCTGGAATTCAGAGAAGTAGATACCAAACAGGAGAGGACCCAGGACTAATTCCTGTGGGACTCTACTCGTGACTAGTCGGCAGTCTGACTTGGAGTCAGCTACTTTCACACTGTGGGTTCTATCTGTGAGCCAGTTTGCAACCCACCTAGTGATATAGGGGTTGATGCCAAGCTTAGTGAGTTTTTATTTGATTCCTGAGTCTGAGTGGGGAATGGTGTCTAAAACCTTGGCCAGATCAAGGTAGGCTGTATGAACTACCTTGCCTTCATCCACAGCTCTGGTGACTGACTCAAAGACATCGTCCAAGTTGAGCAGGCATGATCTACACTTCACAAAACCAAACTGTGTTGGATCCAGAGTTTGGAGATTCCCTGTATTCTTGTTTATTTGGTCCATGATGATGCATTCCATAGCTTTGCATATCAGACTCATTAGGCTAATGGGGCGATAGTTCCCAGGGTCTGTAGTCACTCCTCCTTTGTAGAGAGGGATATCTGTAGCAGTGCACCATTCGGTAGGGACAAAGCCTGAGGTGAAGCTGTGATTGAACAGGGCACACAGGTGAGGTGCCAGTTCACTCTGTAGTTCATGTAGAACACAACCAGGGATATTGTCAGGCCCCATAGAAGCTGTATTCTTGGACTTGGACAGTGCTGTTTTAACCTGTATTGGTACATGAGTAGTTTGCCCAGTTAATGGAGGGGTAGTTGAAGTCACCTAGAAAGAGAGTGTTAGGTTGGACCCTAATATTCTCCAGGGTGCTTAGAAATGTGGAGTGCAAGTCTTGGGACATGGTTGAGGACCTATAGCAGGCTGTGACCTGAATCACTATCTTACCCAATGTTAGCTGCATCTGAATTATCTCTGATGTGTTATATTGGGTTACCAGTTTGGAGGTGTGTGCATTCTTTATGAATATGGAAACACCACCTCCTTTGGAGCTTCGGTCCAAGTTCTGGGGCCAAAAGGTGTGGAATGAGTTATAGTCTGATAGTGCAGGGGTACTTTCTGCTGCCTTGAACCAGGTCTCTGTTGCAGCACAAATGTCGATGTTCTCCATTTTAAGAAGTGCTTTGAGCGAGTACATTTTGAGATTTAGACTTCTAGTCTTGTGCAGCATGACCCTCAGATTGCATTTGTTTGTCGCTGTTGTGGTAGTAATTTGGTGTTTGGAACACCGTTCCATCACAGTTAAGGACAGGTAAATCCCTCAGACTATTAGGGACAGGTAAATCCCTCAGACCCAAGACAACATAATTTTATGTAATGTTGCTTCTGTCATTTAATCATACAGCTGAGCATGATGCAAACTGACTTCAAAAAAATGATTGGTATGATGTAAAGTGACTTCTAAAAAGTGACTGGTAAGATGCCAAGTGACTTCTAAATAGTGACTGATACAATGCAAAGTGCCTTCTTAATAGTGACTGGTACATGCAAAGTGACTTCTAAACGTGACTGGTGCAATGCAAACTGATTTCTAAATAGTGACTGGTAAGATGCCAGCTGACTTCTAAATAGTGATTGATACAATGCAAATTGGCATCTTAATAGTGACCGGTACGATGCAAAGTGACTTCTAAATAGTGACTGGTAAGATGCTAAGTGACTTCTAAATAGTGACTGATAACAATACAAAGTGAATTCTAAATAGTGATTGGTATGATGCAAAGTGACTTATAAATAGTGACGGGCACAATGCAAAGTGACTTCTAAATAGTGACTGGTAAGATGCCAAGTGACTTCTAAATAGTGACTGATACATTGCAAACTGACTTCTAAATAGTGACCGTAAGATGCCAAGTGACGTCTAAAAAGTGACTAGTGCAATGCAAAGTGAATTCTAAATAGTGATTGGTATGAGTATTCAGCCACTACCAGGATTCTGAGGGCTACCTTTTGTGAGTTAATCCTTAATCCTAACAATTCTTCATACGCATTTACCTTGCCTTCTACTTACCCAGACGTCTTCACCAGTTTATTGCTGACTAATATTACCTCTTTTACATGCAACATCATTTGACAGTCTTCTCACTTTAGTTGTGTATACTTTGTTGAGCCATAAATTTGCCTTAACATTTTGTCTACATCCAAGAGACAGAGGCACAAGCCTTGTTGAGTGTTGCTCTTTAAAGAAAATTCAGTGGCAGTTTGTCCATGCAACATAATTGCTGAATTTAGATTAGCATACATGACTCTGCCCTTCATAGCATAACTACTACCCTTTCCATACCAAGTCATCAGATTAAATGAGCAGTGTCACTTAAGCAAGTTAAAAGAGACGGAGAAAGCTATAACTAGGACATATGTCTCCAATGTACTCTCATCTACTGTCTACACAATTAGACAATAGTTTGTAAACCTTCATGTAATCTGACTTGTTTTACTTCTCAGGCAAACCATGAATGTATGATGTCAACATAAATTTGCCTTTGCCTCACCACAACACTACTCCATACAGTTTTCCGTCTATCTGTAGCAGTGAAACAGGCATCTTGCTGCAGTTCTGTACAACTCTGAACAAGCCTGCATTTAAGTCTGCCACAAATCTTCCACCCTCATTGGTTCCATACTGTAACACATTTGCAACTAGTATGATTTAATTTTTTCTGTGTAGGTATGATTTATTTTTGTCATGTTGTGCATTTTCCTGTGGGCTGGCATTAGTTATCTCTTGACAATGTTATTTTTCCCTAGAATAACATCTTTACCCTTGCCCCAAATAGGAAGGGTTTACTTTGTTCGTTTTGTTTTGCTCCTGCTAAAGAAGCATATTTATGAAGTCTTTATTTGGGATTTGTAATTCATATATGCTGAAACCATACTTACAATAACATGAATCACTACATTGTGGCAATACTGACATATAATGGGGGAGAAGAAAAAGAAAACCTGGAAATTAGAATTCAAAGGGAAGGAAATGTGTAATGTTACTCCACAAATTAAACTTTATTTATTTATTTTTTTAATTGACATTTACTGGAAAAGTCCAACTGGGTAGAAGCCCATTTTTAGCGTTGGGCCCGGGAGAAAAGCTGCAAATTATTACAAAACATTTTAAGAACAATAATGTTACAGTCCGCAAAAATAAAACAAAAACATCTGCAGTTTAAATAATATAACAAATTAGACATAATATAAAAACATTGGTTAAGAATCAATGCAATTCAATGCAATCATTTAATATTTAGATACATTTTAGACAGTTTGTAGAGAAATTAAAGGTAAGTTAGTGTAATATAAATAGGGACTGCAATATGAAGTGAGGGAGAACAGGCTTATGATATATTTATAGTGAAAGTCAGGGAAGAGAATTAGAGAGCAGTAAGGAAGTAAATGAAGAAGGGAGAGTAAGGAGGTATAAAAAGGAGCTATAAGGAAGGAAAAGGTACTTGTTCACATTTAGGGATATATGTTATCCTGGTTCTGAGCAAGAACAAAGCCAGATTTTAGCTAGGAAGTCTTTCAGAGTGGTTTTGAAAGATGGGAGGGGGGGTATAGATTTGATTAATACAATTAAGGAGTTACAGGCCTTAGCAACCTTGTACAAGTATAGACAATGTGCAGCAGATCTGCTAGGTTTATAGAGAGGCAGGAGTTTTGAAGCCGCGGTGGTGCAGCAGTAGCGTTGTTGCCTCACAGCAAGAGATTCTCCCATTCGATTCTCGGCTGGAGCACCTTCTGTGTGGAGTCTGAATGTCCTCCCCACAGTTGAGTGGCGTTCAAAAGACATGCGTAGAATGGGTGTGCCTTCGTTGCAGGTTGGGCATCGAGCTGGCACCTCAGTCTACTGCCAATCATTAGCGGACCGGAGTTCCGCTGTGGCGACCCCTAACTGGGAAAAAGCTGAAAGAAGAACAACATAAAAAGGCAGGAGGTTTTGGTTACTGGATCGCAATGACCGACTGGGAACATAGCTGTGTTAAATGTTTTTTTTTAGTGCTGGACAGACATATGTATGCTGGATAATTTTTTAGGTAGTAAGAATTTGCGTATAAATTATTTGATGTGGCAGTTCTAAAAAATTTAGGCTTTCAGTGCTATACAGTGGTGGGTTTCGAAAGGGGTATGTGCTGCAAAGTTAACAACTTTGTTATAGTATTGTTCAAGTTTAAATTTTTTTGAAGGCTGGAGATTAGTAAGGATGGGAATGCCATAAAGAAGAGTGCGGAATTGATAAGTAGTTGCAAGTGATGTTTTAGTTGCATTGGTGAGAAAGTTTTTGGCTCTGTAAAGTATTCCTAGTTTTTAATTTTTTTCTTATGCAATTTTACAAATAGGAATATTGTCATCCATTATCACCTCTAAGAGTTTGTTGTGAGTAGTGACTTCAATGGCTGTATTATCAAGAGAGAGGACTCTAAATTTTAGTTTTTCATGTGAAAGGGATTTAGGGAAAAAAGTAGTAGCTTGGTCTTTTTTGGGATGAGCATGAGTTGTGAGTTATGAAGCCATGTTTCAGTGGCTGTTAAAGCTTCCTGAGTAATTTTTTGGAGGTGTACCATGTTGTCAGATGTGCAAATGAGAGTGGAATCATCTGCATACTGTATTAGGGTGGCCTGTTGTATGGAAGTATAGAGAGTATTGGTGAAAATATTAAAGAGGTGGGGACCAAGGACAGAGCATTGTGGTACACTGGTAGTGACTAAGAGGAAAGGGGAGAGCATGGAGTTAGCTAAGAAAACACACGTGGAGCAAAAGCTGGTCCTTAGGAACAATCAAACTTAAAAAAGTATAGAAACCAGCAAATTGGAAATGTGCAACAACCTTTAATAAAACTCACAAGTAAAATCAACAAATAAATAAAATACAATGGTAAAACAGATGATCGCATTTGCACCTAACACTGGGTGCTTCATCAGATATAACATGAATTAAAAAGCAGTTTAAATACAGTGGAATTAACTAAATCATTGTTTCAAGCGTCATGATTTTAATACGGGTCTTAAAGGGACATAGTCATTCAAATCTTTATCTTTATGAGCTTTCAGTGTATGGATCCATTTAATATCTGGACATTCTGTGTATGTCTTAATATTATCACCCCTAGACGTATTGCAACAAATCTCAATAGCCATAAACTTAAACGTATGCATAATTCCTTCACTGGCAACATGCTTAATTAAGGCATTCTTCTTATCACCTTTATTAATGCAATACAGATGCTCCTTAATCCGATCCCTTAAACACAGGTTTATCTTCCCTACATAATAGCTCTGACATGCCTCACACACCACGAAATAAACCACATCCTTAGTAGCACAATCAGCATATAATTTAAATTCAAATGTTTGTCCATTGACAGGAGGCACAAAGCAGTTATCAGCTTTTACATATTTACAGGTAGTTCAAGCTCTACACGGATAGGTACCCGACTTTTGTGATACTACACTACGAGCTTTCTCTTGCATAGTCAATGGCTTGTAACAGTGCATCTTTTTAATAGAGGGGCTATTCTTAAATGTAAAGTGTAGCTCACTGCCAAGTATTTCTTTACATTTATCATCAGACATTAGCACACCCTAATGTTTTCTAATGATATCACAAAGAGAATTAACATTAGTTGAGGATGTCAAAGACAACCTCAACTGACCATTACACTCACACTTATGTATTGCACTATCAACATTATTATCTGAGAACTAAGGATTAGCCCTACTATGTCTAAGTGACACCACTTCATTCTGTGCTCATGAAATATCAAAATCTGAGTATCCTCTCAGTTGAAGCTCACATTTCAAGGCATTAAAGGAGTCGTACATCTCACTGTTCCTAGTATGTAATCTGCCATTCCTAAAAAACTGACCCTTCACCACATTTGACTTTACAGACTTTGGGTGCATACTTCATGAATGTAACAAATTATTCTTCATACATGTTTTTTTTTTTAAAGAAGTGTATTCAAACCATTCAAAGATCTAATAACATGAACATCTAAAAAATCAATCATAAAATTAAAGTGTTCTGCAATAAACTTTAAAAAAAGTCAGTGGACCCTTGCAAATAGCCAATAAATTAATTTGAGTCATTACTTGAACCTGACCATACAAAAAATACACTATCCACTAAGTGACCATAGTCTAGGATAGAGTTAAGAAATAAATTATTATCATTAAAAACAGTATTAGCCTCCCAGTATGCGAGCACCATGTCAGGGTAAATATTTGCACACATGGTACCATAGTGACCCCTACTTTTTGAATAAAATACTTGACAGAAAAAGAAAAGGCATTATTAGTCAAAACAATCTCAAGAAAAGAACAAATTAACTATACCTGCTCAATGGTATAGTCCGTGTTTTCAGACAAAAAACATCTCACATATTCTACACCAACCTCATTCAGAATAGAGGTGAATAAGGAGACGACGTTCGTAGTAACTAACATATATTCATCCACCATATTAACACCTGATCATTAAGATAGCCTTTCAAAAAATGCCTATTATCCTTCAATGTCATATCTATCTTGTTATGGACAGGATATAACTGTTTCTCAATAAGCATTGACATTGTCCCCACCAGCTATCCTCTGCCCGATACTATCGGTCACATTGGAAGTCCACTCAAACTTTTATGGATCTTAGGGAGTCCATAAATCATAGGTATAATTGGACATTCATCCAGAAAATATTCAAATAACCTTTACTAATAACACCTTCCATTATATTCATATTCTATCACATTCCGTATATGTCAAGCATCCGGCATAGTAAGCATACTATTAATGTAAACTATCGTATTCATAACAACAGTCCCTCCCCATTTATCTGCAGGACGAATGTATATATTGTCATGCACCATTACATCACATAAGGTTTTAAATTGTAACCTGATCATGTTAAAAAGTGCATACTTATGTTTTTTGCTGAAATATACACAGTTATCATCTTCATACAGTTTGCTGAATGCCTCAACAAGTGGAGGAGTCACTGAAACATATTGACTGGTCTTTTGAAAAATCATAGAGCTTCTTGTAGTGTTTCCATACATTATTCTAAGTTTGATGTTACATATAAAAAGTTTAAGATGTAATAAAACATAATGTAAAGACGACCCTCTCACTGGACTGAATAACAAGCCTAAATTCAGTATCTCTTTCCTCATCTGTAAGTGTGATTGAAGAAATATTAATTACTAAGTCATTGCTATTTTGTTTCAAACTACAGGGCCCAGCTCCATTTGCCCTGACAACTGTGGTCTCTTGTGTGACTACCTTTTCTGGCTCTTTGAACACCCTCTTACTTCTGGCCTTACAACATTTACCCATTCTGTTAGTTGAAGCTGCAAAAATAGCTAATTGGATGAAGAGAGAGCAGTACCACCCACCCTTGAGCCTGAGACATTAAAATCACTGGGTCCCTCCTTAACCAAAGTTGGTGCCATGGCTGTAATCTATCTTGTATTATCAGAGTTAGAACTCTTAAAATTCATTTGCTGAGAATCATTCATATTAGAATCATAAACACCATTGTCAGTAAGATCACTGGCATTATTATGGATAAGGATGATGGTAGTGTGAATAAACAGGAAGACTTCCTTTGCTCTTTCTGTCCATCATGAACTTTCAACTCATTGAATATTACAGCTAGTTCTCGGCCAGTTGAAAATGTGGCCCACTTTAAGCAATATCCCTAGACAATTTTCCCTGGCATCCATCAGACATTTCTTTTAGATGCTAACATCGGAGAATAAATCATCAAGTTTATGACTAGAGGAAGGCACATTCAAGAATTTATTAATGTTGTCCAAATTGCGATCAGTTTCTTCACAAATACTAGTTTCTAGGTTGACCAAAGAATTTAATTAAGCAATAACCCACACCTGGGTGTGGGTAATGCTGGATTTACCCACAGTTGGTGTGGTTTGGTCACGAGGGCGAAGCAGTAAATCCAGCATTACCCACACCCAGAATTGGGTTATTGCTATTATACAATGACATTATTTAAGAAAAAAAATACTTACTTTTCTTAAATAATGTCATTATATAATGACTCCGTGCTGCCCTTCCACAGCTGTCTGGTATTCTGCAGCAGTTCTGATGTATTGCACATGCGTATGCTTATGCAGTACATCAGAGCTGTGTGTGGAAGCAACGGAGAAAGCAAGATCTCTGTTGCTTTATAAAAAGTGTCTCGCTATGTTAAAGGAGTTTAACATAGCAAGATAGCTTTAAAAAAAGCAACAGAGATCTTCCTTTCTCTGTTGCTTTTCTTAAAGCTGTCTCGCTATGTTAAACCCGTTTAACATAGCGAGACAGCTTTAAAAAAAAGCCTCCGTTGCTTTTTTTAAGCTATCTCGCTATGTTAAATCTGTTTAACATAGCGAGAATACAGCAACGGAGCTCTTCCATTCTCTGTTGCTGTAACAAAAAAAAAAAAAAAAGACTTATACTAATGGAAAAAGTCTGGGCGACCGGACCTTTTTCCATTAGTATAAGTCTGATTTACAACGGGCACGCTGACCAATCAGCATGCACATTTTGGATTATATTAATATTTTGGAATATTAATGGGGGTCATTGTATAATCAACAATTGAATATACCTGGAATTCATATCCAAACTGTGCAATTGCCACTCCTTTAACAATTCTAGGAATGTATTCCCATACGTAAGCATCTTGCAAATATGCAACCCCTCGGGACAACTTTAAATTCCAGACAAGCTTATAAATGAAGCCTCTACCATTGTAGTCTCTTCACCCTATATAGGTTGCTCTCTAAATTCCGGAAAACAATCTTAAAATTTCCAGAATCCACTCTGCAACTCTCAGAGGCAACAGTTACATTCATATTAAATGACAGGAGAGGATTACCATCAACTGTTGGGATCCAATTAAATCATCTAGTAGATAATATAGCATTATCACCACCAGGATTGTAGTCCAATTCTACCATTCCACCTTTCACTATGCTCCTGAATGTAGAAAATGAGTTAGCTAAAAAACAGACGTGGAGCAAAAGCTGGTCTTTAGGAACAAATGAGCTTAGAGTATAAAAAATCAACAAAGATGAAATGTGCAATGACCTTTAATAAAACTCACAAGCAAAATCAACAAATAAATTAATAAATACAATATAATGGTAAAACAAATGAGTGCTTTCGCATCTAACACTGGGTGCTTCATCAGATCTAACATGAATTAAAAAGCACAGTTTAACTACAGTGGAATTAATTGAGTCATAATTTCAAGCCCTGTGATTTTAATGCGGGTCTTAAAGGGACATACTCATTTAAATCTTTGTCTTTATGGGCTTTCAAAGTAAGGATCTATTTAATCTTCTTGCATTCTGTGCGTGTCTTAATATAGCCACCCCTAGAGGTGTTGCAACAAATCTCAATAACCAATACAGATGCTCCTTATTCCGATCTCTTAAACACCAGTTCATCTTCCCTGCGTATTAGCTCTCACATGCCTCATACACCGTTAAATAAACCACATCCTTAGTAGCATAATTGGCATATAACTTGCATTCAAATATTTGTCCACTGACAGGATGCACAAAGCAGTTAGCTTTTACATATCTACAGTCAGTGCAAGCTCTACACAGATAGGTACCCAACCTTTGTGATACTACACTACCATCTTTCTTCCCCATAGATTTGTAAATTCTGTTTTACAAAACCTACATTTGTCTGTTTCTCTCAGGTGTTCAATAGACTTTGTGAACAAATGCGTACTTAGCCCACTACCTTGGGCTGCCAATATTAACCTTTCATCTTTTGGTTTGAATTCGCCTCTCCTTAACCATTCCTGTGTTTGATCCTGATCAACATGAGGATCTTCCAGGAGTTTTCTATACTTGCAACTATATTTATGCATTTTCCACATTTCTTGCCTTCTTATCTGATCCTTCACCTTATATTCTTTCTTTTTTTTTTTTTTTTTTTTTTGGCACATTCAGTTGCTGCCTGATTTTCGTCTACTTCTGGTTTGATTTCCATTCCCGCTTGATGCCGCTATGCTTCTACTAGATTAAGAAGGGAAGTCATCTTAGATTTATTTTCCTTATGTTTCAAAACTTTCACTATGTTTGGATCTTGTGAGGTCATCAGATATATGTGCAGTCCCATGATTGCAGATCTATACATGCAATCGATTTGAAGGGGGATCATACCTCCTTCGGAACTGGGAATATATAATCTTGGTATGCACTGAATTTTATAAATCATTTGATGAGCATAAAGCATCCTTCTTGTTTTCCTATCTTGTCTATCCACACCTTTTGGGACCAGTCAATCACTCCAAAACTGTAAGATAGGACAGGAAGAGCAAATTGATATATACCTTTAATTTTGTTCCTAGATGTCAGCCCTGTTTTCAAGATTAATTTAAGCCTTCTAAAATAGTCCTTACTAAGTTTTATTCACATTTGTTCATGTTTTATTGTTGATCCTTCATCAATTCCCAAATATTTATACACTTCCTCTTGCTCAAGTTCTTTTATATCACCTTCTTATCCCAAATTTATGTTTTCTTGGTGCTGCAGGTTTTCTGCTTTAAAGGTTACTTTTGCACATTTATCAAAACCAAATGACATTCTTATATCATCTGAAAACATTTTGACAACTTGCAGTTGTGCTTTCAGTTCCTCATCTGATGAGCTATACAGTTTTAAATCATCGACAAACAGAATATGAGAAGTATTTACACTTTATTGCTTTCTGGGAGACAAATTATAGCCATGACCTAATCCATTAAGCAAACAGCTTAATGGGTTAAGGGCAAGGCAAAAGAGCAACTGTGACAGAGAGTCACCCTGGAATATCCCCCTTCGGATTTTTATCCCTGGAATAATAATTTGCCCTTTATCATGGCTTAACAGCAAAGTGATTTGCCACTATTTAATGGTCACTATGATGTAGTTTATCAGTGTAGGGTGTACCTTATACATTTTAAGTACTCTTTTATCCATGAATGTGGGATACTGCCAAATGCTGTTTGTAGTCAATCCATGCCATACTTAGATTCTTCCCCTTTTTACAGTTCTTCACTATGACTTCTTCACTATGACTTTATTTAACAACAAATGATCCTTTGTTCCATATTACTTTCTTTTATTGCCCTTTTGTTCTATTGCCATAATTGAGTTTTCTTCTAAATGACTATAAACTCTGTCGGCATAATTTCCAGTGCGTAGTTTATCCATCATCGGGAGGCAAGTTATTGGTCTATAATTTTTAGGGTAACTTACAGGTTCACTCTTAAGTAGGAGCATTGTTTTTCTTGTTGTTAGCCAGGTTGGTGTCTGTTTGGGTTGCGCATATAAATAGTTCTTACTCATGGCTAAGTCATCATGCAAAGATGTTAATACATTTATTCAGAAGTTAGGTACTGTATCTGGGCCTGGGGTTTAGCGATTAGAGTCTTTTCTTAACTTTGTTTCAATCTCTCTGGCTGTTAGTTCATCCCACTTTATATTCTGTACCTTTGAACTTCTTAGTCTTTCTTTTACTTCTTCTGTCCATTTAGCATCTTTATGTTCCACAAAATCTTCATAAATACTTCTCCAAAATATATCTATTTCTTCTTTTTCTGGTGGTCTTTCAATTCGTTTTACCTTGTTTCCCAATTCTCCATAAAACTTTTTTGAGTCATCAATAAATTGCTTATTTTGTACTTTTCCTTTATATTTATCTGTGTATCTTCTATGTTTTTCTGCCTGTGTTAATATTTTTAGTTTATTATTTGCGATAGTGCATGATAAATCCTGATCTGTTATAATACTGTGCATTGCTTTTATCACATCTATATTTCTTAGTATTTTTGTTGATCTGTTCCCTCTTCTATAATCTTCTAACAGTGGCACTTCTTGTCTTAACTGCTTTATAGATTTCTCTATTTGATACTTCCATGATGGTATTCGATTTCTCCCCTTCCTTTCCCTCACTACCCTGTCATCTTGTGGTAGAACTTTAGCAGTTATTAATTTAGCTGCACAGTGACATATCCTGTTTACTTCTGTTATATTGCATGGGTCTCTATGCACAGTCCTAATTACTCACTTTTTAATTTCTCCAAATCTTTTGGGCTTCTAATACCATGATGGGAATGGACCCCATTCCTAAGTCGAAGTACGATTAAAGTTCATGAAATTAGTATTGCTTCACTCTTTGATGTCAGCCAAAAGTGCTATTTGCAGCACCCGCAGTGTGCCCAGTAGTGACTCCTTCTGCAGTTTGTGCATAGTTACATGTATTGGTAGCATATCCAAATATGCTTGAAGACTCTTTTTTTATAAGACCTGTTGCTCTTACTACTATTGGAACTATCTGGGTATCTTTCTTCCACATTGCTCTCGTTTCTGCTTGCAGATCCTGATATTTTATAACTTTGTGTCTCCCTTTACACAGGACACTGTAGTCACTGGGTGCGGCAATTTCAAATGATCAGTGCTACTCTTGTCTTCTTTTCCTGGACTACTATATCAATATATACAGTCCTAACTACTATATAGATTGGGAGATGATCACTGAGATAGTCTGACATTGTTTCTCTGGTGGAGTATTTGCTAGGGTCTAATACTAGGATCCAGTCTAATAGAGAATTTGATGTCTAGTATTTGTATTTGATATCTAGCATTGTACGGCAGTAATTCATATGGTGTGTACAAAGTACATATATATCCTTTTTGTTCCAGTTACAGAACTTGATATTTTAAGCTATACCCACAAGCAACACATAAACCACAAAATCAGTGTGCAAAGCAGTCACAGCCCTTAAGGCCAAATACAACACCAAACATACTTGTCATAGGTGACTCCATAGTCAGACACACTGATGTCCCACTCACCAGGCTGAACAAGGAAAGGGTCACAGTAAGCTGCCTATTGGGCGCTAGAATCCGCCACATAACACAAGCACTCGGGTCACTCCACGGCAAGTACAAATATGACACAGTCATTGTCCATGCTGGTGTGAACGACCTGAGACGTACCTCCCAGGACTACATGAAAAGAGACATAGAGGAGCTCTCTGATTATGTAGCCCAGGCAGGTATGACCCTGACCCTGAGCAGTATCCTTCCTTCACCAAGAATGATGCCACAATATAGAGACAAGATGATCAGCTTTAACAATTGGCTTAATGTCTGGTGTCATTCAAAGGGGATCCAGTGTCTGTCTGCCTGGGATGACATGCTTGACAAGCCACGCTGCTTCGCAAGGGACGGCTTGCACCTGTCACCCTGGGGATTCCGGATATTGGCTAAGGCTCTTGCCACCCCCATAGTGCCTTTTTTAGGCAAGGCTCAAATTCTAAACCTACCACCCTAGAAAACAAAAATGGGAAGAAACTGAGGGTAATGCTGCTCAATGCCAGAAGTCTAAATCTCAAAATGCACGCACTCGAGGCCCTTCTCAGTATGGAGAACATCGATGTCTGTGCTGTAACTGAAACCTGGTTCAAGGCTCCTGAGAGCACCCCGGCACTATTAGGTTTTACCTCATATCATGCGTTCCGGTCCCAAAACCTGGACCACACCACAAAAGGAGGGGGTGTATCCATATTCATAAAGGATACCCACACCTCCAGGTTGGTGGCAACGCACAAAGCTTCGGAAACCATCCAGGTGCAACTAACCATAGGCAAAACTGCTCTACAAATTGTAGCATGCTACAGGCCACCCTCTCAAACTCAGGAACCCCACACAGCCTTCCTGAAGACACTGGAGGGTATAAATGTATCTCCAAACACCATCATATTGGGTGACTTCAACTACCCGAATATAGACTGGGAACATTACTCAAGCCCTAACTTTCTAGCCCAATGGTTCCTGGAGTTGATAAATTCAAATGCCATGGAACAGCTAGTCACTGTTCCCACAAGAGGAGAAAATATACTAGATCTCATTATCACAAACATGGGGACAAAATGCTCCACACGGAAGTATATCCCTCATTGGTGAGATCTGATCATAGACTAATCTCACTGGAAACCCACATCCCGCCCCCACCCCAAACAAGAAAGACCACAGTGAAGAACTTCTCTAAAGCAAACTTCACACTACTCAAGACTGGTGTGGTATCCTTCAAGGCCCCTAGTCAGTGGAAACCACAACCCAAGCTGCGGAAGCCCTTACAAATGCCTTCTATGAACACCTCCAGGACTGCATGGATCAGGCAATCCCAAATAAAACCAGGACTCTTTCCACAAAGGGCAAACGTCCAGTCTGGTGGACCCCAGCCATTAACAAACTTTACAATAAGAGAAGAAAGCTATTACATGATAGAACAAAATCCATAAAAGGGAAGTCACCCTGATCATTATTAGTAAAAAATACGAGCACTCATAAAATCAACTAAGGCCAATTTTGAGAGAAAAATTGCCATGGATTCAAAGGACAATCATAAGGCCTTTTTCAGCTATGTTAGGAACCTGGGTGGAAACTCCCAGATATGCTCAGAATTAGTCCAAAATGATACAAAATCACTGAACCCACAGACATTGCCAACATACTGGCAGACAGGTTCAGTGCAAACTTCACCCTCTCCCCTAGAGGAGAGATAACTATCCCAGGGGAGTGTAGCCTACCAGACATCCCAAATGTGCAGGTGAAAGCTGCTCTCTAAAGCTAAAAACACAGCATCAATGGGACCGGATGGTGTCCCCGGCTGTGTGCTACATGAGCTAAATGAGGAATTAAACCCGCACATAAGGCAGCTGTTTAATCTCAGCCTTACCACAGGATACGTGCCCAAGGAGTGGCATACGGCAACTGTGGTCCCACTCCACAAAGGCGGTGCCTCTACGGACCCTGGTAATTACCGCCCCATAAGCTTAACAAGTCTAGTCTGCAAAGCTATGGAGAGGATCATAATGGAGCTCATAAACAAAGATATAGGGGACTTGCAGACATTGGACCCGACCCAGTTTGGCTTCGTCAAGGGCAGATCATGCCTTTTGAACTTGGTCGACTTCTTCAAAACAGTCACCAAGGCCATTGATGAGGGAAAGGCAGTCCATACAGCCTACCTTGACCCTGC